>NC_059334.1:11462740-11768632 GCF_018350155.1 Leopardus geoffroyi | reverse complement strand
GATGCCCATTTCTGAAATAAATTGCTCACCAAGTAAAAATAACCTCTGCAGCTCAGAGTGGGGTGGGTCCCCTTGGAGCACAGTGCTTTGTGGGGGAGGAGTGGGTAACTGCACAAAGCTAAGATCCTTTTAGACAGGAAGGAGGGAAGGGATGCTGATCTGCTAAGTCTCGATTTCCTCACGTGTGAATGAGGGAGGCTAACCCTTACCTCACATGGTTCTCAAGTGAGACCAGCATCAGAACAAGGGATTACCATGAATTTGAAGGTGCGGGAGACCAGGGCTGCCCTCCAGCCTCTGCTTAGTCTTGTTTACTAAAAGCTGTGCAATTTTAAATAATCTTGGGCTCTCTCTTTTTTTAAAAAAATTTTAACATTTTATTTATTATTATTATTATTTTTTTTGAGAGAGAGAGAGCACAAGCAGGGGAGGGGTAGAGAGAGAGAGGGAGACACAGAATCCAAAGCAGTCTCCAGGCTCTGAGCTGTCAGCACAGAGCCCCAGGTGGGGTTCAAACCCATGAATGCAAGATCATGACCTGAACCCAAGTCGGATGCTCAACCAGCTGAACCACCCAGGTGCCCCGGGCTCTCCTTTTTAAAAACTTCCTCAACAGCTATCTTTTGAGAGCCTGCCATGTGGCAGGCATTGTGCATGGAACCACACAGGACTTACCTGCCGTGTGTGTGTGTGTGTGTGTGTGTGTGTGTGTGTACTATTAGCTATGACTATGTGTTACATAGTCGGGGTGATGGTTAGTGAACACCTATCGTGTCCTACCCTCTGTCACACACGCATCGTATGTATCATCCACGGTCCTCACACCTGCTTCTCAGAGCAGGTGTTTTACAATTGAGGAAATGCATGTGGGGATGTCAAGCTTGTATCATGAGGCGCTGGTTGGGGAACCACCTGAGGGGTCAAAACTACTCATTATTTTGAAGCAGTCCTGGAAGTTCAAGTCTTCCTGGCTCTCCATTAATAGACATTGGAGGTCTGTCTGCTTAACTTGAGAGCGGGTGGCTGAAGTATCTCACACATTTATATCCCTTGAAATGTATTGCTTTCTGTTAACTTATTATTATGGTTAGTAAAAGACATGAATGAAAACACAGATTTGGTGAAACGCCACACCAGCTCATCTTCACTTTTGTGTATTTAAGACATTAAATTTAGCCTCTGCAACGTGCCAGAAGCAGAGTGGTTTTTCCACAGAAAGTAGTCCGTGTTAGTAATAATGATTTGATTGACTTTGGTTTGGTCACAAGCATGACATTTCTAACACAGCAGACTTTCCAGGAATTAAGATCTTAGGGAAAGAATTGGTTTTAAAAAGCGAAGGGCGTAAGACTATTGGGAAATTTCAGGACCTCTCAGACATTCTGCTGATAGCGCCTGTATTTAATTTAGTCACATGTACTCCAGCTTTCCAAGAAGATTCTTCTAATATTTGCTTTATTCAGCACATATTCAGAAGTAGAGTTAGTAACTGGTTTCTTAACCTGTTTCTGGATTAAGGCACATTTAAAGCATCTGTCTGATTTAACAAGGAAGGAGGTGTTTCTGTCTCTTTATCAAGTGTCTCACTGAAGTGACATTGTCCAAGCAGTGGTCGGCACAGAGATGAATTTTGTTTTCCATGCCAGAGGGCCAGTATCAGCCCTGGGCCTAGGGGGAATGTTGCATTGATGTCTTCCGTTTTGTCGATGGCATCATAGTCTTTCAATGGGATGGGTAGTGCCCCTCCTCTTTTCTTTTCTTTTCTTTTCTTTTCTTTTCTTTTCTTTTCTTTTCTTTTCTTTTCTTTTCTTTTCTTTTCTTTTCTTTCTTTCTTTCTTTCTTTCTTTCTTTCTTTCTTTCTTTCTCTTTCTTCCTTTCTTTCTTTCTTTCTTTCTCTCTCTCTCTCTCTCTCTCTCTCTCTCCTTTCTTTCTTTCTTTCTTTTTTTCCTTTCTTTCTCTTTTTTTTTTCCTTTCTTTCTCTTTTCTTCTTTCTTCTTTCTTCTTTCTTCTTTCTTCTTTCTTCTTTCAACAAATGTTTCGAATGTAAGGAACAGCTTTGTCCAGAATAGATGATGTGAGAGGTTTGAGAATAACCGTTAGCAGATACTATGGACAGAAGAAGCCAGTGGGCTTTGGAAAGACCTGTATTATTCCAGGAATATTGCATTTGTGTGATGTTTTCTGTCCTCTTTCAGATGTATGAAAATGGAGGTGTGGGGCCGGTGTTGGGGATATGTTGGTGCATAATAAGTTGGTGTGTAATTAGTAGGCTAGAGAGAAGCTGCCCATAGTATGTCTTCAACCATACTCTAAACTTGTTGGGTTACCACAGTCCTAGCTTTTTGCTGTTACTGTCCCTTTTTTCCTTGGAGTTTTGGTAGTACACTGGAAAGAAATGTCTCTCTTCTTCCTTGAAGTTTTCAGTCTTTATTTAGGGTTTTGACAGTAGCTGTGATGTAGGTAGAGCCAAGCTGGGGAAAATGTTTTCATAGCCCAGTAGCAGCAGCATTTTCCAACCCCACACTTAACGTTTCTTCTTCATTATACCATTTTAAGGGTACATGTGAGAGCAGGCTTGCCCTAAGTTAATTGTGCTTTTCTAAAAATGAGGTGCATCCCCAAGCTTCCATTTGAACAGTGGCCCTTGCCTGTCATAGAGCAATTTGAGCCCTAAAGGTAACATGTAGCCTGAATGCGAGTGCTGGGGACTCATCTGAGCCCGTTACCAACACTCTGTGTGGCTCTGTGATAGGCAGAAGTCACCAGTGTTGCTAAAGTAAGGCATAAAATCAATTTCAGTTACTAATGAGATGAAAGGTCTCTGATAGCCCGGTTAGCCTTTTCGCTGTAGGCATATTTGGTCAGTTAAATGCACTCTGGTATGTCAAATAACAAAATTTTCTTCTCTCCTGATTTTTTTTTTAGGGTACGTGATAAAGGGGAGAAATAACTGGTTGTGGGTCATAGAAAACCCTGGGCAAAAAGGACGCCTGGGTTTTCTTCTGTTACCCAAAAACATTTGATGGGGCCACGGGTTGGCCTCCATTGTTCTGTCATCAGGCAGATTCGTGCACATCAAAAATTTGGAGACCAGGTGATGCGTGATTACTGACATGAAGGACAAAAACAGAAACACAAAGATCTTTTGTGTGTGTGTATGCTTGTGGAGTTTCGTCTTCTTGTTGAAAGGCAAGACCACTTTTTCAGGTGACAGTGCCCACAGTGGGCCAACTGATTCATTTTCCCACAATTTCTCCATTATCGTTAGTTCATCGTTCTTGGCGTCCTACTGGAGACATGAATTTATAAAATGGAATCTAACCTATCATGGGCAAGTCTCATCTTGTGCAACGAGGTAATAATAGTGATAATAAGAAAAAATGCTTATATTAGTGACACTAAAATTTGTTTAGTTTATTATGTCCAAGCATTGTTCTAAGGTCTTTACATATATTAATTGTCCTATGAGTTACTATTATTGTCCCCATTTTACAGATGAGAAGACTGAGACCCAGCAAAGAATTTTGTGCACGCTTTTGTAGTCGGCAGAGAGGGTTTCAAACATTGTCTCTCCGTGCCAGATTCTCTACTCTTAACCACTGGGCTGTGTTTCCTAAGGTTAGATTTTGTTTGAGTCTTTTCAGAAGGTGGTAATGTTTCAGTGTCTGTGAGCAGGCCCAGCCAGTAGACTCCAGTTTCTTGCTTGGGTTCCAAAGACCTTGGGAAATACAAGAGGAGAGGGGGAGAGACTATGACATCACATTTATTACTGATTGGGTGGCCCATTCTTCTTGTGGGCAGCGCGTTCCCAAGAGGAGGAAAGGCCAGAGCTGAGTCCTGAGTGCACCAATCGGCTAGGTTAGGAAGGGACACAAAGAGGCTCGAGAGGATCCTTCCTGATGGAAACAGGGGTGGTAAGAAGGGTCTCCCTTCTGCCCTCAGAGTTAGGAGTCGATCAAGTCTGGAATCTAGCAGAAGGTTAACAGTACTGGTAGAGGGGTTGCTGTGATGTCAAGTAATACTTTTGTGGTTTGGTGAAAAAAATTGCACGATGGTTTAAATATAGGTGGACTCCTCCTGAGCTCGTATTAAATTGCTGCATACTTCACCTCTCCCTGATTTCTGGAACTACAAGTGTATCCCTCTGGACCCATGTCCTTTCATTTCCTCTGTGGTCCTTGAAGTGCTTTGTCTTTTCCCTTCTGCTTTCAAAGGCATTGCTTACCTGCTTTTTCTTACCGACAACGTGACCAGTTCTTGGGCTTTAGAAGGCATTACTGTCTTAGTGAATGTTAGGATATAAATAGTAATTCTATTCATTTGGAAAAACACCTCAGCTCTCGAGGCACTGTAGAGAACTCAGGAAGCAGCGTCTAAATAGACGGTGGTGAGAGAGAACTTAATAGATCATTAGACTTGAACTTGTTCCCCGTTGTCATAACCATTTAGGAGTGTTTAAAACTCAAGTGCTACTTTGCGGTATCGACAAGAAGGGATTCGTGGTGAGATCTGTGTTTCTTCAGAGTGACAAGACAGTGTAGGAGGCCAGATATCAATTTTGTAGGGTGCCCTCTAGAATGGAGTGGGGGAGGCGTGTATGTCACATGGCATTTAATAATAGTTATGTGTAAACAGTGAGGACTTGTACTGTCCAGAATTTCTACAAAATGTTTTCTAAAACACATCGCAGCCATTCTCTCCCTTTTCATGGTTTTCAAATGCTGTTTGGTGTGGAGCTTGAATGATAAGCCTGCAGTGATATGAGGGAGGCGGGGGAAAAAAGAACAGTGATAGCTAACATGTATTGCATTTGACAGCGTGCCACGGACTGCTAACCACCTTAATCATTGCTTCCTTGAATTCCAGGAGGCATTTACCCTGCTGCAGATGCAGAATCTCGGGCTTGCAGTAGTGAAGTTAGCTCTGCACGGGCCTGCAGGTGATTGGGGGTAATGCTGTAAGCTGGGCTCAGTCGTGAGCATGCTAGGATTTCATCGGGGTGTTGAATCTGCCTGCATTCTGGTGCTCCAGCACACTGGGTCTAGCATGCCTGCCTGGGGCTGGGGAGGTGGTGTTTTATGCAGTTAGTTCAGAGAGAGACAGAGAGACAGAGGGAGACACAGAATCCGAAGCAGGCTCCAGGCTCTGAGCTATCAGCACAGAGCCCGACGCGGGGCTCCGACTCATGAACCGTGAGATCATGACCTGGGCTGAAGTCGGACGCCCAACCGACTGAGCCACCCAGGTGTCCCCATTTAGTTCACTTCTTAAGATTCATGTGCTGAGAGGTTTTTGTTCTAGCTTGGTGGTCAAAACACATTGAAGTAAAAACCAAAAGGCTTTGGACTGAAATTCACCGTGCTCCTACTGTCGACTAACGCGGCTCAGCGCACCTTGGTGGTTTCTAGCTGTGACGAGATTCCCCCACCACCCCTACATCTGCTCCCAGGACACTGAAGGGTATTGAAGATCAGCTGCCCCCAGCACCATCCCTGTTGGTTCCTGTAGAAAAACTCCAGCCTACAAAGGCATTCTTCATTGTTCTTTTTAGGGGGAGGGAGGGAGGGAGAATCTCAAGCAGGCTCCACACTCAGCATGGAGCCCAACGTGGGGCTTGATCCCATGACCTTGGGATCATGACCTGAGCCCAAATCAAGAGTCAGATGCTCAACCAGCTGAGCCACCCAGGCGTACCAGAAGACACCCTTCCTTTTTTTTTTTGTTTTTGTTTTTGTTTTAAGTTTTTAAGCTTATTTATTTTGAGAGAGAGTGAGAGAGCTTGCACGTGCAAGCAGGGAAAGGGCAGAGAAGGAGGGAGACAGAATCCCGAGCAGACTCCGTGCTGTCAGCTCAAAGCCTGATAGGAGCTCAATCGCACAACCGTGAGATCACGACCTAAGCCGAGATCAAGAGTCAGAAGCTTAACTGACTGAGCCACCCAGGTGCTCCCTTCCTTTTTGTATTTAAAAAAATTTTTTTAACATGTTTATTTTTGAGACACAGAGTGAGCACTAGCAGGGGAGAGGCAGAGAGAGAGAGACAGAGACATAGAATTTGAAGTAGGCTCCAAGCTCCTAGCTATCAGCACCGAGCCTGACGTGGGGCTCAAACTCATGAACTGTGAGATCATGACCTGAGCCAAGAGCCAAAGTCGGACACTTAACTGACTGGAGCCACCCGGGCAACCCTCCCTTCCTTTTTTAAATAGAACTCTGCTGTCTGCCTCAACCATGTCCTCCAGATGCTTTTCTCTATGTCATGATATCTTGTTAATCTGAAAGGTGAATAAAATGGTGAAATACGACATTACCCTAAGAAAACTACAATTAATTATGAAAAGCAACTATCTTTTATTTATACTGGGGGAACCACTGAATGGAAAAAAAAAAACACAAATTGTGGCTAACATAAACAGAGAGGGAAAATCAGCCAAGTTTTAGTTTCAATACGTCTAAAAATATGTATTTCTAATATTATCCCTAAGGCTACTTGATTTACTTAAAAGAGGATGTTGACTTAAACCTCTCTTCTATATGATATGAGTTTGAGACTTGTTATCAAGTCATTTAATGCCAAATAGCTTTAGAAAAGGACAAAACCAGCCAACAATCACTTGACTAATAAGTCTCAAAATTATGTTAATTTTTTTCCAAATGGAGGTATTTTAAAAAATTGTCCTTGAAAGTGGAGACAAATTCAGTTTTTTAAAAACATGTCTGTCAACAGCTCTTTCTGCCCATACGTCCTTTCCTGGTGCTATAATAAAATCACCTTTTTACACCAAAAAAAACCCAAAACAAACAAAAAAACAAAACAAAACAAAAAAACCCTGAAAAGAAACAAACAAACAAATAAAATGCCTGTCTGTTAACCAACTGTAGATTTGTTCTGCTCCTTGATAGATGGCTTAATAGAAGTCAGTTGTATAGTGGGATGTTTTTGTTTTTAAAATGATATTCCTAAAATTATGACTAGTTGTAATTTAAAGTATACTTTTCCTTACATACAAGTTAAATCTGGTGAATTTCAGAAGAACATAATTTTAGCATAATGAGTGAGGATTATGAGATTTGTTTACATAGCTGATTTTGTCTGTAGCAGCTTTATATCAAAAAAAAGGTCAACTATATATTTTTATTTTTTGCATCTGTTTCTTCCTGGTTTAAAAAAAATTTTTTTTAATGTTTATTTATTACTGAGAGACAGAGAGAGAGACAGAGCATGAGCAGGGGAGGGGTAGAGAGAGGAGGAGACACAGAATCCGAAGCAGGCTCCAGGCTCTGAGCTGTCAGCACAGAGCCTGATGTGGGGCTCGAACTCACAAACCATGAGATCATGACCTGAGTCAAAGTCGGATGTTTAACCAACTGAGCCACCCAGGCCCTGTTTTTTTTTTTTTTTTTTTTTTTAAGCCAGTTAAATGCCTTGCCAAGCAGAGGTGTATAAAGCAAATTAGAGCTTTCTAAAAGTTCATCCACAAATTTAGTTGATGCTGATGAGATGTATGTGAATCTATGATGGAGAGCCCAGACTTAGCAGTTCACATGGCTCGTTAAAATATGTATCTACCTCTTCTGTATTGTTTTATTGACATGAATTTCTCCCAAGGCCGAAACTTGGTTAATCTTCGCATAACCCACTACATGGTTGTGAATACAGAAGATGCTTTTTCATGTTCCCCAACGAAGGGGATTGTATATGGTGCCAGAAGACTCCGCAGTCGGGCACTCAGGACCTGACTGGCTTCTAGGAGGTTTATGTCTGCAACACTGCGGTTATGGCTTACGTAGGTCATTGTGTGTTGTCCAACCTTTTCCACCTGCCCACGCCCTCCCACCCAATCTTACACTACTTTGTTTTTTATGTTTTATTTTTTTATTTAAAAAGTTAATGTTTATTTTTGAGAGAGACAGAGAGAGAGAGAACATATGTGAGAGGGAATGGGGGGGAGCAGAGAGAGAGGAGACACAGAATCTGAAGCAGGCTCCAGGCTCTGAGCTGTCAGCACAGAGCCTGACGCAGGGCTCAAACTTGTGAACTGCAAGATGATGACCTGAGCCCAAGTCGGATGCTTAACTGACTGAGCCACCCAGGTGCCCCTACTTTGTTTTTTAAAAGAGATGCCATAAATACTTACTTTCTTTGCCGTGGTTTAGGGTGGTGAAGGACAAATCACTTAGCATCTCTAGGCCTTGCATGGGATTTTGCTCTGAGGGGATGAGGACGCCTGTTTTCCCCACTAGATGCCAAATAAGATGAGGCCTTTTCACTTCTGACCCAGTGTTCTGTAGTTTGTTTCTAATTAATTACAGTTTTTCTAATTTTAGGTAGGTAGCAACTTCTGTATGCTACATGATGCCTCTCTGTTCAGGCTGCTGGAACAGATTATCACAGGCCTATAAGCCCCACAATTTATTTCTCACAGTTCTGGAGGCTGGAAGTCAGAGATCAAGGTGCTCGCACGGTCGAGTGAGGGCCGTCTTGGGGGGTCACAGAGTTCTCACTCTGTTCTCACATAGGGGAAGGGCTAGGGAGCTTTGCGGGGTCTCTGTTTTTTTAAAGTTTATTTATTTATTTATTTATTTTTAAATTTTTTTTTTCAATGTTTATTTATTTTTGGGACAGAGAGAGACAGAGCATGAATGGGGGAGGGGCAGAGAGAGAGGGAGACACAGAATCGGAAACAGGCTCCAGGCTCTGAGCCATCAGCCCAGAGCCTGACGCGGGGCTCGAACTCACGGACCGCGAGATCGTGACCTGGCTGAAGTCGGACGCTTAACCGACTGCGCCACCCAGGCGCCCCAAGTTTATTTATTTTTGAGAGAGACAGAAAGAGCATGAACAGGGGACGGGCAGAGAGAGATGGAGAGAGAGAATCCCAAGCAAGCTCCATGCTGTCAGCACAGAGCTCAATGATACGGGGCCCGATCCCATGAATTGGGAGATTGTGACCTGAGCCGAGACCAAGAGTTGGCCTCTCAACAGACTTAGTCACCCAGGCGCCCCTGTGGGGTCTCTTTTATAAGGGCACAAAACCCATTCATGAGGACTTCATGTTCATGACCTAAGGCCCCACCTTGCACACCATCACTTGAGTGTTAGGATTCCAATGTGTGAATATTGGGAGACCTGAACATTCAGACCCTAGCACGTTATAAAATGTGAACGGAGAAGAGAAAGTTTTGGATGCCAGGATGATAGGAAATTTTTCTTGAATGTATTTCAAGACCGAAGGCATTTTTGTTCACTGTATCATCCATAGGACGTTTCAGATAAGCCCTGCGTAACTGATATTTTTATGAGCTTTGCATAGCAGGATAGGATATTGAGAGAGAAATCTGGGAAGCCTATAGGAAAAGGATGTGAAGATTGAAGAAACACCAGTTTGTTGTTAAGCAAGGCATATTTGTTTAGAGGAAGTACTCTGAGATAATTCCTGTATTTCCATGAGTATTGTAAATTCCCCTTTGGTAAGGGTCTCCAATTTTCATGCCCAAAAGCTTTTAATTCTGAGAACACATTGCTGAATTGGAACCTAGACTTTTCTTAGAGGCTGGCAGATTGCTTTATCCATCTCAACTTCCTCTTTATGGAACCTTAAGCCCATCAGTTGAACAGAATTTTTTGTTCTTTTGGAGAGAGAGGTTTATGGTGTAAATAATCATTTTAGGTATTTAGGTAGCTTTTTATTTTTCTCTTGGTCTTATCCAGTAATTTTGTATTAGTTACTGATGGACCCCTTCTTGGTGACCTTTTATACTCTATTTCCATTGGGTGAATTTCTGATTAACGTTTACTGTATTTTTATGCATGTATCGTGGCTAGAAATGGGCCTGTGCATATATCAGTCAAGTGTAGTGGCTGTTTGTCTTGCCATTCCCAGCTTGGTATTCTTACACTTATTTATTATTTTTGTTTGTTTGCTTATGCATTCCTTGGAGTGTTCCTTAGGAAGGATATGCCCTTTTAATATATCTCATTTAGGAATTCCGAGAATCAAAGCTTCAATTTATTTATTTATTTATTTATTTATTTTTATTAAAAAAATTTTTTTTAAACATTTATTCATTTTTGAGAGACAGAAAGAGAGTATGAGTGGGGAAGGGGCAGAGAGAGAGGGAGACACAGAATCCGAAACAGGCTCCAGGCTCTGAGCTGTCAGCACAGAGCCCCATGCAGGGCTTGAACTCACTGACCATGAGATCATGACCTGAGCCAAAGTCGGACGCTCAACCGACTGAGCCACCCAGGTGCCCCTCAAAGCTTCAATTTAAATACATGACACAGTTCCTTCTCTATTCACTAGCAAGCAAAGCTGAGATGATGAAGTGAGGCTATTTATTGCCTGGTTATCAAACATTTGGAAGTTTTGGGTTTGTCCACTGCCGTTGCAACATTGATTTGTTCCCCAAGCATATGTGAAGATAGCAACGTTTTGATCGTTCATATCATCTAAGTAACAAGAGATCTAAGAGAAGGATAGATCATTGAGATGCTTTCCCATCATCCCTTAGGGCTAGACACCATGATCATTAAAATAGTTTTTAGGGCAAAGGTGAGGGTAAAGATGTGCCATCATTTAATAGGCAAATGCTAACTTTCAGCATGTCATGTGTATGTATATTTGAGGAAAGTGTTTCAAACAAACCTTGGTGTTCACTCCATACTTTATCCCACTATTGTTTTGCATTTTGAGTAGGAATTTTCTCAAACCTGCATTCACTCCCGCGTATTCTGAATGAATATGGCATGTCTCCGTGCACAAACCTCTCTCTTCCCCTCCGTGGTGTTCTGTCATCCATTAGCTTTTCAAATTAAGAATAAAACACCAAAGGGGCGCCTGGGTGGCTCAGTTGGTTAAGCGGCCAACCTCGGCTCAGGTCATGATCTCGCGGTCCGTGAGTTCGAGCCCCGCGTCGGGCTCTGGGCTGACAGCTCAGAGCCTGGAGCCTGTTTTGGATTCTGTGTCTCCCTCTCTCTCTGACCCTCCCCCGTTCATGCTCTGTCTCTCTCTGTCTCAAAAATAAATAAACGTTGGGGCGCCTGGGTGGCTCAGTCGGTTAAGCGTCTGACTTCAGCTCAGGTCATGATCTCGTGGTCGGTGAGTTCGAACCCTGTGTCGGGCTCTGTGCTGACCGCTCAGAGCCTGGAGCCTGTTTCGGATTCTGTGTCTCCCTCTCTCTCTGACCCTCCCCCATTCATGCTCTGTCTCTCTCTGTCTCAAAAATAAATAAACGTTAAAAAAAAATAAAAAATAAATAAACGTTAAAAAAATAATAAAAAACCAAAAATGTGATTTACAAATTGGAAAGGTTTATTCCTAATGACCAGTTGATGGCTTTCATTAGCTCTGATACAGGGATGTCCCCTCCATGTCTCAGACACTTAGGACTTGCCGTTTCGGCTCACCTCCCATTCACTTGTAGTGGTTATTATAAGATAATAGGTCAGTGCAAGACATTGAAATTTTGTTTTGATTTTTTTACTTGCATCGTTATCATTTTTTTTTTCTTGCAAAGTTCCAGGAAAGAATTAGGAATTTAGGAAAAATGCATGTGGGGCACATATTTAAAGAGCTAGAATAGAGTCTAAGAAACCAAGCGAGAGTTACAGGATGAACATCAACTTAGTAAAAGCCTTAGGTATCCACAAGTTTGTTGTGACATTTTAGTTTGCAGAGGAGGAAAGTTAGGTCTAGGAAGATTAAAGAGTTTATCCAAGATTGTAAAAGATAGTTATTGGTAAAGAAAGAAAGTCTGAAGTTCTTCTGAGTGTTAAGAATAAGTAACAAAAAGTTCTGAAGATAGCAGGCAGTAAGCTCTTTATCCTTTGAGCAGTAAACTAGAGAAAAAGAACTTACGCTGAATTTAAGTAATTTAATGTGGAGTTTTTGACAGTAGAAGTTTTTACTAATAGAATGTGGTGCTTTGAGATATTGTAATAGAAAATGTGTTTGGTATGGTTCTTTCCTGAAGAGTGGGAGGGAAATGATTGGAGGTCTTGTCAGTATCCTTTATTTATTGTCGTGCTCTCTGAAGATCCCATAATTCAGCAAAGGAAAATATTGATAATCAGATACTGAGAATTCTAACCTTTCCCTTGGTCCCCTGGCCTTGGCCTCTTTCTCCACTATGTGAAGCCAAGATGAGGTCTGTGGAACCATCCACGAGACCAGTGGTCCTGGAGTTCTGTTCTTTTCATCTGTAGTTGCCTGGTATGTCCAGGTTAATAATAGACCTGCGACTCACTTCAGATCTAGAAGAGATTCACAGTTGACCTTTTGCAGTTAATGGTTTGACTTTATTTTGAAGTGGATAATGACGTAGTCTATAGCGTATTTACCAGCATTTGTAAGCGGGTTGTGAAAAACAACAGAAAAGGGCACTACACCAATCAGGGTGACTTGGGAGCATTCAGGTGAATGATCCTTCTACCTGGGTCCACTCAGCCTCGGCGCTTTTCCCAATCAGACTCTCTTCTTGCCTTCTCTTTCAAGTAGACACATATAAACTTAAAAATACTATAGTTTAAAAGATGGGTCAACTTTTGCCTATAAATGGAAATGTGTGTATTTTTGCTGTTGTTCTTTTGAAAAATGCTTCTGAACCTATGCATTTGGGCGTGCCCAGGTTTTGACGGTCCTAGAGCAGTGCACTTGAGCCAGGCTCGTAATTTTTCTTTCTTAACAGTTGCTGCACTCTGTAACATATACACCAAGAAAGCATCTCATTTTTTCATCGGCAGTTTACCCTGCAAGATTGCAAAGACTCTGAGAAATAATTAAGATCTAAATATTCCCAGCAGGGAGGGAGGGAGCTTGGATAAAGAAAATCTTTTTCTTTCTCTTTTAGGATTGTATCATGAGAGGAGATCATTTGGTTTGCTCATTAAGACTGCCATTAATGCTTAAGCACAACAGAATGTCACAGGCTTTTGCTGTATGTAGTTGTTTTCATCTGGATTTAGTTCTCCAGTGTCCTAAAATCATTGAATGCTAGATGGTTTGAAAGGTTTGGAAGTTCTCCTGCTGTTGAGAGGTCACCGCTGTCATGTTACTATGAAGGGTAAGGGATCAAGAAAATAGAGAACATAGATTCTTACAGAGGAGCAGTAACCTTATGGAAATCACTTTAGTACAAGGTCCCGTGGACATTTCCTACAGAAAATGACCTCCTTTCATTGAAAAGGTTTGAGGTTTGAGGTTCTGTGAATTTGAAGTTCTAATGTCGCCAGTACTGGAGGGATTTACTCAAGTTGCTGGTGGAACTCTTTTGGATGTATGTGGAGAAACCCAACTCCTATTGGTACCAAGAAATAAATAAAGGAGGGTGTGTGGCTGACTCGTGTGATTGGAAGGTCCAGGGAAGGTCTCTGTTCACGCATGGCCATTTCCAGGGACCCAAGTGATGCTATTAAGACAAATCGCCTTGGTTCTTGGCTATGTTTTCTTTAGTATCGGTTTCACATTCAGAGAGGTTTTCCCTCTGACACGGCCGGATGGTCACCAGCAGCTCCAGGCACACGTTCTACTAACTTGGAAAGAAAGAGAGAGCTTTTCCTTCCTAATATTTCATTGCCACGATTGAGTCTCATTGCACCAACCTGGGTCATGTCACTAGGATGGAAGCCAGTGGTCACAAGTGGGCCTCTCAGAGGCATGGGAGTGCATAATTCATTTTACCCAGATCACCTAGACTGAGAGTCTGGGAGGAGAAGTTTGCTCCAGAGAGGAATATCACGGTATCTCCCCAGAAGGGGCAGCGACTACTGGGCTATCCAGATGACAGATGGCCACTCCCTTCTGCTTTAAATGTACCGCCCTTTGCATTCATGTGCAAGGTGGTGTTTGAAAATTTAGAAGAAAAAATAACCTTTCCACGTTTAGTGCTTCCAGTCTGATTCCACTAGTTCAAGGGGGGGCTCCCTCCTTGAAAGCCATCCATAGCGAAGCTTTGGAAGTATGCATTTTTTAAGTTTATTTATTTTGAGAGGGAGGGAGGGAGGGAGGGAGGGAGAGTTCTGAGCAGGCTACACACCATCAGTGCAGAGCCCGACGTGGGGTTTCGAACCCACGAACCGTGAGATGGTGACCTGAGCTGAAACCAAGAGTCAGACACTTAACCGACTGAGCCACCCAGGTGTCCCATATTTTAAACATAGTTTTTAAATAATTCATTATTTTTAGGTTTTTATCACCACTAAAGATAATTTATGTATGTTTTATGACGGGGCCATTTAGACACCCTTTTGGTTCTGTTGGAATGCTTCTCTTTGAACTTTGGAGCTTGGAGAGGGCACAGCTCACCATGCACCGAGGAGCAGCATGGGGCAGTTTCTACATGGGCTTCTGAAGGCAAACACGCTCCTGTTAATGTGGAAGTAAAATTCAGCTGTATTTGCGTACCTGTCAGGAGTGTGGAACAGTAAGGATGTAGGCTCCGTTAGCACATGCAGGGAGAGGTTCATTTCCTTTAAAACATATAAATAGATGGAGGCCACAGACTGTCCAGAAACAAGACTTGTACCAATCGAGGCTCGGGTTTGAAGTCAATTGAGGAGTTTTAAATACTGTGTCAAAGTGGGAGGGAACACTCAACCAAGAGACTATTGAGAGAGCACGGGGCTGGTTGAACATGCAGCTGATCTTGGATTCTGGATTGGGAAATCCCTGTTTGCTTTCTTGTCGGGGTCTAAACAGGTGTGTCCGTCAACACTGTTGACCATTTGCTTTAATTTTGGAAGCAGCTTTAATCGGAAGTCACGTCACACCCGGAGTGTTTTAGTCTGTTTTCCTTCTTTGCCTGCTGTTCTGTCCCTCCAGTTGGCCCCTGTCTGTGCCAGCAGCATTACTGAATTATCTGGACCTTGCCAGTGCTGTTCGTTTTCAGGCGGTTATAATCACTTTCTGGACACCAGTGTTGTTTATGAAGTATTTGAATCCTCGAGAAGAACATTAATGAAAGTAATTGAACCTCACTTTTTTTTTTCCGGCTTGGTTGTTTATGGCTTTTGGCTTATTATATTAGATTTGGTTTTTGCTCAGAAATAGGATTATACATGATAATTATTTTTTATTTTTTAAAAATGTCTTTTGGTGTTTTATTAATTTTTGGGAGAGAGAGAGTGAGGGAGAGAGAGCGAGTGCAAATGGGGGAGGAGCAGAGAGAGAGGGAGACATAGATCCCGAAGCAGGCTCCAGGCTCTGAGCTGTCAGCATAGAGCTGGACACGGGGCTTGGATTCATGAACCATGAGATCATGACCTGAGCCGAAGTCAGATGCTTACCCAACTGGGCCGCACAGGTACCCTGATAATTCTTACTTTTTAAATGCTATTTGTTTTTAATGGTTTGTTTCCATGATTTAATGACCACTGGGTTTTTTTTTAAATTTTTTTTAACATTTATTTATTTTTGAGACAGAGAGAGAGAAAGCATGAACAGGGGAGGGTCAGAGAAAGAGGGAGACACAGAATCTGAAACAGGCTCCAGGCTCTGAGCTGTCAGCAAAGAGCCCGATGCAGGGCTCGAACCCACAGACCGCTAGATCATGACCTGAGCTGAAGTTGGATGCTTAACCAACTAAGCCACCCAGGCACCCCTAATGACCACTGGTTTAATTTGTTGATTCAGCCAAGCCCTGGAAAATTTAAAATACTTGATTGCCAATTTCAGTGGGAGATGAACTGTGAGATCATGATCTGAGCCGAGATCAAGAGTCAGACACTCAACTGACTGAGCCACCCAGATGCCCTGGAAGAGAAAAATCTTTAAATGATTCACAATTTGTCATAAATAGTTCCACAAAATGTTTTTTCTGTGAGATTTCTTGAGAAGAAGGGAAAAGAAAAAGCCCTCAAAACTATTAAACAGTGCAGGAAGAATAAAGCATTTGGGCTTCTGAAAAAGAAAATAATGGTTTCTTTAAAATGAGCTTTTTAGTTACAGGTTCACTTTTCTTGTCATTTCCATCTGCCATGGAGTTTTAAATTACACAGACTTTCATATTCAGAGTGCCCACTCTTCCTGTCCTGCCCATTTATTGTGGAAGGGCCCCTGTATGGGGCAATCTTCGAAGAAAGAGGTTGTTACAATAACTACTAGGTGAAGGAAACATTAGAAATGGAGCCCACTCAGATGTCACAGACCTTCAAGGTGCTGCTGGGTTGGAAGCTTCATTATTTTCTGCTGCACAAGAGACTTCCTCTTTTCAGAGCTGATTAGGAAAAGGGACTCACATGACAGCTTAATAAGCTGTCCTTGCTGGCCATTGTAGATAAGTCACAAGCGTGCTGCACCATGGGAAGAACACACAAAGGAGAAACATTTTGTAGAACAAAGACTGTGCCACGGGGTGTTTGGGTAGCAGGAGAGAGGTGGATAGAACCTTCTGGTGATGGAGGGGAGAGAAGATAGTTTCAAGAAGAGAACCTGCTGCTGGTTATGCTAGCAGCAAAAGTAAAAGGCAGAGTCCAAGATATCTTCGGTGGGTCTTAGAGTTGACAACTTAAACTGTAATTGACCCACAGAGGGGCAGAGCAAAGGATTCAGAGGTTTCTATAACCTTGAACTGTCAACTAGAAATCATGATGCTTTGGGTTTTTGCAGAATCTGATTAGATTAGCACAAAAATGATACATAATTTGGAAAATCTGTTTATTTCAAAAGAGAAATACTGCTTCAGGTTGTATTTCAGTTATTGTTTGGCTAAATCATCTTTTGTGAAGATACCTTCAACATGAACTGGGTGGGGGGGGGAGGGTATTTTCTTGGTTTTTATTTTTCCTTATCAGTAATAATCCAAAGAATCCCAGGCAGGAAATTCTTTTTCCTTATTCACATGAAATTTATTTTTTGCTTGATAATATGCCCTTGACACCTTTTGATTGCTAGAAAGGACAGAAAAGGATGTTTTAATATATCTATATTTGCTCTAAGGAGCATGCAGAGCAAGAAGGAATGAACCCAATTTTCGTGAGAAAGAGACTTAAGAAACTAGTCAAGAGACCATCTAAAAAATTCCATTTGGACTTTAATTTTTTAAAAAATATTTTGTAATGTTATTTTTTTTGAGAGACAGAAGAATAGGGAGGGAGAGAGAGAGAGAGAGAAAGAGAAAGAAAAAGAGAAAGTTGGGGAGGGGCAGAAAGTGAGGGAGAGAGAATCCCAAGCCGGCTCTGCACCGTCAGCTCTCAGCCTGATGCAGGGCTCAAACTCATGAACCGTGAGATCATGACTTGAGCTGAAGTCAGACTCTTAACCCACTGAGCCACCCAGGAGCCCCCCCTTCCCCCAATTTGGATTTTTAAAAGACATACAAAGGCGGTAGACATCGAACGTCCTCTTAGGCAAGTTTTTAACCTAAATATTTAAAAAAGGTGTTGAATTGAGCATTTTTGATAGTTTTTGATTGAGCATCCTTGACAGGATATCAGAAACCAGTGAAGCTTTAAGTGCCAGGTACCTGTAGATGAAAGTATTGGGGAATACCTTTGGCAGGTTCATAATTTCTTTGTCCAAGCCAAGTGTGGTATTTGTATTCCTCATAATATGGTTTTTATTTGTTGTTAAGCTTTTTTTTTTTTTTTCTCTTAACACCTCGGTCTTTCATGGATGATATTGACCCAGACTAAGCTCTTACAGGTGATCAGATCTCACCTCTAGTTGGTTTGCGACACTGCTAAAACTGTGCGTGACCTTGTTCATGACCTGTGTTGCTTGTCTGAGTTACCAGTTATGTGGATGTTAGTAATAACCAAGTGTTATATAGTACGTCCCAGTTTACAAAGGGCTTCATGTGTTTAATTTTATCTTTATGATAGTCATTGCGATATAGCAAGGGTAGGGTTTTTTTTTTTTTTTTTTTTTTTTGTATGAATAAGATAATTGAGTCTCATTGAAGGGAATTATTCTAAGATTAAGTAGCTAGAAAGTGAGAGATTTGGTATTTCTTGGTATTTTAACTTATCTCGACTGGACTTTTGTTGATATTTATTTTTTTTAATGTTTATTTATTTTTGAGAGAGAAAGAACACGAGCAGGGAAAGGGCAGAGAGAGAGGGAGACACAGAATCCAAAGCAGGCTCCAGGCTCTGAGTTGTCAGCCCAGAGCCTGACGCAGGGCTCGAACTCACGAACCGTGAGATCATGACCTGAGCTGAAGTCAGACGCTTAACTGACTGAGCCACTCAGGCACCCCTGATTTTTATTTTTATTTTTTAATTTTTATTTAATTTTTTTAACATTTATTTTTGAGAGGTAGAGACAGAGCACGAATGGGGGAGGCACAGGGAGAGAGGGAGACACCCACTCTGAAGCAGGCTCTCAGCTGTGCTGACAGCTCAGAGCCTGACATGGGGCTTGAACCCATGAAGCATGAGATCATGACCTGAGCCAAAGTCGGATGCATAACTGACTGAGCCACCCAGGTGCCCCTGATTTTTATTTTTTATTGACACCTTTTTATTCATTTGCTGGTCTATCACTTATTGAGAAAATCTATAATATTCCAGGTATGATGCAGCAAGAATAAGGCATCGTCCTTGCCCTTGAAGAGTGTAGTCTAGGAAAAGAGAGGCATAGGCCCTTTTGGTGTGATGGATGCTGTGAATCACGGTCCCAGTGAGGACTTCCGTCAGTCTACTTCAAGATTTACATTGTAGTTTATACCTTGACCCTGTGGAGGTACGTTTTTTTTTTTTAAAGATATTTTTTAATGTTTATTTTTGACAGAGAGAGACAGAGCACGAGCAGGGGAGGGGCAGAGGGAGAGAGGGAGACACAGAATCCGAAGCAGGCTCCACGCTCTGAGAAAGCTGTCCACACAGAGCCCGACACAGGGCTCGAACCCACAAACCATGAGATCATGACCTGAGCCGAAGTCAGACGCTCCACTGACTGAGCCACCCAGGTGCCCCTAGTTTTTTTTTTTTTTTTAATAGGCGAATGTAGCAGCCTTTCCAGCATGCCTCAAGTAGTATTGGGATGAATTAAACTGGATAGCAGGTGTGGAGGGGCTCTACAGAGGTCTATTACACGTGCAGCAGGCCGGGACTACACTCGCAGGTGGCTCACCCCTTTCTGCTCCTCCTCTGTCCTCTTCTTGTTTGGTCGTGATGCCCGAGTACAGGTATGCTCCAGTGTAATCACACACCTACCTGTTCTGCCTTCTGTCTCCCCAGTGGACTCTGAGTGCTTTGAGGTTGCTGGCTGCAGACATTGTCAGGATGTTTAACTCCACCTTTGCCCCTGTCTGAGGCCATGACCTCTCCACCTGTGCTCTCGACACGTGGATGTGTGCCTGTGTCCCCTCTCCCCACAAGCTTTTTCCTCTGTTGGGTGTTTTCAGAACTATTCCCACCATCCAACAAACAGCTGATAATATAGTTTTCAAACATGTCAACAGTACCTCTCCTAGAACTTTCTCGTAGATATATATCATCATGGCCTGGCTTCATTCAGACAAATGTCATCACAGAGCTTTTCCCTATATGGCCGTATAAAATATCAACTCCCGTTATATCTTTGTCCTCGCCTGCTTTGTTGTATTCGTATCATTTCCCCGACATTACTGACGGACCGCAGGAGTTTTGTCTGTTTTGATCACCTCTCTCCACAGTGCCCAGAAGAATGCCAGAAATACTATAGGAGCCCCAAATATTTCCTTCCTTTATTCCATATTCCCTTTCTGCTGCTGTACCATTTGCTGCTCCCCCCCCCTTTTTTTTTTTAAAAAAAAAATTCAGTTTATTTATTTTGAGAAAGGGAGAGACAGAGCAAGCAGGGGAGGAGCAGAGGAAGGAGAGAGAGAATCCCAAGATGGTAATCTTAGGCTTTTTCTCACTTGGTGCTTGACTTCTGCTTTGCAACTCACTTTTCTGGCTGAGTCCTGGTGTTCCTCCTCCCCTACAGCCCATGGCCCTGATTCCCTAGGATTCTGTCAAATTCCATCTTCCCACCCTCCTCATGTTCCCCTCTCAAGCTCCTGGTGTTGGCGAGCCCCAGGATTCGGGGTTCATGTTTAAATTTTTTTTTTTTAACATTTATTCATTTTTGAAAGGCAGAGAGAGAGCATGAATGGGGGAGGGGCAGAGAGAGAGGGAGACACAGAATCCGAAGCAGGCTCCAGGCTCCGAGGTGACAGCACAGAGCCTGACGCGGGGCTCGAACCCACGAACCACGAGATCATGACCTGAGCCCAAGTCAGATGCTTAACCAACTGAGCCACCCGGGCGCCCCTAGCGTCAGGGTCTTTAAATACCTTGTCATACAGGTGACTCTGAAGTGTTTATCTTCAGCTGTCACCTAGGACCTGACTTCCAGACTCCTTTCTCCCGCTGCCTGCTTGAAGTCTCATCTGGATAAAGGTCTTCCCAAACCTAATGTGCCCAAAGTTGACTTGACACCCGTCTTCCCTGCCGTCTGGCAGGCTTTCCCCCAGCATTCCCCCGTCAGGCCTAGGAGCTTGTGATCGTTCTTTTCACCGTCTCCATCCCGCTTTCTGTCGACGCTACCTTCCTATATTCTGACTGTGGCCTCTTCCCACCGTTCACACAGGCAGCACCCTGACACAGGACACCATCCTCTTTCGCTTCAGCTTCAGTAATAACTCTCAACTGGTAGTGCTGCTCCCAGCACGGAAGCCGGAGTGCTTCTTTTCAAGCGAAATGAGCCACGTCACTCCCCGGATCACAGCCCTCCGTGGTCCCCGTGCTGCTCGGACTGAACACCGAAGCCCTTCCCATGGCCGGCAAGGCCCTCCGGGTGCTCCGCCCGGTCCCTGTGCTCTCCACCCACCGGCCCCCTTGCTCTTCCTGAGCTCACCAAACCCTTTCCCATTGCAGACTTGTTGTCTTTGCTGCCCTGGAATCTCTGCCTCGAATATGCCACGAGCTAACTTGCAACTGTCTGATCTTGGTTCAGTGTCCTCTCAGCAGAGAGGCCGATCCCGCCCCCCTCCGTTACTCAGGGGGTCAATCCCTGTCCTTCTGTGTTCTTGGCTCTTATCACTGCCTGGTGTTCACTTTTGTGACGGCTCATCTGCTGATTATTCCCTGAGGAGCGTAAGCTTTGCAGGTACAAGAACTCGTTCTGTCTTGTTGACGGAAGCCTGTCTTGAGTGAGTGAACTTAATCCTTACAAAAATTGAAAGGATGAAGCAACAAGTATTTTTTTACGTTTATGTATTTATTTTGAGAGCTGGAGACAGCATAAATGGGGGAGGGGCAGAGAGAGGAGAGAGAGAGAAAGAGAGAGAGAGTGAGAGAGAGAGGACCCCAAGCAGATTCCATGCTCAGTGCAGAGCCCAATGTGGGACTGGAACCCACAAACTGCGAAATCATGACCTGAGCTGAAACCAAGAGTTGGACGCTCAATCGACTGAGCCACCCAGGTGCCCCTGATGCAACAATTATTAATTAATAATCTTCTATATTCTGAGTACTCTGTCCTGGGTAGTTTGTAAATATATTTTTGATTAACTTAATGTCTCGCAACAGCCATCTAAGGTGGGTGTTCACTTCATAGATGAAAATACTAGTCACCATGACTAGTAAAGAGAGCTGGTAACTGGCATTTAAACTCGGAGTTTATTTATTTAAAAAAATTTTTAAAGTTCATTTATTTATTTTGAGAGAGCAGAAGCAGGGTAGAGGCGGGGGTGGGGCGGGGGAGAGAGAATCCCAAGCAGGCTCTGCACTGTCAGCTACCCAGGCGCCCCTAAACTCTGAGTTTAGCCCAAAAGTAATGCTCCCCGCACTTACATTTTTTATTATTCTAAATTAAATTGTGTGTTTCGGACAACTTATTATAACTGACCATTCGGTAATGTTATTGTTTGCACCTCGTAGATGAAAACCATTGAGGATGAAGGGTAGTGCATCGCCGGGGGCCGTGCAGCCAAGAAGTGCTCTGGACAAGGGCTTCCCAGCCTGGGTGTCTGATTAGACTCCAGCGGGCTCTTCCCCCTGTGCAGCTGGTGTCTGTGACAGGCATTTTGTGTGTCTCCCTTTATCCAGGGAGCGTTTGTTTACCACGTCTTATGCTTGACCCTTTGTAAACTGGCATTTGCGAGTTCAGCGCTAAGCCTTCCGAAATCTAGCCCGAAAACTTACATCATGAATTTGCTTCATGTGCACGTTAACCTTTTGCCGATCGGTATGATGCTTGTGTAGACAGCGTGAAAACAACACCGGGGCTGACGTTTGCTACTTCATGTGTACTCAGTCTCTACAGCACGGACGTACTGGACTCTTACCGGGAAGAGGTTCATGCTCAGGTTGAATTTACTGGATCGTTGATTCATTCCCAGGTCAACGAAGAGCTCTCAGCTGAGATATTCACTGATTGCAAGAAAAGTGAGATAAATTACTGGAAGCCTACGAAAATAGACAGGTTTGGGGGCCTGCTACGCTGGATGGTAATCTCTGTTTTCATTAAAGACTTACATTTATTATAGTCAGCAAGAACAGAATTTAATAGGTTTGCCAATTACCGACATAAATCGGAGGCTGAAACTGTCAACTACTATTTCACTGTTTTCCAAAAGGAATCTATAAATCTGTAGAAAAATGTGATACCTATACATTTTGCACTATGAGCCCTTGTATAAACGTGCAGGTGGGGAGGTCCATATCAAACAAAACATATCTCAGAAACAAGATTGAGATAGTTTCTATGAATCGTATTATTACATGTTCTGTGATTTTGCTAAAAACTGTCTTGTTTACCCTCCTCTGGGTGGTTTATGTTCAATATATCTGTCCGGCCTGCTGTTAGCTTTTTTTGATCAGTCTGGAAAATTTGTCCTGGGTTGTGCAGTACAGGAAGAATGCACTTACTGGAGGTCATAGAAATGTCTGTGTAACACCTAAAGAGGGAGGGAGGGAAGGACAGAGAGAGAGAGAGAGCAAGTGATTGCATGCGCACAAGAATGCATAGTGTCTGAAATTTCCTTATCTTGAAATAATATATTTGTTATTATATAATATATAATTACTATATATACATATATGTGTATATGTATGTATATGTGTGTATATATATGTGTGTTATATATATATTTATATTATATATATATATATATATATATATATATATATATATATATATATATACATACATACATACATATATAGTGGTCATGTAGATTCAGATCTCAAAATTGCCTCTGAAATTACTTCTCCATCTTTTGGTATTCTTCCTTAGTGTTGGGATTATTAGTACCCAGTAGTTGTCTGTCCAGGGTCTTGATGTGGTTTATACGATCCGAGTCTAGTGTGGATCTGTGAGAATCTGTACCCCTGGCTCACTGTGGCCTCTTCCATTCTTCAGAGAAGAGAAGGTAGACTTCGAATATTCTGAAATATGCACGCAATCTCAACCAGTATATTATGCATGATGTGTACCTATATTTATACTTCTATATGGGTCTCATCTGCTCTGCATAGATACTAAATATTTCAGACCAGTAGCACTGAATAAATATATTTAATTTTTCATAGAGGCATAACGTCTCATCAATGGCTTGTACGGTAGGTAGAACACTCTGGTATAATTGCAGAATGAATCCTAAGGGGTCAGCTCATGGGGCGCTCTCTTTGGTCTCTTAATACTTGATGCTTCAGCACCAGCCAGGTGACAGGGAGACAGTATTGAGTGCTAAATTACTCTGCTTGTCTCCGTGTTTGATTTTCATGTTGTAGGTGCAAATAGGAGTTCTCGTTTCTTTAATAGCTCTTTCTTTTATTGTGTTCCACCAAACCCATGTATAGGTGTGACAGAGAATAACATTCTTACACTTAGCACACATATTAAGATGCATTTTAACAGGGATCTTTCTATATGTGGCAATCTTCAATGCCAAGGAGAAGTTTCAGATCATTTCAGAGCTGAGAACGTAGGCTTCGACTTTATGCATGCTATTTTCTAAGTGGAAAAGAGAAACAGATACATATCTGTTGACGTTACTGTTGGTGAATATATCTGTCAAACCCAGTCTCTATCTGGCATGAAACAGACACTGAGAATGTCTGAAATATGTTGCCTTTCCAGATCTAATTTTTTACTTCCAAGTCAGCCTTCTTATGATAAACGTTAAATTAAATGCTAAATTTTTGTCAGCGGTTTCTACTGTTAGGATTCTACATATATGACCTCATATATTTTCCAGGCCATGTTAGACCCTCTTTAATTTCCTTTATCTTTTTTTAATTCCAATTTTTGTTCTATCACAGCTCTGGAAATATTTCAGAGATTTATTTTCAAAGATCTATACCAGGAACAAAGAAATTTCCTTTACCGCATGGTTTCTCAGAAACTCTTATTCTTCTAGGTGATATTCGTAAGGGTAGTTTCAATGTTTCCCCCCCCCCCCCACCCCCCCACACACATTTTGAAACAAAATTTCACCAGAGAATAGAGGGGATACGTCGTATCAGGATACTGGAATGGATTTTTCATGTGGTCTTATGGGTGAATAGGTCCTGACTTACCTCACTCCTTCTGTAGTTGGGATCTGATTGATGATAGGATTGTATCTGTGTCCATAAATTATTGGCGAGGTATTCTTGTTGTGCTGTTTAGTATATCAGCCCGTGTGTGTGTGTGTGTGTGTGTGTTTCTGCTAGTAATTCAGCAGGTCTAATATTCCGTGACCCACCTTGTACGAGGAGGGAATGTAGTAGAAGGAGCAGTCACCAGGAGGGAAGGAGTGTATTCCCTAACTGTTGAGAATCGCGTATGCAGGGCGATAATAAAAATCAGGCCAACTTTTGCTGGGTTTCATTACAGAGTTGCAGCTCCCTATAGAGAGTACTGCCTTCTTCTCTGCTCCTGGGGCAGACTGTGCCTGTGACCTTCCCCATCTTGGTTTGCCACTGGTGCTATTTCTTTTTCTTTTTTAAAATTTTTGAGGAAGAGAAATACATACATACATACATATATATATATATATATATATATATATATATATATATATATATATATATAAAGGGAGGGAGGGAGAGAGAAAGGGAGAGTCCCAAGCGGGGTCCGTGTTGACAGACAGATCTGTCCCTGTGTAGGGGCTTGATCTCATGAACCGTGAGATCATGACCTGAGCTGAAAGCAAGAGCTGGATGCTTAACCAACTGAGCCACCAGGTGTCCTGCTCCTACTTCGTACTCCCTCTGCTGGGTGTTAGGATAGTGTGGAAACTGAGGCAAGTGATAATTGAAGAGGAAGGGACTCTACTGAGTCCTAAGCCAACAAATTTATTTTATCACGTATTTTGATGAGTTCCAAAGGATATGGCAAATGTCAGTACGTTATTTTTTTTTCTACAGTAGCCCAGAAAAAGTTTTAAACTAGTATTATTCCATCTCCAATGTGGAAGTTAAACGGGTCCATTTTCCTCTTCTGTCCTCCTGTCTTCTACTTTGTTCTTTTCTCTGTCCTTTCTTAAAAATCTATTGGGGCGCCTGGGTGGCGCAGTCGGTTAAGCGTCCGACTTCAGCCAGGTCACGATCTCGCGGTCCGTGAGTTCGAGCCCCGCGTCGGGCTCTGGGCTGATGGCTCGGAGCCTGGAGCCTGTTTCCGATTCTGTGTCTCCCTCTCTCTCTGCCCCTCCCCCGTTCCTGCTCTGTCTCTCTGTCCCAAAAATAAATAAACGTTGAAAAAAAAAAATTAAAAAAAAAAAATCTATTGAGCGGCATTACTTTAGACTGCCCTTTCTTAGTCTCACTTCTGACTATTGACTGGCTTTTAATTACTTATTAATGATACATCCAGCCTTCTTTCTCCTCTCACCGCTTCCTGCCTCTCCTCCATTCAAACTGTTACTTTCAATACGTTTTTCATTTGGTTTTGTTTCTAACACAGTTCATTCTGCGTATAATAACTTTGTTCAGTTTACCTATAGCCACATCATCGGACATATATATTTTTTAAAGTTTATTTATTTTGAGAGAGCGCACAAGCAGGGGAGGGGCAGAGAGAGAGGGAGAGAGAGTCCCAAGCAGGTTCTGCACTGTCCGTGCAGAGCCCGACACGGGGCCTGAACCGAAATCAAGAGTCAGGCGCTCAGCTGACTCAGCCACCCAGGCACCTCCAGACATATTTGATGAAAGGGAAATTAGAGGATTAGGTTCAGTTTCTTGGTAGATTCCTTCACTTGCCCAGCCAGACTCTTGGTGCGATGATTTTACATCGGTACATGCAGAAGTTTGAGGATAGGCTTTCGAGCCAGGCGGACCCAGATTTTGGCCCCATTCCACCACACCCCAGGGTGGGTAACCGCGGGCAGGCGATTTACCATCAGGATGCCTTTTTCTTATCCGTAAAGTAGCTGCCTTAATAGCACCTACTCGTACTCAGGAGCATAATAATAGTACTTAACTCCTAGAGCTCTTCCTTTTCTCATTGGTTGACTGTGTTCTGAGCCAGATGCTGTGCTCTGTGATGGGTAGAAGTTGCTAAGTAGAACTGACATATGCCTTGCCTTGATGCGTCACTGAGGAATTGCGCGGTACCTGGGATGTAGGTGCTTCACGGTCGTTAGGTGCCCCTCGGGAAGAGGTAGGTAATACGTGGTAGTTCCTGTTCCTTTTGAAGGCATAGAAAGAATCCATTCTTTCTTTTATTCTTCAGATATCCTTTATGAATGCCTACTATGTGCTGGGCACTGGGGGTCAGTATAAACAAGGTAGGCAGAAGACAATGAGCAAGAAAACAGTTAAATAAGACAATTGCAGAACATGAGTCGTGTGCCTGGGGGTTGGGTAGGAAGGGACGGAGAGGACTCTAAGGTAAGACCTCGCTAATGGGAAGGAGCAGGCTTTGTGAAGGTCTGGAGGAAGAACATTTCTGCAAAGGGAAAAACAGGCAAGGCGGAACAGGGCTTTTCACGTCTGAGAACTAGAAGGGAGACGTGTGGCTGGATTGTCATGAGCAATGTGGAGAAAGACATGAGAGAGAGTTGTAGAGGTGGAGAAAATCGAGGGTGCAGGGCGTGAGATCATGAGAATGGGTTGACTTGCTTAAGGCCTGGGCGGTGGGAGGGCAGGTTGAAGGAACACAGGAGTTAGTAGAAGGAAGTTAGATGTCTGCTTTTAATTACTTTGATGGACAGTGCTACTTACGGAGATGAGAAACAATGGGGGATGGCAAAAACTGGGGGGGATTTAAGAAAGATTTACGTTTTGGGTATGCTAAATTCCAAGGGGCACGTAGACCTCTTGCAATGTGCTCATTATTTGTGACTATTCGTAAGGGTAAAGGCTTACCTATACCTTGTTTGATGTTTCTGTTGGTTTCTGCGGCATTTAAGAAAGGCACTCAAGAGCTCTGTAGATGATTCCAGCTTTTATTTTTGCTAAGTCATAGTTCGTAGGAGGCTGAAACTTCGTGTCATCAAGGCTTGCTGATGGCCTGTGAGACCAGCAGAGTCTCCATTGGTTACAACAGTGCAGGTCTTGGAGAAACTGGATGGTTTCCTTAGAGCTTACTGGTGCACCAAATTTGCTCCGCGCCGATGGCCGGCCTGCTGTAGTGTATCAGGATGAAAAAGGTAAAGTTCCTCTCCGATAGTGGTGTTTATTTCTACCGAACTGGGACCAGAAAGGCATCGGTGACATATTTATATATTCAGAGGAAACATTCTGCCTTGCGCCTTCTGTTTGCATAGTACCCCTAGTGACTCGGAGATGAAGAAGAGATCTCATGTCTTGACTGTCTCCAGTATCTAGGTGTTTCTGTCCAGCTCTCCTTCAGCTGACATTACCCAGGCACATGCTAACGCCGCCCTCACGGCTCATCAGCTCTGACATGCCGTTTGATGTATGCACTTTGGCCCGACAGTCATTAGCACTGAGCAACAGACGACTTCTGTAATAGGTCAAAGAGACGAAAAAGAAAGCGTCACTGTCATCTTGCGTAAAACCACACACGCGGCCTAAACAGTTAAGGATGTTAACAAGGTATCTGTTAGTTTCCTCTACCAAAAAAAGAAAAAGAAAAAAAAAAAAAAGAGGAAGCTAGCGATAATTTATGCGGTAAGAGTGTACAAGGTATGCTTCATTTCTGTCTTTGAATTTCTACAAGAGCGGAATTCTCTTTTCTCCGTTTCATCTTTTCCCTGGAACCATAAAATGTGAGTGCTGGAAGGGACCTTGAAGGACATTCGGTTCATTTACCCGTAAGGAACAGAGGATCGCGTAGTCATTCTGCAGTGCCAAAGGGCTCCTGTTGCTGCAAATTAAACTATTACTCGGGAGAAGAGATTTTTCCCAAAGCTTCTGAAGCATTGAGTCATTGGTGCTTCCCATGCCTCATTGGGTTTTGACACACCCTCACGTTCTGCGTGTGTGAGAGATTGTGGGTCTTTAGTTTTGCTTCAGTGACTTCAGTTTTAGTACAAAGCATATGTCTTGTGGCCAGGAATCCGTAACTAGTCGCGTATGGAATCTGGCGTCCTTCAGGAGAATTCGATGTGATGGCTCCTCTCTTTTTCCAAGACTTGTGACCATTTTACTGATGTCCAGTTCAGTGTGGCCCCTTGAGATTGCCATGTTTGCTCCTGAATCGCACGATAGGCCCCACAGAAGAGAGTTTTTCCAGCACACGTGGACCGTTGATGACCTCGTTCCGAAGTGCCTACCTCAACCCATTCCTTGCGGCTGAATACCTTGGTTTCCCATCTTATTGCCGATTCTGTTCCTCTTCTTGCCTCTTCTGTCAAATGTGATGGTGCCATTTCTCATTCAGGATTCTGGTGCTGTTATGCACATTATTATGCGTGCGTTCTCAGAGGAATAAATACGGTTCTTCTCTGGGGAATTTATTTAGGAATGGAGCTGCCAGGTTGCAAGGCATGTGTTTTCAACATCAGTGCCAAATTGTTTCCTAAAATGGTTTTTAACGATTTATTCTCCCACCAGACATGTATAAGAGTTCCCATTTTTCTACATTGTTGCCATCACTTGGTTGAACCTCTTGTCCTGTAATTCACCATTTGTATTTCATCTTCTGAAAGGCTATTCGTGTTTTGGGCCTATTTTTCTCTTTTTTTTCCCCTCAGTGATTTTTAGAAGTCCTTTATGTGTGAATTTGTTTCTAGTATGAATTTCCAAAGTCTTCTTATAGTTTTGGGGTTGTTGTTTTACTTTATGGTGACTTTTATTGAATAGAGGTTCTTAATTTTAATAAAGTTGAGTTTCTTAATCTCTTCTTTTGTGTTATTTTTGTCTTGCTTGAGAAATCCTCATTTATTATAAAAATTATACTGATATTCACCTGTATTTTCTTCTTGAAGTCTTAAAGTTTGCCTTCACAATTTAAATCTTAAATCTTGGGGCGCCTGGGTGGCTCAATGGGGTAAGCATCCAACTCTTGATTTCAGCTCGGGTCATGATCTCACAATTTGTGGGATCGAGGGTCGCGTTGGGCTCTGTGCTGACTGCACGGAGCCTGCTTGCTGTTCTCTTTCCTCCCACCTGTGCCCCTTTCCTGTTCACACTCTCTCATAAAAAAATAAACTTGAAAAAAGAAATCTTTAAATCTTACAACTGATTTTTTTTTTTGTGTATGACATGATACAGGAATCCAATTTAGTTTTTTAAATAAATTATGTATTTATCTAGGCTTCTCGTCACTCTTATGTTACTACTCTAGCCCTTCTCTAATAAAAGTGCATTATTTTGTATTCTACATTTTCACTTGCAAAGAGTTATTTTCCGATTAACTTAAGTATTTATGATTATGTTTAGTGTTGCGTAAACGGCAGGAGCCATCTCACTGATCAACAGGGAGGGATTATTAATGGAAAAAAATGGCCCATTTTCACTCAGCATATTTTCGTGGTTTATATCAGAATAAAAAGCAACATACTAGGTTTTCAACAACTTTTACTGCCTTCCTAGAGTACCAACTTATTGCGGAGCGTGCTTTTAATTGATTATTACTTAATTAATATTATTATAATTTTATTATTATTTGTTACCAAATTCCACACTCAACACTTCTTAGAGCCCTTCGTCTTTATTTTGCATCTTTGCAGTAATATGTCACTCAGCAATTATTGGTAGCACTGGGTTCTTCATAGAGTGTCCTCCCTCGATGGGTTTTCTGTTGTGAGCTCCAGCTGAAGACTCGATGTTAGGATCAGTGTCTCCTCAGGTGAGATCTTAAATGTTGATTAAGGAACGAAGATTGCTCTTCATTCCTGACACTGAGGCGGTCGTGTGCCTTGCCAGCCCATCCGTGGTTTTTTTTTTTTTTTTTTTTAATTTTTTTTTTAACGTTTATTTATTTTTGAGACAGAGAGAGACAGAGCATGAACGGGGAGGGGCAGAGAGAGGGAGACAGAGAATCCGAAACAGGCTCCAGGCTCTGAGCCGTCAGCCCAGAGCCCGACGCGGGGCTCGAACTCACAGACCGCGAGATCGTGACCTGAGCCGAAGTCGGCCACTCAACCGACTGAGCCACCCAGGAGCCCCAGCGCATCCATGTTTTAGAAGTGTTGCTCTATGAGTAGTGGATTTCGGATGCTTTCTTCACTGATAGGCTTTTCTTTTCAAAGTTTTTTTGATGTTTACTTATCTTTGAGAGAGAGAGAGAGAGATACAGCGAGACAGAGACAGAGTGCAAGCCTGCAGAGAGAGAGGGAGACGCAGAATCCGAAGCAGGCTCCAGGCTCTAAGCTGTCAGCACGGGGCCCGACGTGGGGCTCGAACTCACGAACTGTCTGATCACGCCCTGAGCGGAAGGTGGATGCACGACCGACTGAGCCACCCAGGCGCCCCATTGATAGGCTTTTCTAGCAGGTATTACCTGGCATTCTCCAAGAGAGGTGCACCTCCTGGTAAACATCATCTTGCCCTCTTTCTTAAAGATTATGATTTTTTGGGGCAATAATCTTGTTTACACCAGGCCTGGAGCTCGCCTGAAGGCCCTCTACAGTGATCACAGAGATAGACCTTGTCTCAAGTGCAAATTTGCTTGTTTTTCAATTAAAACCTTTCCACACAGATGAAGGGCACAGAGTTTCTCTGTCATATGAATTCTTTTTTTTTTTTTTTTTAAGATTTTTAAAATCTTTATCTATTTGAGAGAGCGTGCGCACAAGCAGGAGAGGGGCAGAAAGAGGGTAGGGTGGGGGTGAGCAGAGGATCTGAAGCGGGCTCTGTGCTGAGAGCAGAGAGTCTGATGCGGGGCCCAAACTCACAAACTTGTGAGATCATGACCTGAGCCGAAGTCAGATGCTCAGTCGATTGAGCCCCCCGGGCACCCCGTCTATCATAGGAATTCTTTAGTGTGAAAAAAGGCTAGCCTTCTGGCTGAAATATTCCCTGTAATCATTATATTCATACAGTTTTTCCCTCTGTGTGGATTCTCTGATGTCCATGGAGGTAATATACTCTGGATGAGGGCTCTTCCTGATTCACTGCATTTACAGCATTGCTCTCCAGTGTGAACTCTCCGATGTTATCTAGGGACAGAGTATGCATTAAAGGCTTTCCCACAGAAAGAAGGTACTCAGTGTGTCTTTTTTTTTTTTTTTTTTAAACCAGTGTGGATTAAAAAAATGTACTCTTAAGGGCTGAATGATGACTGAAGGCTCTTATACTAAGAATATAGTCATAGGGTGTTTCTCCATTCGAATTTCCAGATGGGCATAAAGGTTAAATCTGTGGCGGGGGACCCTTCACTTTATTTATAGGGTTTCTCTCCAGTGTGATGATTTTTTTTTTTTGGTTGTACAGCTATAATTTATTCAATAGTAGCTTTCTGGTTTCTTTTCCTACAATCTGTCAGCAAATTCTGCCAATTCTACCTTGCAAATATACCAAGTTCAAGTTGCTATGTCTTTAGTAGGTTCTCAATTAAACATAGATGGCCTGGGCTTTGCATCCTTGTGATAGGCACCATTTCTGTTGGCATGGCTTAGTTAAACGGCATCCGTACCCCAACATAATGGTTCAGATTTCATTTACCACGATAGCTTATGAGTAACTGTGTGAAATACAGACGTCACTGCTCACAATTCGGTGTACGAATCCTCATCAGATAGGTACCAGACGCACAGCATGATCAGTGACCAGTCACGTGGCTTTTTCCTGAGTCCGTGGGGATCCGTCACCACCCGTGTGTTCTTCGTGCTCTGCAAAGACTGTAGGCGTGCAGGTGCGTTAGTTATGTCCTCGTCTCCCTGTCATCAAGGCATGGGACATTTCGCGAACGTGGGTGAGTGGGAATTGGCTAACGGAAATGGAGGTGCGGTAAAGAAACAAAAAGTGGGGAACCTGGAAATGAAATTCGCATCGAACAGAAGAGGAGTTGTAGATGCTGAGTCTGAGTGTGGGAGTGCAGACACAGCTGCCACTTGAGAAACCGTGGATGTGCAGCCAGAGGGACCGAGCGGAGGCGAGCTTATCGCCACAAATGAGGAATGTGGTTGTGACACAGAGGATGAAGGTTGTTGCCGAGGAAGTAACACTGGCAAAGAAATTCACATTAAAGGAACTCTCAGAGATATTCTAGAACCCTGAAGATGCCGGAGAATGAGCCAAATGTAGGAGTGCGACAGTTTGCTGAGACATAGAGGGGGGTGCTCGTTCCACAGGGAAAATTACATAACCAGCAGGATAAGGCAGGCCCCGTTCAGACTGCTCCTGATGAGTGTTTTACAAAGAACAAAAATACTTTAATTCTCAGTGTTCTTAATGTTTAAAATTATAGGGAGCTAAATATTTTACTGTTTTTTTTTTTTTTTCCCATTTCTCTGTACTTTTATAACTGGTAGAGTTTTTAATGTTTGGACCAAAATTTTCAAAGGTACAATCGTAAATAGTTTCCCCAAAGATTTGCTTTCCACAGTCATTTTTCTGGTTGTACCATTGTGTGAACTGAGGACTATCTTTATTTTTTAAACAAATGACTGTAAACTCCGTGCAAGACCAGAAATATGGGCTTCTTTTTTTTTAAACGGTCTCAGCTTGTTTGTGCTGATAACCACATATTTGCTGTAAGAAAAACCAATAGTATAGATAGCACTTTATTTAGCCAATTTCCAGAAAAGCTAGAAGTGATGATGACATCAAGGAGACAGACCAGTGACCGCTTATCACAGTTCCCGGAACATAGGAAGCACTCGATGAATGTAACATGTATCTAGAATTTGCTCACTTCCCTCCACCTCCACTGCTACACCCTGGTCTGGATCACTTTCATCTCCCTGAATGGCTGAAGTCACTCCCCTTAGATCCTTCTGCTTCTTTCTTGCCTCCCTGTGGTCTGCATTTAGTACAGGACCCAGTGGTCCCCATTCCCTTAGTAGAAGCTAAAGTTCAGACACTAGGCTCAAGGTCTCTCAAGGTGTGGCCCCACCCACTACCTCCCACCATCTTCCCCCTGACTACTCTGCTTCAGCCTCAAGGACATCCCCCTGACTACTCTGCTCCAGCCAGAAGGATGTCCTCTGTTTCCTTGAACATTCTGGGTTCAAGGTCTTTCATGGTGTGGCCCCACCCAGTACCTCCCATCATCTTCCGGCCACAAGGCCATCCTGTTTCCCCGAGCATGCTGGGTGTTCAATGAACATGACTTTCATTGTCCATCCCCCCAGGCAGTGCTCCTCCCGGAGATAGTCACGTGTCCATTCTCCTTCCCTGCTTCAAGTCTTTGCTCAGAATTCATCCCCTCAACAATACATGACAGTTGTGTTCATATTTTTATGCTTGCCACCCATAGCAACACTCCTGATCCCCCTTACACAGTTCCATTTTTTTTTTCCATGGAACTTTTTACCTTTAACACGACTGACAGATTGACTGTGCTTTTTTTTATTGTCCGTCTTCCCCTGCCAAAATGTAAGCCTAATGAGTGCAGGGATCTTGGATTTATTCAATGATTTATCTCAAGCGCTTAGGGGATATCCTATCACATATATCCTCGGTAAATATTTATTCAATGACGAATGAATGTTTGAAAGAAGCTATTGATGTTATTTGGTAATTATTTCCCATTTTGTACTATTTCAGCACTCTTGGCAGCATTTGTTAGAGAAATCATGTCTTATTTACTCATCACAGAATTGCCTGGAGTGCAGCATTCTGGTGCTGGCTCCACCCCCACCCTTCATCCCTGCCTGCCCCAAATGATCTCTGTTCTTTTTTTTTTTTTATTAAAAAATTTTTTTTAATTTATTATTATTTTTTTTAATGTTTATTTATTTTTGGGACAGAGAGAGACAGAGCATGAACGGGGGAGGGGCAGAGAGAGAGGGAGACACAGAATCGGAAACAGGCTCCAGGCTCTGAGCCATCAGCCCAGAGCCTGACGCGGGGCTCGAACTCCCGGACCGCGAGATCGTGACCTGGCTGAAGTCGGACGCTTAACCGACTGCGCCACCCAGGCGCCCCAAAAAAAATTTTTTTAAATGTTTGTTTATTTTTGAGAGAAAGAGAGACAGAGCACGAGCAGGGGAGGGACAGAGAGAGAGAGGGAGACACAGAATCTGAAGCAGGCTCCACGCTCTGAGCTGTCAGCACAGAGCCCGACACAGGGTTTGAACTCACAAACTGTGAGATCATGACCTGAGCCGAAGTCGGACACCTAACCGAGACTGAGCCACCCAGGCGCCCCAAATAATCTCTGTTCTAAAGAGTTGTCAGGTCACAGGAAGACTACAAGAGCACTTAACAAAAGGAATTCAATCCAGCATATACTTATGAGGCATTCACTGTGTCTACATTGGCTGATGCGATTGCCTCGGTTTTCATTAAAGAAGTTATTTGATTGGACACCTGGTTTCTATGAAATTCAGTCTGCCCTGCTTGACCGTAGGATACAAGGCATGTAGTCTTTTGAGTTGGAGCCAGTTGTGGAAAAATTATTAAGACATAACTGAAAAACAAAGACCAGTTGCAGAAGGTCTAGACCTGGATAAACATTTCAAGATGACAAGCATTGGAAGCATCTAAGGAAAACACCTGGTCTGATGTGAGGGACTTTTTAATGACCAGGGTTGTGAAGAACATTTTTTTGACTTTTCAAGGGCACAGTATGTGTGATTTGCTTAGATTGTATATGAAAAGAGTTGTAATTGAAGTTTTATTATGTTTATTTGGAAATGGGGAAATTAGGGACTGGACTGCTTTTTTTTTTTTTTAAATCCAGTGATCTCATTGGGTTTTATATCGATGCTACGAATGCTTATGATACATTGACATTTGTCACAGATATAGTAGGATCAGCAGTTTTCCTCAAATATTGCCCTTTTTCCTGGCTGAATATAACCAGAAAATCACCTAATGGAATCCTGTAATGCTGTCTTTAATTGGAAAGGTAGGATCTTACCTTGGCAATTCTAAAAAGCATCCCTATTTGTCAGCATGGTAGCACTTATTTATGAGCTAGTATAAAGTGGATTAAAATGATCATTTATTGAGTATATTTTCCCAGTGCAGTGTTAGATGCTGTAATTTAATAATTACATAAGTGAATGCATAATGACAACTAAAGGGAATACAGTGGTATAGGAGCCCAAAACAAAGGAAGTGACATAGCCTGGTGGGTCAGGGAAGGCTCACCTCAGGAGTGGGTGCTTGAGTTAAGTAAGATTTGAAAGATAAATGTGTCTTAACTAGAGAGAGATAAAGGGTTTAATAGCATGTGCAAACTCCTGTAGGAATGAAGGAAGGTTGGCTGGAGGAAGTGTTGGGCTGGCACTCTGCTGTGCAATGTGGAGCCTTGCACACTAAAAGAGTCTTTTGGTGTTTTTCCTTAGAGCAGCGGGAGGCCATTAATAGATTTGAAGCCAGGAAACATTACAGTTGGTTGATGGTTGTGTCCTCAAGTTGAAGCGCCGTTGGATGGGAATTTGCAGTGTGGAAAGCTATTCAGTGGGTTTTGAGGATGACTAACCAAGATGGTAGCTGGTGTGGTGAGAAATGGATGGATTTGACGTAGAACCCATAGGACTTGGGGATTGTAAGCTAGATATCACTCTCACAGAAGCGCCATTTATCTTCATGAAGTTCATGAAGTTGCTCCTAGAATATTTGTTTTTTACAATTCCATATTTTCAAAATTTGTGAAAAAAGAGGAGTAGTTTTGTTTCTTCAAGTTTGTTTTATATAAAATGGGAAATGGTGTCAGTTCAAGTGTTTCCAGGAACAGGCATGATACTTGTATCTCATTATTGTGCTAGACATTCACGGTTAATGAACAGACTTTGAAATTTTAAAAAATGAAATGATAGAATATGAGCAGAATGCATATTTGGTAGTGTTTTGATTATGGAAGATGAGTTGCTGTGGGTTGAATCAAAATTTGTTGCACTAGGTCCTAGGAATGAGACATGGGAACTCAGAAAACCAAAAATACCCAAAGGCAAATACTTAAGGAGGGTTTTAGTTGTTATGGGCTCGGGCGGGAAAAGTGATGGTCACAGTGTGCATTTAGGCACTCGGGTACACCAACGGCACGTGCAGCTAAAAGGTAAAGGTCAGTGATGAGAGTTAGGAGCCTGGACCTCAGGACCAGGTAGCAAAGACTAATTCCGAAGCCTTATGACACAAGAGACACCCTTTCACTATAGCCTTATTGTTCTGTTACCTTAGCAGTATTAACTTTCTAGATCCCATCAGTATTAGGCTGTGCTTGGTTTGTTCTCGGAAAAGAAAATGGATTGTGTGTGTGTGTGTGTGTGTGTGTGCGCGCGTGCGCGCGTGTACCTATAACCTTACGCACACATGTATATGTCTATAAAAACCAGATTTACTGCACATGGGTTATAATAAATAAAAAAGCTACTTATTGAGACTTCTCAAATGCATAGTCAGTAGGCTCTCAAACCACAGTGGTTCTGGAGAAAAATTATGCTTTGAGATGAATGATGGGTAAATTAAAGGGAACTGGCAGGTATTTATGAATTGGTCTTTGGTCCATCCATGCTCAGTATATTTTACTTTCTGTCAGAAAGGAACCCTGTGCTTACTGGAATATAAAATGAAAACAGCTGCCAGGTAAACTGGAAAAAGCCTCAAAAGTCAGGCTAGGTTCTGTCATTCAAAGTGGAACCGTGATCTAATGTTGTAGCAACAGCCTCTCTCCTTGGTGGGGTGGCCAGACTCTTTTGAACTTAAGGTTGCTTCGTGGCCAGGCCCTCCATCACAGTGTTAAGGCACTGGGTGAAAGGGAAACTTTGCGTGAGTGAGTTAGTTTTATACACTTAGTAGGGTAGTTCATATATTATTTAAGTTGGTTCCTTTCCCTGATATTTTGGTATGGACCACATATTAATGAGCACCTTCACATGTACTCTCATTTCTGGTTCTGTCCAAAGTATATGTACTTGTTTTAATATTCATCTGTTATTGATTGCCTTCAAGCTCTTCTAAGAGACTACTCACATGTCTCCTGGGATTTATATGCTTTCTGGGACCCGTTTGGGATCCTAATTCCTCGGATCCACTAGTTAGAAATATAGGTTCAGCCTCACCCAAGACTGATAGAACCGGAATCTGCATTTCAGCAAGACTCACAGGTGATAAGATGTGCATTAAAGATTGAGAGGTACTTTTTTAGATAATGATTGTAGTAAAAAACCAATTGAGCCTCTAGAAGCAACATGGGGCTGAGGACTTTTACATTCAGATCAGTTAGGTTTAATGATCAGTTCCTAGAACTAGGTATGATCAGCCCTCTGTCAGCAACAAGTTATTTTGAACCTCATTGTCTTCATCTGTGTATTTGTGGATAATCTTTATACAATGAGATGTGGAGAATAAGTAAGTTAATGCCAGGACTGACATAGAGTGTTCTTTTTGGTAAATATGGTGTGCCTTCTTTTCTTGTGTGGCTTACTGAATAGCACTAGTATTCTCACCTATACCTTTCCATTTTCTTATTCTCATTCCCAAAGTGTCTTTAATGAGTGCATCAAAGTAATTATTTACTAAATGGTACTTAGATAGACTCCAACTTCCAAAGGAGCCCATTTTACCCAAGAGTGCAGTTTGCATGCTGAAGTTAGTTCCAGCGGGTGTGAGTGGGACCAGATAGCAAAAGGCTATGGGGATTTGGTAAGGCACTGAGCACATCAGCACAATTCAGGTCTTTGTTATTACACTGCCTCTTTGGAAAACACAATATATCTTTGATTTTGCAGATTATATAACCAACAGAAACGCTTCATTATTTTTATTATAGCCATGCTGAGCATGAATTAATATTCAGATGTACTCATTATATGAAAATAATGCTATTTTTTTTAGCAGATGACTTTTAAGTTGTAACAATGGAATGTTCACTGGAAATTAATGGGCACCTGGAGGGATAGTCGGGAGGAAATTATTAAGAAATTGGACTTTGCCTGTGACTAGAGCTATAGGCCAGTCATTAGATGTTGCTTCACCATATAGGAAATAAAGCAAATGCATAGGATTATGAAGGCTTTAAATGCAAATTAGAGTTGTACTTTTCCAATTGATACAGCAGATTCTTTGGGTTAACTCAAATGGCTTGTCTTCTGCTTTTGAATTTTTATCACAGCTCGTCACCCCCCACTCTGCCATTTTTCCTGGGTGAGGGTCTTCTAGGATATACTTGTTTGTTCCTTTACTCGGACTCTAATTAAAAGGGTCAGTGAGTATATCCTTTTACTACTCTGTTAAGTGTCTTGTTGCCTTGTGTTTGAAGTGTCAAAAAGTAAGTGGTTAGACTTGTTAGGTATTTGCTACCTAGAACTTGTTAAGGTGAGATATTTTGTTTAAAAATGACAGTGGTATCAGGCACCTGGGTGGCACAGTTGGTTAAGCGTCCAACCCTTGATTTCAGCTCAGGTCACGATCTTACGGTCTGTGAGATCAAGCCCCGCATCAGGCTCTGTACCGACAGTGCAGAACTTGCTTGGAATTCTCTCTCTCTCTCTCTCTCTCTCTCTCTCTCTCCCTCCCTCCCTCCCTCCCTCCTCCTCCTCCTCCTCCTCCTCCTCCTCCTCCTCCTCCTCCTCTATCCCCCTCCCCTACTCGAGATCTCTATCTCAAAATAAATAAACTTAAAAAAATGACAATGGTATCTCCCATTTATTGTCTATTTAGTGCCTTTTGCAGGTCAGTCATGGTGTGACTCCATTACCTTATCATCTTAGAGATGCAATACTTTGTCTAGGATCTTCTAACCTGTGCATGGCAGAGCTGAGATGGGAATCCAGCCATGGCTAATTCTCAGGCCTGTGTTTCTTGCAGTCCTCATGTTGCCTACACGGAGTCGTCCCATTTACCGTCTTCCCCCTTGTATAACTTGTCCTGTAAGGCTGCTTAGTTAATTGGAAGCCAGTGTTGGGTTTCACAGGACTGAACTAGCAAATCCTCTCTCTGCCCATTTCTAAGCAACCAAGGGTCCTTTCAAACGTGGACAAGTAGCCGGTGTGTGGATGAACTAGGGTGACTTTCTGGGTTGGTCCGTTCTTGACCTGTTTTCCTCTGCTGGTTTTGGAGCGATGTGTGTGCCTGCTGTTGGAACCCATGTCGTTCTTGATGATTCGTGATGTCCTAGGCGTGTGTCAGGAAATTTCTTTGTAATTTGGATGATTGAAGCGGCGTGTAAGAGTGCTAACGTGGCAATTTTGTATTTTACCTTTCCTCATGTGGGTTGCCTCTGGGGATCAGCAATGAGAGTGAGAGAACTGTTGGCTGAGTTGAGCAGCTGCACCCTCTTTCTCCCGCCACCCTGTTACCTTTTTTACAAGTAGACATTCTCTAGGGATTGACTCTGTGGGTCTTTTTGGCGAGTTGTTGTTCCCTTTGTCTCTGCTTTTTAATATGCACTAAAATAATAGTGTCCAAGATCTGCGTTAGACCGCCTCATCATGTCAGATCTCTAACTTTTTCTGCTTTTTCTCTTTTTGCAGGACGATGAAGTGGTCCTGCAGTGCACCGCAACCATCCACAAAGAACAACAGAAACTGTGCTTGGCAGCGGAAGGGTTTGGCAACAGACTTTGCTTCCTGGAGTCTACTTCGAATTCCAAGGTGGGATGAAGCCCTGGGAGGCTGTTCAGATATTGGGGTTTTACTCATGGCAGTCGAGTTATTGACGGGCCCTCTGTAATTGCCTGTGGAGCAGAATAAACGAGAGGGGGTGTGGAAGATGTTTTGACTCTTCACGAAGCAAGTTTCTACCTGGACCCCCACTCTTTGTAAGGAAGTCAGATAGGATTGTTGGCAAGAATCAGGCAAAGCCCTTGCCCCCGTCGTGGTGTTTATATCCTCGCGGACAAGTAAACAAGTAAATAAGTGGTGTGATTTCAGAACGAAGCGCTATGGAGAAAGCGGAGTGATAGGGTAGAGATTAATGGGGCAGGGACTCCCCCTTTCACAAAGGGTATTTGGGGAAGGCTTGCTGAGGCAGTGACATTTGAGCAGTTTGGAGTGAAGTGAGAGAGTAAGCAGTACTAAGTACTCTGGAACATTCTGGAAAGAGGAACCAGGTGATGCAGGGGCCCCTGGTTAGGAAGAGGAGTTGTCAGTGGGGCCCGGTCATGGAAGGCCTTCCAGGCCACAGCCAGGAGCTGAGGTTTCTCCCTGGGATGAAGGGAGGCCATTGGAGCAGGTGAGTGATGCGATCTGATGTAGACATTGCCAAGATCGTCCTGGCTCTCGTGGGGATTGGAGGGTGTTGAGAGAGCAAGCATGGAAGCAGGGAGATGGTTGGAAGGTGTCTGTGGAAGTCTGGACGGGAGCTGCTGGGTCTTCGGACCACAGAAATGGTGAGGGATCTGGAGGGGGAGATTGAGAACTTGCTTTGGGGACTCGCACCATGTGCTGAAAGATTAGATTGTGTCGAATGAGGGAAAGAGGAAATGAAGATGTCTTGTGGGTGGGAAGTCATCCAGAAATTGGTCAGTGTAGTCGTTTTTTGCTTAGTACTTCCTGACGTCCAGAACCCTTTGATGGGCGGTCTTACTCCATTGTTGTGGTAAGAGTGTGCATGGCTGTTGCTCTCAAATTCACTGCACAGGGGAGGATTTGGAAAGCTAACAGAGGCCAGGTCCCATGCCTAAGATGCTCGCCGGGCCTTGACACAACAGTGTCAGGAACGATTCTTCCATGCTTTGACCTTGGCCATTTGACTTCAAATGCTTCATTCTTTCCTTTATACCACAGCACTTCTCTGGTGAAATAATTATAATTCTGTGAAATAATACTGAGCACTGTGTACACATCATTCATTTATAATAATAATAATAAATTACAATTATAATAATATAATTATTAAATTATAATTGAATTATAATAATTCAATGTTAGTAACTTTACTAATTTTAATAACTTTTCTAACTTTAGTAACTTTACTAACTTTAGTAATTTTAATAGTCAGTGGCAAAACGCGATCATGGTGCATTTTATAGCTCTCCGTGGATTTATTTACTTATTTTTAAATGTTTATTTTTTTTTTGAGAAAGAGAGAGTGAGCAGGGGAGGGGGGGAGAGAGAGGGAGACAGAATCCCAAGCAGGCTCCATGCTGTCAACACAGAACTGGATGCGGGGCTTGAACTCATGAACCATGACACCATGACCTGAGCTGAAACCAAGAGTTGGATGCTTAACCGACTGAACCACCCAGGTGCCCCTGTTACTTAGATCTGTTTTAATTTTACAAGTGTTTATTCAGCATTCTCTTTGTATTAATGACCGTGATACTTGTCAGTCGTGAAAAATGGTCTTCTTAAAAAGAAAATATTAAGCATTTTAACATTTAGGATGTTCCCTGTGGTTTCTGCTATTTTGTAGTGGCTGGGACCAGGCACATCGTTTACTTAGCTGGTTCTTGATTTTTCCCTTGTGTGGCACACAGTACTGGCTATTGTTTTCTTGTTCCTTTAACGGAAGAGCTGGTTTCCAGCACTAAAAATGAATGCTTCCTACTCGGTAGTGGGCATCTCATGTGGCAGTCAGGGCACTAATCCATTTAAACTGGTTACTTCCTCGGAGGCATGCTTAACTATATCATTGTTAACTGATGACCTAGTGAACTGACCGCCTGAACCTTTTTTTTTGTTGTCATTTTGTTTTATTCTTCGCTCGTGTATTTGAAAATTTGCCTGAAGGATGAGATACTGAGGTGGCTCATCAAGCATAGAATGAGGTAGCAATTGAAGTCCAATAAACCAATTTGAACTTTTTTCTTTAACTTCTTTTTTTTAAATCTTTCTTAATGTTTATTTATTTTTGACAGAGAGAGAGAGAGAGAGAGAGAGAGAAACGGAATGTAAGCAGGGGAGGGGCAGAGAGAGGGAGACACAGAATCCCAAGCAGGCCCAGGCTCTGAGCTGTCAGCACAGAGCCTGATGCGGGGCTCGAGCTTACACGCGGTGAGATCATGATCTGAACCAAAGTCAGTTACTAAGCCAACTGAGCCACCCAGGCGCCCCTTAAGTTCTTACAACATAAGTACAGTCTTACTTGAAAACCTGCTACAATGTCAGGTTTTTGTTTTGTTTTTTTTCCCCATGTTTCCGTTTGCCTTTGTTCTCGTATATCCTTCCTGTACTTTTCTGCCTGCTGAAATCCTGCTTGTCTTTCAAGAGCTATTTCACATAGTCCTTATTCTGGGCTGCTTTTCCCCAAGTTCCTGAATTCTCTTCTCTGTGCTTCTTAAGTGCTTTGTTTATACTTCTGTTTTGTTGCCCAGTGGGATTCATTCTGTATAATATCTGCACCACTTTCTCTCCCTGACTGTATCCATATGTATGTATGCTCCCAGACACATAGACCAGCTTCTGAATTCCCTGAGGACCAGAGCGTATTGATTTATTTTCTTAACTCTTACTGCTCGGTAACGAGCACAGTGCCTTGACCTAGTAAGTGATCCACAAAACTTAGTGGACCATTAAGTTTGAGGCGAGACCGCTGATCTTAGGCCAATTATATTTTTTATAGACTTTTAACTTTCAGTAATAACGGAGTCAAAGCTCTGGATCTCCGTTCGTGTTTAAAGTATGTAAGCCTGGGTACAGATGTGGGTTGTGCAGATGTATCTGGTTTTGACTTTCACTGGTGGAAAATGGGAGATGGTCCTTTTCCCCCTCTCGAGTTTGTTGTCTCCTGTATTGATTATAAAAGTGGAGAGAACAAAGTTATCATTGGCAGTGAGCAAGGAGTCAGTCACTGTAAATTATATATGCGTTCCTGGAAATGATCCCAGAAATGTCTTAAGCTGCAGAATCTTTTAATCAAAGACAGGGCTCTCTTTTCCAGAAGACTGTTTCATGCTGCTAGGATATCTCTCCATGCTGATTTCTGCCTGAAAGAGAATGGCTCGGAACTGCAGCATAGGTTTTCCTGAAGAACATGCAAACGTCAGATCTGATGCTACCTCAGTTTAGTCATTCCTAAATTAGAATCACGGATCTTTACTGCACATTCTTTATATGAATGACTTTTCATTTTCTTTGTTTTACGATTGAGAAGTCAGGCTTTTGCTTTTAGGAACCCAGTCACTTTGAGATAGACCCACCTGCTCTCATTCAGTTTGAGGGGAAATGAGAAGCTCTCAGAGAGGCTTTACGTAAAAGTAGGCAGAGCTTGGAAGAGAGCAGAACTTCACGTACACACACAACACAGTGACACGTTACTAGGTGACACGTTATCCCCACGTATGTGTTAGGACATGAATGGCAGGAAGTGGAGGAAAGACCGCACCATTTCTGTCGTGTCCAAAAATCAGTTACAAGTACTCATGGAGAGCATAGTGGGCCAGTGTGGAAACAGCAGCTGAACCCAAGAGGGAGTGAAGGAGGTATGGTAAGAACGGGTATTTCTGGAGCAATCTTGGCCCATGACTTTGGAAGCTAATCTAGTAAAACCCCTTCCAGACAAGCCTTGTGTTTTTTTTTAATAAATATTTTTTTACTGTTTATTTATTTTTGAGAGACAGGGAAAGACAAGGCACAAGCAGGGAGAGGTAGAAAGAGAGGGAGACCCGGAATCCAAAGCAGGTTCCAGGGTCCAAGCTCTTAGCACAGAGCCTGATGCGGGGCTTGAACTCATGGACTGTGAGTTCATTGACCTGAGCCGAAGTCGGATGCTTAACCGACTGAGCACCCAGGCACCCTCAGACAAGCCTTCCTTTGAGAATAAGCTTTTGAGAATCAAATATGGATTGAGCAGGGTGATAGGGGCAAAGAATAGACAGGGATCAGGTAAAAGGGAGGGAGGGAAACAGAGCCACCAGATCTCAGAAAAGAAAGGCTGTGTTTTAAATACCGGGTAAAAACAGAAGAACAAGTTGCCTAGAGCCGTGCTGCTAGAGAAGCTGACCCATTCTCCTTTTGTCCAAAGAAGCTCCTTCCAGCCTTATCTGTTTCTCTGAAATGTTTTTGTTACCTGTAGACATAATTCTGCTCCTGGTTGGTGTCTCTCTTTTTATTATATATTTATAAATATATAAAAATATTTCTATATGTTATTTATTTCATATATGCTCTTTTATATAATTATTTTTATATTTAATATAGAAATATATGATACATTGATATATGCTATATTCATATATTTAAATATATAAATATTTACATATAAATTATTTTATATATAAATTATATATAAATTACATTATATATACGTATACGCATAAATGTCTAGTGCACATATATATTATATGTGTAATTATACCATTTATGTCATGTACGTAAAATTATGCTATATGTAAAACAGTTATATATACACATAATTATATAAATTACATGTAATTTATGTATTTATGTAAAGATATATGTTATATACATATAACTATACTTTATATAAACCATATGTGTGTATATATATTTATATATATAATTATGTATAATTTATAATAATGGGTGGAGTAATCTAGTTTATATTTATTTACATAGTTATTTGAAGTTACCTTAGATGTTAAAGAGACAGAATAAAGAGCAGAATAATTTTAAGTCAGGTCCACCAGACTTAAAACTGTTACATGATGTTTCAAAATGAACTAAAGAAATTCAGAGACAACAGCATAGATTATAAACTCAGAAAAAAGGTGAGTAGAGAAGAGAAAGATTTGAAGAGCTGAAAGATCACAGGACTGAATTGTAAATCACAGACACACTAACTTTAGGAAAGAACACCAGAGCATATAAACCCATGGTAATGCCTTAAGAGTAACAGAAGAGGGAAAAGTGAAAACCTGTTAAAAAAAAAAAAAACCCAAAAACTAGAGGAGAGAGATGAAAGCACCTGAGAGGTTTCCAGGTTCTTGTCCAGCACGTAAGATGCTTGGAAGTTGCCACTCTGTCCTAACAATAAGTAAAAAGCTGGGCAAACTGAAAAACCAACAACCCTTCTTAGATCCGTGAGGCAGTGAGGTCACGGGGCAAACTTCTGCCCCCAAATCGGAGAGAGTGACAGGCAGGTGCACAGAATCACAGCTCACGTGAGCAGTGACCTCTAAGGAACCGGTGCCTGATGGGACAACCTGAACTGAACTGATGAATCGCCGGGGGCTCCGTGTGGACGACTCTAAGCATTAGAAAATCCCGGGGCCCCACACTTTTGGGAGTTTTCCCTCCTGGGGCTCCCCCGGTTCTCACAGTGAATATTGGAGGAAAATTCCCTGGTGCTTCTGCCAGGGAGAGGGGAAAAAGAACCGTTTTGAGATATTCCAGAGGATTATGTTTTTAACAAGATATGCCCTCTGGAGAACCTGTTTTACCAGAACTCTACCTGCTGCAATTATGTCAGTGACTGACCTACCCAGGGGAAAGGAAATTCCCGACTCCAGCCCACCTTAGCCATCCCGTGCCACCTAAGAGGGGGGAATACTGAGAAACTTGTGAAATTCACAGTCCAGAAGAACAGGCTCACTGAAAGACTGAGACCTAATAACAGAACCAGAAAACACTTCCTCTTCCCGTACCTTACCAGCACGTTACTAAAGGCTTGTTTACAGCAATTCCCTTTACCCAGTACCTCATGTGTGGCTATCAAGAAAAAACAAACAAACAAAAAACCCGAGTACTGAAAGGCAGTAAACACATTTGGAAGGGACAGAACAGGGATCAGAACCAGACTCCGATATGGCAGCAGTGTTGGAATTACCAGACCAGGAATTTAAAACAACTATGATTAATATGCTAAAGGCTCCAGTTCATAAAATAGACAGCCTGCAAGAACAGATGGGCAATGCAAGCAGAGAGATGGAATTCAAAGAAAGAAAAAAAGAAATGCTGGAGCAGAAAAACACTGACAGAAATTAAGAATGCCTTTGATGGGCTTATTATTAGACTGGACTCGGCTGAGCAAAGAATCTGTGAGTTTGAGGATATCTCCATAGAAACCTCCAAAACTGAAAAGCAAAGAAAAAAGTTGGATTGGAAAAAAACAGGACAGGGGCGCCTGGGTGGCTCAGTGAGTTGAGCATTCGGCTTCTCTTCAGGTCATGATCTCAGTTCGTGAGTTCGAGCCCCGCATTGGGCCCTGTGCTGACAGCTTGGAGCCTGGAGTCTGCTTCAGATTGTGTGTCTCTTCTCTCTCTCTCTCTGCCCCTGCTGCTGTCTCTCTCTGTCTCTCAAAAATAAATAAACGTTAAAAAAAAAAAAAAAAAACAGGACAGAATACCCAAGAACTGTAGGACAACTACCAAAAAATTCTAGAACCATGATGAAAGGAATAGAAGAAATATTTGAAATAATAATGACTGAGAATTTCTGCAAGTTATTCTACAATATCTAACCACAGGTCCACGAAGTTAAGACAACGCCAAGAAGAGTGAATGCAAAAACCCCACTACACGTAGGCATATCATTTTCAAGGTACAGAAAATTAAAGGTAAATAAAACGTCCTGAAAGAAGCCAGAGGAAGAAACACTTTATACCTGTAAAAGGGCAAAGATAAGAATTGCATCCAATTTTTTTGGAAACTATGCAAGAAAGAAGGGAATAAAGTGAAATATTTAAAATGTTGGGAGGGAAAAGCTATCAACCTAGAATTCTGTATCCTGCAAAATTGCCCTTTAGAAGTGAAGAAGAAATGACTTTCTGAGACAAAAATTGAAGAAATTTTTTGCCAGTAGACCTGGCTTATAGGAAACATTGAAAGAATTTCTTCAGCAAGAAGGAAGCTCAGAAACTTGAGTTTACATAAAGGAAGGAAGGAAGCATTGGTGAAGGTAAAATTAAAGTTTTTTTTTATTTTTCTTATTCTTAATTGATACAATAGATAAAAGTTTGTTCAAAATAGTAACAGCAACACTGTATTTGCCTATATATGCTTATGTGTAAGTGAAATGAATAATAGCATTTCTACAAAGGATGAGGAATGAATTAAGATTGTTTTGTTAAAAGGTACTTTCACTATCCATGGAATAGCAAATATAATGTTATTTGAAAGTGGACTCAGATTGGTTGTAAATGTATATTGCAAACTCTAAGAAAACCACTTTAAAAAAGTAAAAAAAAAAAAAAAAAAAGAAGTGGGGGGGGAATGCCTGGGTGGCTCAGTTGGTTGAGCATCTGACTTTTGCTTTCAGCTCATGTCATGATCCCAAAGTCATGGGATTGAGCCCCGTGTTGGGTTCTGCACTGAGCGTGGAGCCAGCCTAAGATTCTCTCTCTCTCTGTCTCTCTCTCTGTCTCTCTCTTTCTCTCTCTCTTTCTCTCTCACCCCTCCCATGCCCCTCTCCTCTGCTCACACTCTCTGTCTAAAAAAGAAAAAAAGTATAACTTATATGTGAAGAATGGAGAGAAAATAAAATCATATGAAATATTCAGTTAAAGTCACCGAAGGCAGAAAAAGAATGGAAGACAAAAGTAGAGCAAAGAATAAGGGCAACAAATAGAAAACAGAAACAAATATGTAGATCTTAATCCAACTGTGTCAAGAATTACTTTGAACATCAACGGTCTGAATGCATGAATTAAAAGACTGAGATTGTCAGAGTGGATCAAAGATGACACCCAACTATTTCTTGCCTGCAAGAAACCCGCCTTAAATATAAAGACACATAGATTAAAAGTAAGTGGATGGAGAAAGCTATATCATGCTAAAAATAATTGAAAAAGTAGGAATAGCAGCCTTTTGGGTAAGGAAAATTATCAGGGGGAAAGAAGGGCATTATATGATTATAAAGGAATCAATTTTCTAAGAAGACATAACAATCCTTAACATGTATGTGTGTAACAACAGAGCATCAAAGTATGTGAGGAAGAAACTAATAGAACTACAAGGAAAAATAGATGAATCCACTGTAATAGTTGGAGACTTCTGTCCTCCTTTATCAGAAATGGGGAGATCCAAAAGGCAGAAAATTAGTAAGGGCATAGTTGAACCACACAACACTATCCATCAACTGGATGTCATGGGTATGTATGGAATACACGGTAGCAGAATGCATATTTTTCTCAAGCTCATATGGACCCATTGACCAAGATAGACCATATTCTGGGCCATAATGTACAACTTAACAAATTTAAAAGAACAGAGATCATGCAATGTCTGATCTTAGACAACAAGTGAGTTAAAACAGAAAGGTTGAAAATCTCAGAATACTTGGAGATTAAGTAACACCTTTAAATAACACTTGGTTAATAAATCTTAAGATAAATTTAAAAATATTTTGAACTAAATTAAAATGAAAACACAACTTACCAAATTTGTGGGATGCAGCAAAAGCAATTTTTAGAAATTTAAAGAAATTTAAAGGACTGGGTGCATCTATTAAAAAAGAGGAAGATCTAAAATCAATAATCTAAACTTCCATGAAAGAGAAGAACAAATTAAATCCAAAGTAAGTGTAAGAAAAGAAATGAAAAGAATTAGAGCAGAAATCAATAAAATTGAAAACAGAAAATCAAAATCAATTTTAAAAAGCTGTATTTATTGAACAGAGCAATAAAATTAGTAAGTTTCTAGCCAGGCTAATTAAGAAAAAAGAATACAAATTAGAAATATCAAAAATAAGAGACATCACTATAGATCACACAGACATTAAATAGATAATAAAGCAATACTATAATTCTCTGCCCCAAAATTTGATATATTGGGGGAATGGACAAATCCCTTGAAAGACACAATCTGCCAAAATTCACACAAGAAGATATAGACAACCTGAATAGGCATATAGGTATTAAATTGAATCAACAATTAATAACTTTCCATACTAAAAGCAGCAGGCCCAGATGAATGGTGAATTTAAATCATTTAAACCATCAAGCATTTAAAGAAGAAACTAGACCAGTTAACTATAATCTCTTTCAGAAGCAAAAGAAATATTTCCTAACTCATTCTCTGAGGCCAAAATTATTCTAAAATCAAAACCAAACACCTTACTAGGGAATAAAACCCTGAAGGTAAATACCTCTCATAAACAAATGCAAAAATCCTTAACAAAATATTATCAAATTGAATCCAACAGCGTATAAAAAGAATTATATGCTATCACCACATAGGATTTATCCCAGTTGAGAAAGGCTGGTTCAGGTTCAAAAATCAACTCGTATAATTTATCACATCAACTGAGAAAAAATGAAGAGTCATACAATCATATTAATAGGCTCAGGAATAGCCTTTGACAAAACCCAACACCTATTCATGATAAAAACTCTCAGTAAACAGGAATAGTGGGAAACTTTCTCAACTTCCCAAGAACTATGTATAGAAAACCTATAGCTAACATCTTAATAGTGAGAAAGCTGAAGTTTTCCCACTAAGATCAGTAACAAGCCAAAGATGTCCCCTGTCACCCCTGATTTTCAACATTATCCTGGAAGTCCTAGCCAATGCAATAAGACAAGAAAGATAAAAAAGGCATACAGCTGGGGAAGGAAGAAATAAAACTGCAGATGATCTTTTCATCTATGTAGAAAATCTGAAAGAATCAACTAAAACCTTCTAGTATTAATAAATTATAGCAAGGTTGCAGGATACAATTCTAATATACAAAACTCAATTGCTTTCCTATGTACCATCAGTGAGCAAGTAGAATTTGAAATTTAAACACAATACCATTTATATTAGAATGCAAAAAAAAAAAAAAAAAAAAAAAAAAGAAAAAAAGAAAAAACCCTAGGTATAAACCTAACAAAATACCATAAGATCCAAAATAAAAACTCAGATGAAAGATATCAAGGAAGAACTAAATAAATGGGGAGATATTCTATGTTCATGAATAGGAAGACTCAATGTTATCAAAATGTTAGCTCTGTCTAACTTGATTTATAGATTTAATGCAATCCCTATCAGAATCCTAGCACGTTATTTTGCAGATACTGACAAACTGTTTTGAAGTTTATTTGGAGAGGCAAAAGACCCAGAATAGAGTAATATTGAAGGAGAAAACAAAGTTTCCTTATAAAGCCACAATGTTAAAGACAGTGTGGTATTGGTGAAAGGATATACCAGTAGATCAGTGGAACAGAATAGAGGGTCCAGGAGTAGACTTACAAATAGAGTCAACTAATTTTTGACAAAGGAGCAAAAGTAATACAATGGAGGGAAAATAGTCTTTCCCAATAAGAGGTGCTGGAATAACTGGACATCTTAATTAAAAAAAAAGTAAATCTAGACAGAGACATTATACTCTTCACAAAAATTAACTCAAAATGGATCACAGATTTTAAAATGTAAAACTACAAAATCCTAGAAAATGACATAGTAGAAAACCTAGGGAATGTTGGGTATGGTGATGCCTTTTTCATATAACACCAAGAGCACAACCCATAAAAGAATAAATTGGAAAGCTGGACTTCATTAAAGTTAGAAATGTGCTCTGAGGAAAAATAGTGTCATAAGAATGAGAAGATAAGCCTCAGACTGGGAGAAGAAACTTGCAAAAGACACATCTGATGAAGGATTGTTACCTAAAATATCGAAAGAACTCCTAAAAGTCAGAAGAAAGCAAACAAATGGATTAAAAAATGGGCCGAACACCTTAACGGACTCCTCACCAAAGAAGATACCCACATGACAAATAAGCACATGAAAAATTGCTCCAAATGCTATGTCATCAGGGCAGTGACAATGAAAACAATGAGGTACCACTAACTCTATTAGACTGGCCAGATTCCAGAACACTGACACCACCAAATGATGGTGGGGATGTGGAGCAATGGTGATTCTCATTTCTGGTTGGTGACGATGGAGAATGATTCAGCCATGTTGAAAGACAGGTTGGCAGTTTCTTACCAAACTAATTATGACCTTACCATGATCCAGGAATGGTACTCCTTGGTATTTACCCAAAGGAGTCGAAAACTTAACGGCCATGCAAAAAGTTGCACATGGATGTTTATAGAAACTTTATTCATCATTGCCAAAACTTGGAAGCAGTCAAGGTGTGCTTCAGTAAATGAACAGTATAAACTGTGGTATATACAGATGATGGAATAGTATTCATCACTAAAAGAAAATGAACTCTCAAGCCACAAAAGGACGTGGTGGAAACTTAAATGCATATTACTGAGTGAAAGAAGCCAATATGAAAAGGCTACATACTGTAGGATTCCTGCTATATGACATTCTGGAAAAGAGAAAGCTCTAGAGCCAGTGCAAAGATCAGTAGTTGCCAAGGGTTAGGAAGGAAGGGAGGGATGGATAGGTGGAGCACGGAGAATTTTTAAGACAGCGAAACTGTTCTGTAAGATAGTATAGTGACGAATCTATGTCATTATACATTTGTCAAAATTCATAAAATTCACAGCACCGAGAGTGGAACCTAATGTAAACTATGGACTTTGGATGATTAGATGCATCAGTGTGGTTTCATCTGTCATAACAAATGTCCCAAGCACTGTGGTGAGGGATGTTAATAATGGGGGAGGCTATGCAGGCAGAGAGTGTATGGGCAAATCTTTGTACCTTTCATTCAGTTTTGCTGTGAACCTAAATCTGCTGTAAAAACAATTGTCTATGCAAAAAAGCACAACAGAACATCTTAGAAGAATGTCTAATGTACTTAAAATAAAAGATCCTGGCAAATACCAAAACTCAGGAATGCTTGCTTGAAACTACACGTTGCAAAGCATGGTGCATACTTTGGAAAATCAATTTGTTGTTCATGACAGATATTCTCATAAAGTATATTAATTAAAGGTAAAGAAGAAAAAAATCTGTTGAATCCAGGCAAAAGGATAAGTCACTTTTAAAGGAAAGGAGGTCACGTGTCATCAGATTTGTTAACACCAATGCTTAAGAAACTCAAGGAAAGGAAATAGGAGTCAAGGATTCCAGCCAAACTGACTTTTTGTGGAAAAGCTATAAACAAACTGCTAAGAATATGGAAAAAATTAGGGATATTGTTTCCATGAGCCCTTCCTTAGGAATTTACTGGAGAATGAGCCCCAGTAGATACTCCGGCATGAGGACTGGTTGTGAGCAAGCAACATGCTCAAGAAGCAACTCAAGAAGCCGAGACTCCAGATCATTTGAAGGAGAGAGCATCACATGTAGTGGTCCCATGCTTGACACTGTGAAGTTGGTATACGACCAAAACACGGGAGAAAAATGGGGAGACTTTATAAAAATTATATTAAACTTCCATATCAATAGCTGTAAGTGGACTTAACCTATTGAAATAAGAAGAACTTAAGATTTTCAGGTTGATTAGCATAGCCAAATAAGACATTTTGTATACTAAAACAGAGATAAAGAAAGTACAGATAAAAGGTTGGACAGGGGTATACTAAGAAGCACAAGTAAAAATAAAGTGACTTTCTCAACTCTCTGACCAGGTGTAATTGAGACCAAAAACCTTGAAAAGAGACAAAGAAGGCTGTCTAACCAATGTTAAGGGGTATGCTTCACAATGAAGACGAAGTAGGTGTATGCACCCAGTAACAGAAACCACTTCCTGAAACCAGAAACTACAGGTGCCAAGAGGAAAGAGAAACTCAGTACTAATAGGAGATAGGACACGCTTCAAGTGGAAAAAATAAGTAAAATGCTTCGTATAAAAGGTCGATGAGGTCGACCTTATAAAGACTTGTCAAAATCTGAACCTCAGAGAGTATACATTTTAAAAAATTTTATTTATTTTTGAGAGAGAGAGAGAGAGCACGCGCGAGCATGAGTGGAGGAGGGGCAGAGAGAGACGGAGAGAGAGAGTCCCAAGCAGACTTTGCATTGTGGGTGTGCAGCCCAGTGCAGGGCTCCATCCCACGAATCCTGAGATTATGATCTGAGCCAAAGTGGGATGCTTGACTGACTGAGCCACCCAGGTGTCCCGAGAGTATACATTCTCAAAAGGTTCACATAAAACAGTAAAGTATATTGGGGTGCCTGGGTGGCTCAGTCTGTTAAGCATCCGACTTCTCAGGTCATGATCTCATGGTCCATGAGTTCGAGCCCCATGTCGGGCTCTGTGCTGGACAGCTCGGAGCCTGGAGCCTGCTTCAGATTCTGTCTCCCGGTCTCTCTCAGCCCCTCCCCTGCTCATTCTCTGTCTCTGTCTCTCTCTCGAAAAATAAATAAACATAAAAAAAATTAAAAAAAAAAACACTAAAGAATATTGACCATATCTTAGGTCACATAAAGAGAACCACAGTGAATTGCAAAGAGCAGCCGTAATGCAAACATGACTCTACAGAAATAAAACCAGCAGTAATTTTTCAAAGAAAAAGACAAATCCCCATAAAGTCCCTTCTACCTAAGTTAAAAAGCCACACTATTAAATAAATGTTGAGTGAAGGTAGGAGCCTCAAATAAAAATTGAAGAATTTCTTGAACATAGGGAAAATGAATACATGATATTGTGACATGTAGAATATGTGAGACACAGCTGAGGAAGTTCTGAGGATAAGAATTTTAGCATTAAATCTATAAATTAATGAAAATGAAAGAAAAGAAACCCACAAATGACTTCAACAACCACCTAAAAACTAGAAAATAAGGTAAGCAAAAGAAAGCGATAGGATGCAATTAACAGAGTAAGAAGGAAATGGATGAGTTAATTTAAAAATTGGTTCTTTGAAAAAATCAATAGGCAAACCGCTAATTAATCCAATCAATACAAAGAAAAAAAGCACAAATATTCAAATATTAAAAGTTACATAAAGGAAGGAGGGGGATAATGATCAAAACAGAGGAAATTAAATCATAAGAGAGCATTTGCTCAATTATATGCAAGTGGATTTGAAAATCTTCATGAAATGAATCATTTTCTAGGAAAAAATTAAATTTAGCACAGAAAGTCTGAGCAGACTAATTATTGAATAAAATAAGGCAGTAAAAAGAATTTCCTGACAAGAAATGCGCCGAGTCAGATAATCCCTACTTACCTATACTACTTAAATTATTCCAAAACATAAGAAAAGAAAGAAAACTTCCAGTTTATTTCAAATAAGTATAACACGGATTCCAAAATCTTAAAAAATTATTTTGGAAAACAATGGATCAATTTCACTTACGAATATTGATACAGAAATCTGAAATAAAATATTTTTTTTAAAGAAACCAATGTTGGGACACCTATGTGGCTCAGTCAGTTAAGCATCTGACTTTGGCTCAGGTCATGATCTCGCAGTCTGTGGGTTCGGGCCCTGCATGAGGCTCTGTGCTGACAGCTCAGGGCCTGGAACCTGTTTTGGATTCTGTCTCCCTCTCTCTCTCTGCCCCTCCTCCACTCACACTTTGTATCTCTCTCTTTCTCTCAAAAATAAATAAACATTAAAAAACAATAAAAAAATAAAGAAACCAATGTTACATTAAAATGTGCATTATGACCCAGTGGTTTATTCTAGGAATCCAAGAGTGGCTCAGTACCCTCCCCCCCCCCCCCAAAAAAATCATTAATAATATTCTTCATGTCAGTTGTCCTAAGGAGAAAAATCCTTTGGATATCTCTGAAGATAGGGAAAAGTTATTAACAAAATTCAGAGTGTATGTTTCAGAAATTTATAAAGTAAGAATTGATGGATAGCTCACAAACATTATTTACAAACACTTGTGCACATACACAGACTTCAATTAAAAAGTGAGCACTTTATTTACAGGGAAATGCTCATGATCAGAATTAGGTATAAGTTAAAGAAGGATGGTCAGTATCTCTCTTGTGCAAGTGTGTATTGTAGGTTTGAGCCGATGTAATTAGACATAGAAACTTAAGTTTGGATAGGAAGAGATCATTGCCGCTGATTGGTGGTAGTCTAAGAATTGCAAGAGAACCAGTGGAAAAACTGCAAGATGGATGAGGAGAGAAATCCATAAAATAGCTGGTCATAAAATGAAGGTATCAATAGCCTCTCTATATATTGACCCGTTCGAAAGTATACTGAAGCATATACGTACATGTCTGGAGTGATACCTCATATGCACATGCAATCTACACATGTGTGAATACAAATTCAAGTTTACCTTAAGTTAGAAAAGGGATCATTAATAGTTTGGGGCCAGTGTTTTATCAATAAAGTCTCCCAAAAGGGAAAATTCATTCAAAAAAAAAAAAAAAAAAAGATTCTTGGCAGGCCTGTGTGGCTCATTTGGTTGAGTGTCCGACCTTGGCTCAGGACGTGATCTTGTGGTTTACAAGTTCAAGACCCACGTCGGGCTCTGTGCTGACAGCTCAGAGCCTGGAGCCTGATTCAGATTCTGTGTCTCCCTCTCTCACTCTCTGCCCTTCCCTGACTCATGCTCTTTCTGTCTCTCAAAAATAAATAAAAACATTAAAAATATTAAAAAGAATTCTTATATAATGATCTTATTGCTACAAGCTTAGTTTTCTGGTGTTACGTTTTGTGGACTCAGGAGAGAGAGAAGAATTTTTAAAATCTGTTTCAGCCTAACACTTCAGTGATTCTGGATTTCCAAGACTGGTCCATATCTACTGCATGTATAAAACAACACTGTTTGTTTTTATCAGGCTTCCAAAAAGCAAGTTGAGGGGCACCTGGGTGGCTCAGTCGGTTAGGCGGCCGACTTCGGCTCAGGTCAAGATCTCGCGGTCCGTGAGTTCGAGCCCCGCGTCGGGCTCTGTGCTGACTGCTCAGAGCCTGGAGCCTGCTTCAGATTCTGTGTCTCCCTCTCTCTGACCCTCCCCCGTTCATGCTCTGTCTCTGTCTGTCTCAAAAATAAATAAACGTTAAAAAAAAATTAAAACAAAACAAAACAAAACAGAAAAACAAAAAGCAAGTTGAGCCTTGTAGATAGAACAATATCAAGAGCTCTTTCCATTTCTTCCAATTTCTGTGGCATCACTTTAATTAAAAGTATTTCTTCCCTTAATGGAACATGATAGAGCAATATTTTATCTTCAGTGACTTCTCATTCCAGGATATTATTCACCATCATAAATAATGCATTAGGATATTAATGATGCATAATAGTTGTGATATTCCAGATGAACTACTCTTCTTATTCAAGTGAGAAATTTTGAATAATAAAAATGTCAGTATGGAATAAGTTCTGGATGATGTAGGAAAGATTCACTTTAAAAAGAAAGTTTATGAAATATTAAAAAAAATTTTTTTATATGTATTTATTTTTGAGACAAACAGAGCATGAGTTGGGGAGGGGCAGAGAGAGAGAGGGAGACACAGAATCCGAAACAGGCTCCAGGCTCTGAGCTGTCAGCACAGAGCCCGACGCGGGGCTTGAACCCACCAACCGTGAAATCATGACCTGAGCCAAAGTCGGACGCCCAACTGACAGAGCCAGCCAGGCACCCCAAGTTTGTGTAATATTTTAAACATGGTAGTTTGGTAGTTTAAATATGGTAGTTTGTCATTGTGTTTCTTTTAAAATTAATTGAAGTAATACAAGAATTAAGGGAAAATATTAGCATTATTGTTTTTTTGTTGTATTTACTTTATTGTGATTTTCATAAAATTTTATTTTGGGCAAAAGGAAGGAAAAAGGCCAGTGTGGTTGGGAAGGAATATACATGTCCAGTAGTCAGAATCATCCTGTTTTGGTCATATAATCATTTCTTTGCCAATACTTTAAGAGGAAAACAAAGTAGATGGTAGGTGTGGCAGAAGGGAAACATCCTCATTTTGAACATCCAGTTTATAAAGAATGAACGGTCAATGATTGCATACTTACACAAAGTTTTGCTAGAACAGAAACATTAGGAGAAGATGCCTAACAGTTTTTGGCAGATCATGGCCAGAGGGGAACTATTTGTTAACTTACAATTTGTAAGTTGTGTGGAAATAGTTATTCTTAGTGTCTCACATATACATTGATGCTGCCCAGTTAAGAAAGGGTGGTGATACAAAAGGACAAAGATGATGTAATTGAAATCCCTCAAGGAGGCAACATGCTAGGGGATACGTGAATAATACAGTAGTGATGCATTGTCTTATCAGGTAAAGACTCATTCTGGGAATACTTGTAAGTTTTTAAACAATTCTCATTATAGTAAAAAATTCCCATTATGTTTCTTTTTTTAAATTTATTTAAAAAATGTTTAATGTTTATTTGTTTTTGAGAGAGAGGGAGAGGGAGAGGATGAGTGGGGGAGGAGCAGAGAGAGAGAGGGAGACACGAATCTGAAGCAGGCTCCAGACTCTGAGCTGTCAGCACATAGCCCGACGCAGGGCCTGAATTCATAGTCCGTGAGATCGTGATCTGAGCCGAAGTCAGATGCTCAACTGACTGAGCCATCCAAGCGTCCCCCATTGTGTTTCTTGAAATGAAATGAAAACTTGAGAACATATGGACATCTAACACTGGAAAACAGTCTAAAATCTGGGAGAGATATTCACTAATTATAAGGCAGATGGAACCTGTTGGATAAAAACCTACCTGGAGTTCATGTCTGACACACACAGGTTCACTGCAAACACCGTAGAAAGGTGGGCAGATGCTGTAATCCACCTAAGGAGCCTGTGTGCCTTTGCTCAAGGGGCTGTGCTCACAAGGAAAGTGAAAAGCAGTGTTGTGTCCCCTCCAATGACTCCATCACCAAATTCACACTCCTGGCCAAATGGTGTGGGTGTTGGTAGACACGAAGCTGGTGATGACCCATTGCCTTCTTAGTCCTCACGAATAAAGTACCGAAGGCATATGCAGAAGAGGGGAACAGCATGAGCAGACACAGAGCTGAATGAAATGAATGCCTGTGAAGAAACTGGAAACTGCAGGAGGGTCTTGTACACTGTTTTACCTTCTAGATCTGAAAGTCTGGTTTAGCCATCACTGGAGTGAACACAACTGTAGCAGATGATGATCTCCCCTAGGTGTTGACCCACCTTTTCTGTAAAAAGCCAAATAGTAAATACTTTAGGCTTTGTGGGTTAAAGGATTTTCTTACATCTACTCACCCATGACACTGTAGCATAAGAACAGCCATAGACAGTATATAACATGGTTGTGTTCCATAAAAACTATACTGACGGGCACTTAAGTTCGAGTTTCTATTAATTTTGTGTCATAAAATGTTATTCTTGTGATTTTTTTTTTCAACCATTAAAAGATATTGAAGCCACTTTTTGCTCAAGGGCTGTACAGAAACAAAAACAGAGCCAGATCTGGTCCATGGTCTGTAGTGTGTCTATGCCTGATATAACACATGGAAAATATTATATTCCTAATGGAGAAGCTACAACAAATACAACAGGGGTGACAATCAAAGATATGACGGAAGAAAAATGTTCTGTCTGCAGGTTAAATGTCCTCGCACTATCCTAAAATTTGGAAAGGGAGTGCTTCTGGCTGGAAGCATGAGCGAAGTTTTATGAAGGCAGAGGCATGGAGTGTGAGTGGACTTCTTGACAGATGGTGATGAAGAGTTAATGAGTATGTTTGACATATGAATAAGGGAATAAAGGAGTAAAATAGGAGTATCCATAAATACAGTGTGATGTGGAAAGAAGCATTTCACAAGCAGGATGAGGACAAAGGAAGAGGAGGAGAGGCATTTGTCTGTGAAGAAGAATTCCTAAGTGTTTTTGTGGGGGTTGAGGCAGGCCTTCAAATGCCAAGTAACCTGTGCAACTGTATTTGAAAGATAAAGACCGCTCCTGAAAGCTTTAGAACAATGGACTGTGTTATTCCAAGCTTTGCTACTATCAGAGGCAATCAAAGCCAGACACTGGTTAACATGATAAGGACAGATTTTAATCAGTAACCTACTACTGCAGTGGGGAAGGAGGTCCAGTGGGAACTGAACTCAATTTTGATTTGTGCAGAGGCCACTTGGTCTGTTACAGGAAGAATGAGGAGGTAAGGAAGGGGGGGAGATGAGGGCTTGGTAGAGTAAAGGGAAGTGAAAAATAATGAACGAATGGTCAAGGTAAATGCTGTTTAGTTCAGCTGTATCTACTAGCTGGCAGTTATTGAAGTTAGGATTCTCTTCTGGGGAGACGGGAACAGAGGCCCTGTCCTTCCTGATGATTACATTTCAAGGAATGGCTTTCAGGTTTTCAAGAAAGGCACTCTTGAGTTGCGGGAGATATAGGTATATCCCAAAGGGACAGAGGAAGGATTCACAGTTGTAAAGGCTTTTCAGTAAATGCTCTGAGAAAGGGTAGTAGGTCCTAGTGCCAGGTGTCAACTAGAGCAAACTAGAAATTCTTTTGGGAGTCTTGAGCTTGCTCAGACAGGCTGTTTAAGGGTGGCAGGGGTCATCCTAGGGGTATTGCCTTGAGCTGTTAGAAACTGTGTTAGTGATTCAGTCTTCCAGTGTGGAGGGGAGAGGATGGACAAAATCATTTTTGTTGAGAGTGTAGTTTTTATAGGCCAGTGTTGAGGCCTAGGCAAAAAGAGGGTTCTGAGGGGCCTGTAAGAGTTTGGCCAAGGAGCAACTCTTTGTCACTACTCACCGATGTGTATATTCAGACATGTATAACCTTCCCTGGAGGCATGAACGAGCCTGACTGAGTTTACTGGAAGAAGGCATGCCCTTGTGTATGCTTAGTTCTGTCTGCTCCTGGAACACCCTTGCTCAATGCTTCCCTTGAAGGAAGCCTTTTCATCCTTTAGGCCACTGTCCAAATAGGTCTTCCTTTGTAACACTTTCCTGCATTTCTGATGCACCCTCCTCCTCCCCGCAAAAGTAACTCTCCCCTCTCATGCTCTCTCCTCTTCCCCTCTTTCCCCCCCCATCCTCCTCTCCTTCTTTCTCTGTCAAGCAAAATGAATTCCTTCTACTGTGCCTTTTGCTGCTAAATCACATGTCTCTGTACATTTCCTTTTTCAAATTACTCTGTACATTTAATAATCACTAAAACACCTTCAGGCAGAGAGTATCTCCTTTATCTTGTGTTTCAGGCACATAACACATCTCTGAAGGAAGGAGATGATCAATGAATGGTAGTTGATTTTTACTGATTCTGTTCTTTCCTTTGGACCAACAGCTTAATTAATATTGATGTATCTATTTTGACAGTTCACCAGTTTGTTTGGCTTTTTTAGTCCTGCTGTACCTTCTAAAGAATGCATAGACTCTCCTCCTGACTTAAGGAATTAATTTAATGGCTTTGATTTACCAGGGTAAATATTCATACTTGTGACTATAATAAAGCTTAATCCCGTACAGATTGATAATGGATTTGGTACAGTGCATTGCAGGAATAATTAATTTACTACTTTATGTAAAGAATGAATCTTTGTCAGCATGCTCATACATAATTAAAAAATATAAATTGTTGTTGACAAAGTTGATACAGAATGAAATGCTAGGATTTTTTTTTTTTTGCCAGAATAACTATCTTGGCATAGAAATTTTTTTATTTCACATATTGTTTTATAGTAAGTGATAAAGAACTTGAGATTATATTTCTATTTACTTTGTTTAAATTATAGGTCAGGCAATATTACTTATAAAATGCTTAGCATGTATTTTACTATTAAAATATCCTCTTTCTTGAAAAATGTAATCAGGCTCCCACTGGAGGTGAAGAAAAGAAACCTAAGATAGCCAGAGAACAACATAAGAGATTTATTTATTTTTTCTTCTCTTTTGTTTGTTTTGTTTTCTTTTCTTTGGAGAGCATGAGTAGGGGAGAGGGGCAGAGGGAGAAAGAGAGAGAGACTCTTAATCCACGCTGCATGTGGACAGAGCCTGATTCAGGGATCAATCCCATGACTCCGGGATCATGACCTCAGCCAGAAGTCAACTGACTGAGGCACCCAGGTGCCCCACAAGAGATTTATTTAACCAGATGTACTGTGAATCAGTTAGTAATAGTGGCAGGTTCTATAGAACATCAAATAAGGGAAAGACCACTATACGCTGGCTTGTCAGGAAAGATTTCAGAGCTGAGATACGTTAGAAGCAGGCCCTAGTGTAGTTGTAGGGCTTGGATTGGTGATGAATATATTTGTGTCCTGTGCAGAAAGGGAAGAATACTGAGCTATGAATGAACTTGAAGATGGTCAAGAAGGGGAGAACAAGGACAACGAGGAGAGTGCTAACAAGAGGACAGGCTAGTTCAGAGTCAAAAGGCCAAGGGAGGAGAGCATTTTTGGTGGGAACAAAGTGACAAACCATATCAAGTGTAGCTGAGGGGCAGAGCAATGGGAAGATCCAACGGGTATGCGTAGAACACCTTTGGAGAACTTCAAGTCGTTTAAATGTTGCGCTGAAATTGAAAAACATGTTCATGAAGGAGGTAAGTAAGCACAGGAAAAGATGATCAACACCATTAGTTATTAGGGTAGTACCTATTAAAACCACAGTGGTGTATCACTGCACAACCAGTAAAATGGCTGAAATTGAATGGACACATAGTACCAAGAGTTGATGATACCAAGAGCAGTTTTCTCCTTCCAGTGTGGATGACAATGCAAAATGGCACATTTAGGAAGCAGGTTGGCAATTTTAAAGCGTAAATTTATGTACCGTACACCAATCCGTTCCCAGCTATTTATCTGAGTTGTATACCCACGTTTCTGCCCAAACTCTTAGACTCCTATGTTTGGAGCGGTGTTATTTATAAACAACCCAAATTTCCATGAACTGATAAAGCGTTACCATTTAGCAATACAAAGAACAGAACTTTTAATCTCTGCAACAACACAAGTGCATCTCAAGAGCATTAAGTGTCAGAAGCAAGACACTAAAGACTACATACTGAATGATTCCATTCATATGAAATTATAGGAAGACAAAGCTTCAGTGACAAAAAGCAGATCAGTGGTTGGCAAGGGCTGGAGGAAGGAGGTGGGAATTTATTACGGAGACATGCAGACATTTTTATTCCATGAAATATATGGAAATGATTTTTTTTTTTATGGTTGAGGTCACAGTTACATGGATGTAGACAAGTATTGAGCTCATTAAATTGTATACTTAGAAGTGGCAAATTTTATTGCACTAAATTATATCTCAGTAAAGCTGATGTTTTAAAAATCCAAAAAGGCAAAGCCATGAAGCCAGATAAGTATATATTTGATTACATTAAAATTAAAGACTACTGCATGTCAACAGAAGCCATTTAGAAAAAAGCCTCAGATGGTAGAGATTATTTTTAACATGTTTATATAAAACTGGTAAGACACTACTATTCAGAGTATATAAGGAACTCCTACCAATTAATAAAGAAGAAAGAATATTCAAGTACAAAAATGTTCAAAAGGTTTAAAGAAGTAGTTCATGGAAAAGAAAACTCAGATTGCTTCCAAATATTTAAAAAGATGCTGAAGATCATAATCAGGGATGTACAAATTAAGAACATTCCAGTTCTTGTGCATGAAATTGGCAAAAGTTGGTTAAGTTTAGCAGTGTCAAATGCTGGAAAAGATACGGATCAGTGGAAATTTTCATATAATCCTATTAGGAGTATAAATGGACACAACCACTTTGGAGAGCAATTTTACAACTAATTATTTTAGAACTTTTTGTATTAATTAAAATAATTATACCGACATTAGACCTAAATGTTGGTTTAAGATGATACTATCTAGGACCTGGCAAATACACTCCAAGAAATATACCTGGCCTAGACCAACTCTTGCACATAGCCTCATGAAAATGTGTATACATACGTGTTCATTTCAACATTTTTGTAATAACAAAAGCAGTCAAAAGACCACCATTCACCTGTTAAAATGGTGAAATCCAAACCCCGAAAACACCAAATGCTGGCAAGGATGTGAAGCAACAGGAATTCTCATTCGTTATGGGTGAAGATGCAAAATGAAAGAGCCAATTTGGAGGACAATTTGTCAGATTCTTGTAAAACGAAACATCTTCTTAACCATACAATTGAGCAGTTGTGCTCCATGGTATTTACCCAGATGAGCTGAAAATTTATATCCACATGAAAATCTGCACACAGATGTTTGTAGTGGCTTTATTCATCGTTACTGAAACCTGGAAGCAATTCAGATGTCAGTAGATGAGTAGATATACAAACTGTAGTCCATCCAGAAAATGGAATATTAGCACTAAAAAGAAAGGAGGTATCGAGCCATGAAAAGACATGGAAACCTTACAGACCTATTACTAAGTGAAAAGCCAATCTGAAAAGGTTACGCACTGTAAGATTCAAACTAGATGACATTCTGTAAATGGCGCAACTGTGGAGGCCATCAAGTTAGTGGTTGCCAAGGTGTTAGGAAACTAGGATGAATAGTTGGAGCACAGAGGATGCTCTGTATGATGCTATAATGGTGAATCCATGTCATTGGATATTTTTCAAAACCCATGGAATATACAGCAGCAATAGTGAACTCCAATGTAAACTGTGCACTTTGATAACGATATGTCAGTGTGGATTCACCAATTGTAGCAAATGAACAACTGTGGTGTGGGGAGGTTGTCTGTGTTGGTAGGGATGGGGGGGTGGAGGGCTGTATGGAAACCTTTTGTACTTGCTGATGCATTTTTTGTGAACCTGAAACTGCTCAAAAAAAATTATTTTAAAAACATACAAACAAAAGGTCTCAGTAGGGAAATTGTCAGTAGGGAAATTGATAATTAAATAGTAGTATATTTAAACGACTTTATATATGTGTGTGTATATATATATATATATATACACACACATATATATATACAGTGAAACTATAAACCTAAATACCAACAAAAATAAATCCCAAGAACATAATGTTGAGCAAAAATAAAAATCAAATTGCAGATAGAGACACAGAGGAGGATACCATTTATTCATGTCATGTTACAATATGATAAACAAGTCTGTAATTAGTATTAGACAATAGACATATGTAGTAAAATTCTAAAAAAAATGCACTTGAATAATAAACACTAAGTTCAGCCGAATGGTTAGTCCTTCTTCAGGGGAACAAGCAGAATAAAATCAGGGCTGGATTCCTAGCTGGCTTTAACTGTGTATATAATAATTTATTTTTTAGCTGGTTATTGCAACATGGATGTTTATTATAGTACTTTTTACTATTTTGTACTTCTGAAGTTCTTCATTTGAAAATAGCTTATAGAAGATGATACTTGATTTGTAGCTAGAACATTTTTTTTTAAGTTTTTATTTAAATTCCAGTTAGGTAACATAGAGTATAATATTAGTTTTAGGTGTACAATATAGTGATTCAACACTTCTGTACAACACCATGTGCTCATCACAGCAAGCACACTTCTTAGTCCCCATTGTCTATTTAACCATCCCCCCACCTGTCTCCCCTCTGGTAACCATCACTTTGTTCTCTGTAGTCGAGTCTGTTTCTTGGTTTGCCTCTCTTTTTTCCCCTTTGCTCATTTGTTCTTTTTCTTAAATTCCACATATGAGTGACATCATATCAGATTTGTCTTTCTCTGGCTGACTTATTACACTTAGCATAATACTGTCTAGCTCCATCCACATCATGGCAAGATTTCATTCTTTTTTTTATGGTTGAATAATATTCCCGTGTGTGTGTGTGTGTGTGTGTGTGTGTGTGTGTGTGTCTTTATCTTTTCTTTTTTATCCATTCATCAGTCAGTGGACGCTTGGGCTGTTTCCATAATTTGGCTATTGTTGCTAATGCTGCTGTAAACATTGGGGTACATATCATATATCCTTTGAATTAGGATTTTTGTGTTCTTTGGTAAACACCTAGTAGTGCAATTGCTTGATCACGGGGTAGTTCTGTTTTTAACTTTTGAGGAACCTCCGTATTGTGTTCCATAGTGGCTGTACCAGTTTACATTCCCACCAACAGTACAAGAGGGTTCTCCTTTCCCCACCTCCTCGCCAACACCTGTTCTTGTATTGTTGATTTTAGCCATTCTGACAGGTGTAAGGTGATATCTCATTATAGTTTTGATTTGCGTTTCCCTGATGATAAATGATGTTGGGCATCTTTTCATGTGTCTGTTGACTATTGCCATCTCTATGTCCTCTTTGGAAAAATGTCTTCATGTTTTCTGCCTGTTTTTTTAATTGAATTATTAGAACATTTAAAAAATAAACAGTAAACCCTCAAGTAATTAATCTGGGAAGTTTCGATGTTATGAATAATAACTTTTTGCCTTTTTACATTTACATTTTAAAGGTTAAGCCTTAAGGGGTACCTGGGTGGCTCAGTTAGTTAAATGCCTTACTTTGGCTCAGGTCATGATCTCGTGGTTCATGAGTTTGAGCCCCACATCAGGCTCTGTGCCGACAGCTCAGAGCCTGGAGCCTGCTTCAGGTTCTGTGTCTCCCTCTCTCTCTGCTCCTCCCCCACTCACACTCTGTCTCTCTGAAAAATAAAATAAAATTGTAAAAAAAAAAAAAAGGTTATGCCTTAAAAGCCTCCAGTAGAAGTTGATTAATTGGAAATTAATTGTAATTGAGGGTTTAGTATTGGGGTAAGATAGTCAACTTGGTGAATAGAAATACAGGGATGGACAAGAGCTAAGGATATTTGCACTAAAGAACTGTACTGCAACTGTTAGTTTTGCCAGACTACTGCTTGGAGTTAGTGTTCAGGCCACTAATAACTAAAGTTTACCACCAGTCTTTTAGTTCATAAGCTTCAATTTGCATAAAACATATGACCTAAAATAAGGTTCCAGATTTCATCCAGTCTCTCGTAGTTCTGGAGTTGTTGACTGTGCATAGGATTCTTTTCTAATTTTCCCAGATGTAGCGTCTTAATATATTTAAGATCTATTATATTAGGGAGCTATTACCAATTAGTTGTACCTGAAGTGAAACTGATTTGCCCTCCTGGGTTAATCAAAATAGGGTAAATTATGCTTAATGAGAAAAAAAAAAACCAGGAACCCCCAAATCTCAGTGGCTTTCTATACATGGAGGGTTTAATTCACACACATGTTACATGTCCAACATTGATTAGAGGGCTCTTCTCCAGATGGTTGCTCAGGAACCCCAGGTAACTAACACTTCACATCTAGAATGACTTCATTTGTCAAAGTAAAGTAGTAGGAGAGAAGAGTGTGGAGAACTAACTACCTTTTCTTGGTGGGGGACGGAATTTGGTCCCAAGGAGACACACATCATCTCTGCTTATAGCTAATTGCTCAGACCTAAGGGTCTGACACAATTGCAAGGGAGCTGGGAAATTTGAGGGATCTCATGTCTGTTCAGTAAGTATTAGGTATTTCTGTCACTTGGGATTACTTGAAGAGGAGTAGGCTTACTATGTTTAGAAGGGTTCAGTCAAAAGGAACTGCATTGCAATTGCTGGGTTGTAAGTAGTTCTGTTTTTAATTTTATGAGGAACCTCCAAATTATTCTCCAGAGTGACTGCAGCAGTTTGCATTCCCACCAACAGTGCAAGAGGGCTTCCCTTTCTTTGCATCCTTGCCAACATCTGTTGTTTCTTGTGTTGTTAATTTTAGCCATTCTATAGGTGTGAGGTGGTATCCCATCATAGTTTTGATTTGTGTTTCCCTGATGATAAAAAAAGATGTATATATACACAATGGAATATTACTAAGCCATCAAAAAGAATGAAGTCTTGCTGTTTGCAACCATGTGGATGGGACTAGAGTATACTATGCTAAGCAAAATAAGTCAGTCAAGAGAAAGACAGATGCCACATGATTTCATTCATATGTGGAATTTAAGAAACAAAACAGATGAACATATGGGAGAGGAGAAAAGAGGGAGTGAAACAAACCATAAGAGACTCTTATTTTTATTTTATAAGAGACTTTTATTTTTTATTTAAATTTTTTTTAACGTTTATTTATTTTTGAGACAGAGAGAGACAGAGCATGAACAGGGGAGAGGCAGAGAGAGAGGGAGACACAGAATCTGAAACGGGCTCCAGGCTCTGAGCTGTCAGCACAGAGCCCGATGCGGGGCTCCAACTCACGGATCGTGAGATCATGACCTGAGCCGAAGTCGGACACTTAACTGACTGAGCCACCCAGGCGCCCCCATAAGAGACTCTTAAAGATAGAGAACAAACTGTGGGTTGCCGGAGGGAGGTGGTAGGGGATGGGCTAGATGAGTGATGGGTTTTAAGTAGGGCCCTTGTTATGATAGGCACTGGGTGTTGTATGTAACTGATGAATTGCTGAATTCTGTTCCTGAAACAAATGTTGTACTGTATGTTAACTAACTAGAATTTAAAAAAAAATTTGGAGAAAAAGGAACCGCATTGGGTGAAGATCAGGACAGAATATAACATGGTGTTGTATGTGTATATAATATAATTTAGGGAATTTAGAATAATGAACACTTAAAAAATGTACCTGGGTCAGTCATTTCATTTTATAAATGAATAAAATAAATCCTAGTCACTTGCTCAAGATCACATAGATAGTGGCAGTGTTGGGACTAAGTTGAAAAAGAAACCAAACTGTCTTAATATATATAGACAATATTATTATCTAAAGGGTAAATATAAGAGAATCTCTAGATTAATTAGGACTAGTAAGATCATTCAGCAACGTTGCTGGATATACGATAAATATATAGTAATTTTACTATATTCTAGCAATAACAAAATAGAAAATGCATTAGAAAATGTGAATGCATTATTCACAAAAGGCCATATTTCATTCTTTCTCATCGCCAAGTAGTATTCCATTGTATATATAAACCACAGTTTCTTTATCCATTCGTCAGTTGATGGACATTTAGGCTCTTTCCATCATTTGGCTATTGTTGAAAGTGCTGCTATAAATATTGGGGTACAAGTGCCCCTATGCATCAGCACTCCTGTATCCCTTGGGTAAATTCCTAGCAGTGCTATTGCTGGGTCATAAGGTTGATCTAGTTTTAATTTTTTGAGGAGCCTCCACACTGTTTTCCAGAGCGGCTGCACCAGTTTGCATTCCCACCAACAGTGCAAGAGGGTTCCCGTTTCTCCACGTCCTCTCCAGCATCTATAGTCTCCTGTTTTGTTCATTTTAGCCACTCTGACTGGCATGAGGTGATATCTCTGTGGTTTTGATTTGTATTTCCCTGATAAGGAGCGACATTGAGCATTTTTTCATGTGCCTGTTGGCCATCTGGATGTCTTCTTTAGAGTAGTGTCTATTCATGTCTTCTGCCCATTTCTTCACTGGATTATTTGTTTTTTGGGTGTGGAGTTTGGTGAGTTCTTTATAGATTTTGGATACTAGCCCTTTGTCCGATCTCTCATTTGCAAATATCTTTTCCCATTCTGTCTGTTGCCTTTTTGTTTTGTTGATTGTTTCCTTTGCAGTGCAGAAGCTTTTTATCTTCATGACGTCCCAACAGTTCATTTTTGCATTTAATTCCCTTGTCTTTGGAGATGTTTCAAGTAAGAAATTGCTGCGGCTGAGGTCAGAGAGGTTTTTTCCTGCTTTGTCCTCTAGGGTTTTGATGGTTTCCTGTCTCACATTCAGGTCCTTCATCCATTTTGAGTTTATTTTTGTGAATGGTGTAAGAAAGTGGTCCAACGTGGATGGAACTGGAGAGTGTTATGCTAAGTGAAATAAGTCATACAGAGAAAGACAGATACCATATGTTTTCACTCTTATGTGGATCCTGAGAAACTTAACAGAAGACCATGGGGGAGGGGAAGGGGAAAAAAAGAGAGAGGGAGGGAGCCAAACCATAAGAGACTCTTAAAAACTGGGAATAAACTGAGGATTGATGGGGGGTGGGAGGGAGGGGAAAGTGGGTGAAGGGCATTGAGGAGGGCACCTTTTGGGATGAGCACTGGCTATTGTATGGAAACCAATTTGACAATAAATTTCATATTAAAATAAATAACCTATGATTTAAAAGTCTAAAAAAAAAGACAAAAGTTATTCACAGTAACACCAGAAATAATAAGACATATGAAAGCAAATGTTACAAGGATGTTTGAGACCTCTGGTGAAAATGTCATTCTTATCGACAGATGTGAGGGAAGAACAGAATAAAAAAGATTGTATTCTTTAGGCAAACACATAGATAATCATTGAAATTGTTAACAAAACTTATAAATAAAACATATGTAAAGATGTTAGAGATTTGTAGAGAATGATTACCTCATCATTGAATATGTATTGTCAGGGTTAGGCTAGTATTTTGAAAAAGGAAATAATTTTTTTAGGATGTGTTAACCTGAATATGATGTTTTAGAACTGCATAATCCTTTGTTTGTAGTCTTTATTTGCTAGCATTATATCAATCAAAAAAATAACCAGAGGATATGAAAATGATTAAAAGAAAATAGACTCTACTAATAGGTCTCATAGAAAAACAGATAAAAGTTTTGAGTGCGCCTTGTTTGTCCAAAAAAATCAACTTATTAGCATTAAAAATACGAAGTGGTATTTATACTTCTATGGCACTTACAAGGTTTGTGGCCATGGACCATTATTAGCTCAAGTCCTGTTTCTCAATGCCTTCAGCTGTGAAGTAATTGTCCTTCCCTTATGCTATTATTATAATGACTATGTGAAATAAATTAAAAGTGCTTTGAACAGTGTGCTTTTTAACTGCGCAGTAAATGTAACCAGTGGTTTGTAGCAACTATTTTTATTTCTCTTACTAACTGAGATGCTAATTGTTTTCCATTATTGCATAAAATGAAATGTGCATATATTCTAAAAATTGGTTTGGATAGATTTACTGAACGCTTTATCATAAAGTTAGGTAAGAGTCAAAACAACCCCTGTAACCAGTATTGTAGATTTTATTATTTTTCAAAGTAACAAAGCATGTCTTGGATAGTTGCGAAATCACTGGAAAGGACATCCTTTCCCCCTTTAAAATTTCATCTGTGTTCTGTGACTTTTTGAACAGTTTGTTAGTTAATTCAAGAAACATTTGTTGAGCATTTAATACGTTTTAGACTCTAAGGATATGGGGCGCCTGGGTGGCTCAGTCGGTTGAGCGTCCGACTTCGGCTCAGGTCATGATCTCACAGCTCATGAGTTTGAGCCCCACGTCGGGCTCTGTGCTGACAGCTCGGAGCCTGGAGCTGGCTTTGGATTCTGTGTCTCCCTCTCTCTGCCCCTAACCCACTTGCATTCTCAAGTCTCAAAAGTAAACATAAAAATTTTTTTTTTTTAGAATCTAAGGATAAAGTTGTGAATCGCTTAACATGAAAACAACATCCCTTTAACGTGAAGACAACAGGATCCTTACTGTTGTTGAGCTTTTATGACTGCTATGGGGATGGGAGGTAAATATTTGTTTACATATGCTAAGTGCTATCCAGGGTCCAGAATAAGATACCAATGGAGCCTATAGGAAGGTCATCTTGCTCAATCTTAGCATTTTGGATAAATTGATGCCTAAGTCAAGCCCTAAAGAATACATGAGCTTCTTTGGGGAAGAACCTATAGATTAGTAGATGATGGCTATACAGAAAGCTTATTATAGCCACACAGAAGGTAGGTCAGCCCCTCAGAAGGGAATAAAACTTACTTATGTTTTAGTTGTCTTTCGGTGTGCACTTTTTTGGCAAACACAGAAATTTCTCATAAATATGGAGCTTACCTACTATGTAAGATACACTTTAAATTTTATTTACTTGTTTGTTTGTTTGTTTATGAGTGCAAGCAGGGGAGGGGCAGAGAGAGGGGGACAGAGGATCTGAAGCCGGGCTCTGTGCTGGCAGGCTGACAGCAGCAAGCCTGATGTGGGGCTCGAACTCACAAACTGAGAGATCATGACCTGAGCTGGAGTCGGGCTCAACTGACTGAGCCACCTGGGTGCCCTTGAGGATGCACTTTTAAGGTTTAAATAAGCTTTTTATATATTTGGAAAGATTTTTGAATGGAGTTGACTTTTGAGAATGGTTTTTAAAATATTGACATTTTATATCCATTGAATATATTACATTTCATTATTATTTACTCAGTGAGTTGACTGCTTGCATTGAGTGATTTTTATTTATGCTGAATAAAGATAAATTGGTAATAGGTTAATAAACAATAAGTAGTTTATTTTTTATTTTATTTTATTTTTTTTAATATATGAAATTTATTGTCTAATTGGTTTCCATACAACACCCAGTGCTCATCCCAAAAGGTGCCCTCCTCAAAACCATAAGTAGTTTAACATGAACAAGTTGATACATTTACTATGGTATGTTGATGGCTTTTCTTATATATCTAAGGGTAAAAAATGATCAGCCCTGAGTTCTAAAAAATTGTGTTTCATTTCATGTTTAAATTGTTTTGTTCATTTTTGGTTTAGAGATCCTCTCGAGTAATTTTCCATCAGTGTTAATGAGAATAGTATTGGCAGTTTCCAGGCTTATCATGGTAAAGCAATAGAGGTTTTTAGAAATATCCTTAGTACTTTTTCTAACTGTTTAATATTTGATGAGTAAACGGTGGGTCTAGTTAAAATATAAAAATTATTTCCGTTAATTGGATCAAATTGATGGCCCAGTAATGATTAAATTGCCTAATGGGCTGATGGTTAGAAAAGCTTACTTTATGGGGCACCTGGGTGGCTCAGTTCGTTAAGCGTCCGACTTTGGCTCAGGTCATGATCTCCTGGTTCATGAGTCTGAGCCCCGCATTGGGCTCTGTGCTGACAGTTGAGAGCCTGGAGCCTACTTCGGATTCTGTGTCTCCCCTTCTCTCTGCCCCTCCCCTGCTCATGCTGTGTCTCTCTCTGTTTCTCAATACTAAATAAACATTAAAACAAAAGTTTTTTTTTTTTTTTTTTTTTAAAGAAAAGCTTAATTTATGAAGGGGGATTTCTAAGTGCAATATACATTGATATTGCTTTGGAGTGGGAGGCACATAGGTTGGAAATAGAGTGTATTTTAAGTTCAATTAAAGAAAAAGAATGTGAGAGAACTTCTTAAAATATGAAGCCCTATCTAATATCAAAAGCTTTTAGGACTTTAAAGGCATTGTAGTTCTATATTTGATGTCCATTTATTGAGAAAATGGGGCATGACTGAAAATACTATGAATTCAGAAACACTACTACCTGTTGAAGTAAAATGTCTTATTGGATTAAGCAAATACATTTTGATTTTTTTAATGTTTATTTATTTTCTGAGAGAGAGTGAGAGTGAGCAGGTGAGAGACAGATAAAGAGGGAGACACAGAACCCAAAGCAGGCTCCAAGAGCAAAGCTGTCGGCACAGCTGGAACCCATGAACCACGAGATCATGACCTGAGCCAAAGTCAGATGCTTAACTGACTGAGCCACCCAGGAGCCCCTAAGCAAATACATTTTAAAATAGCATATGCAGTTGCAAATATGTGTGTATGTATTTACACACATACCTGTACATATGTATACAAAGACATACATTTTAAGATGTGTAAATTATTTAGTATACAGACAGTGCTTTTAATTTTTTTTTTAACGTTTATTTATTTTTGAGACAGAGAGAGACAGAGCATGAATGGGGGAGGGTCAGAGAGAGGGAGACACAGAATCTGAAACAGGCTTCAGGCTCTGAGCTGTCAGCACAGAGCCCGACGCGGGGCTCGAACTCACGGACCGCGAGATCATGACCTGAGCCGAAGTCGGCTGCCTAACCGACTGAGCCACCCAGGCGCCCCCGGACAGTGCTTTTAGAATGTTTGGTGCTTTTCCTGATTTCTTCCTGTAATCCATAATATTTGGCTTGCGGATTGGTAACCACTGAATTATGTGTTGAGAATTTCAGGGGGAATTCTTAGAGCATGGAGTCTTTGTGAGAAGAGTTAGTGAAATAATATTAATGAATGTGAGTCACTCTTTCTCTCTCTCTCTCTTTCTCTCTCTCTCACTGTGTGTGTCTCTCTTTCTTTCTTGACAAGGGAGTGGCCTAAATAAAATGCTTTATAAATTGTACTTGAAGTGTTGTGAATAAAAATGGAGTGAAGGACGTCAAAATAAGGCAGGGAGGATTACTTCTTGTAGTGTTATGTATAAGGTAGTGAAAAACTGATTTGCATTGATATATATGGAAAGGGGTCCAAAAATTTGGAGAGAAAGCCATAGCAGGCCTTGGTGATGATATATTTCACATTGCCAGTAAAAGTCTTGTAACATTGAGATTAAGTTCCTTAAACCTGGAGAAACATGGGTATTTTGGATAACTTAAAGAGACATTGAGGTTTTGGGCTATCAGCATTTCCTTTTTTTTTTTTTTTTTAAGTTTATTTATTTTAAGAGGGCAAGAGAGCATTCAGGGAGGAGCAGAGAGAGAGAGAGAGAGACGGAGAGAGAGAATCCCAAGTAGGCTCTGCAATGTCAGCGCCGAGCCCAGTGTGGGGCTCGAACCTGTGATCCATACGATCATGACCTGAGCTGAAATCAAGAGTCAGCTGCCCAACTGACTGAGTCACCCAGGCTTCCCTGGGCTATCTATATTTCTATTAGTTATTGAAAGTTAATAATTTAGAATGTATGATTAACATCATGTAGGATTTGGAAGTACCATAGTTTCTAGAATATTTTAAACACTGTAATGTAATATTTTAATATTCTTTATTGGCTAAAATTTCCACAAAAATTATCTAATATGAAGAAACTTAATTGAGATATTTTAGTATATGTGATAACTTTGTATCAAAAGGAAAAAAAAAAAAAAACAGTGCCATGAAATTCATACAGTGTGGTTTGTGTTTAAAATAAATTCCTAAAACTCATTCATTCAATAAATACTTTGAGTTACCTACCTCCTATATTCCAAGCAGTGTCCAAAATCATGGAGACAGGGTAGTGATTGAGACAGAGTTCATCATCTCATGGATCTTTCATTTTAGTGGACAAAGACAATGATTTTGTTACATTGGTGATACACGCTATAGAGAATGTGAAAATAGGTAAGGTGATAGTAAATGACACGATAGTTCCATTAGATTGGTTTGATTGTAAAGGCCTGTCTGATTGCCGAGTCACAAGAAGGAGCGAGCCATCGGATGTGTAGAGGAAGGAACAGTGTAGGCAGACAGAAGAGACGGTGTGAACACTCTCAGTTGGGGATGAGCGTGGACAGTTCAAGAAAGAGGCTGACATGGTTGGAGTCTAGCACATGAGGGTGTTGAGATGAGATGAGATCAGAGAGATAGGCAGGGGCCAAATCATCAAGGGCCTTGCAAACTAGAGTAAGAGATTTGGTTTGTATTTTAAGTTCAGTGGAAAGCCATCCGACGGTTGTGAACGAGCGTGTTACATGATTTCTGTTTCTAATTTTTGTGCTGGTTGCTGCAGGGAGAGGAGAAGGAGAGGACAAGAGAGGACAGTAGCTTGAACTGGGGTGGTAGTAAAGTCAATCAAAGTGGCTGAATTCAGGTTCTTTGCCAGATGGAGGGCAAGAGCGGAATTAAAGCTTTTGGATTTGAGTGTATTGTTGAGATGAGGAGGGTTGGTGGAGAGCACTGAGAAAGGAAGGTATTAGTATTGAATTCTATTTTGAGGAAGGTTGGTGGAGAGCACCGAGAAAGGAAGGTATTAATATTGAATTCTATTTTGACTGTCCAGGTTTGTGACATCTGAGTAGGGATGTCAAATATGTGGCTTAATGTTAGCCTGGAGTACCAAGGAGAGGTCAGGTTCAGCGACATAGACTTGAGAGTCATTGGGTGGTGTCACAGTCACAGGTTTGGGTAAGAATCACCAGGGGAATTTGCAGTTATAGAAGACAAGTGGTCTCCAATCAAGCACTTCCTGCATTTAGAGGTTATGCATCGGGGAGCATGACTCAGCAAAGGTGACAGATCTTTTGTCTTCCAAGAATATCAGAATCTTTCTTAGAATCCTTATTGTCCGAAAAACTGGAAGAATGGGCTGGGTTTAATATTTCAGAAGGCGTATCAGAGATTATAAAATGTGCACACTTCATCTGGTTGCATTTAAATGGTAAAAGTTGAAAAGTACAGGATAAGCACCAAAATAAAATCATACTTTTGGAAACTATTTAACAGATGATTGTATTTGGGAAAAGTAAGGAATGTGAAAGGAACAAAATTGTTCTCAAAAGTATGAACGATGAAAGCAAAGATATAATGATAGTCATATTTCTTTTGTGGGAGAGGAACAAAAAATGAAACTAATGGAAAACTCCATCCCAGAAATAGAAATACTTGAGAGGGAGAAGAAGATTGATTTGTAAAGAAAAGGAGGGTAAAGAACAAAGAAGACAAAGCCACGAGGCTCTTGCATGGATTTAAATAATTAGAGGGAAAGGCTGAACTTAATCCTTGTGCTCTGCCTTAACAAACTGCAGGAATAGGTAAGACATAAGCTCATTAGTGTGTTTTAACACAGAGTGATGACTTCCATAAAGGTCAAAACCACCATCCTCCATGTGTACAACAGCCTACCTACCGAAAAGCAAGGTTAAGGTGGCTGTTTGGCTTAAAGACTTCAGTGCACTGGTAAAATCCCGGAGGAATAACTATTTCAAACAGTTTAAAAGTATTTTCAGTAGAATCGAGTCCCTGGGGAGTATAAAGTGATGGCTTGGTTCCGAAGAAGTTGAGAGCAATGTAGTACCTTTAAATTCCAATAGCCTCAGTTTTGAAGCTAGTTTTTAGTTTTAAAAAAGTACTCTGATCAAAATAACACCAGCATTATTCACAGAGCTAGAACAAACAATCCTAAAATTTGTGTGGAACCAGAAAAGACCCCAAATAGCCAAAGCGATCTTGAAAAAGAAAACCAAAGCAGGAGGCATCACAATCCCAGACTGCAAGCTATACTACAAAGCTGAAATCATCAAGACAGTATGGTACTGGCACAAGAACAGACACTCAGATCAATGGGACAGAATAGAGAACCCAGAAATGGACCCACAAACGTATGGCTGACTCATCTTTGACAAAGCAGGAAAGAATATCCAATGGAATAAAGACAGTCTCTTCAGCAAGTGGTGCTGGAAAAACTGGACAGCAACATGTAGAAGAATGAATCTGGACCACTTTCTTACACCACACCCAAAAATAAACTCAAAATGGATGAAAGACCTAAATGTGAGACAGGAAGCCATCAAAATCCTTGAGGAGAAAGCAGGCAAAAACCTCCTTGACCTTGGCCGCAGCAACTTCTTACTCCACACGTCTCTGGAGGCAAGGGAAACAAGAGCAAAAATGAACTACTGGGACCTCATCAAAATAAAAAGCTTCTGCACAGTGAAGGAAACAATCAGCAAAACTAAAAGGCAACTGACAGAATGGGAGAAGATATTTGCAAATGACATCAGATAAAGGGTTAGTTTCCAACGTCTATAAAGAACTTATCAAATTCAACACCCAAAAAACAAATAATCTGTTGAAGAAATGAGTAAAAGACATGAGTAGACACCTCTCTAAGGAAGACATCCAGATGGCCAACCAACACATGAAGAAATGCTCAACATCCCTCATCATCAGGAAAATACAAATCAAAACCACAATGAGATACCACCTGACACTGGTCAGAATGGCTCACATTAACAACTCAGGCAACAACAGATGCTGGCGAGGATGCGGAGAAAGAGGATCTCTTTTGCATTGCTGGTGAGAATGCAAGCTGGTGCCACCACTCTGTAAAACAGTATGGAGGTTCCTCAAAAGACTAAAAATAGAACTACCTTACGACCCAGCAATTGCACTACTAGGCATTTATCCACGGGATACAAGTATGGTGTCGCAAAGGGGCACATGCTCCCCAATGTTTATAGCAGCAGTATCAACAATAGCCAAAGTACGGAAAGAGCCCAAATGTCCATCGATGGATGAATGGATAAAGAAGATGTGGTATATATATATACAATGGAGTATTACTTGGCAGTCAAAAAGAATGAAATGTTGCCATTTGCAACTACATGGATGGAACTGGAGGGTATTATGCTAAGTGAAATTCGTCAGTCAGAGAAAGACAAAAATCATATGACTTCACTCGTATGAGGACTTTAAGATACAAAACAGATGAACATAAGGGAAGGGAAACAAAACTAATATAAAAACGGAGGGGGACAAAACAGAAGAGACTCATAAATATGGAGAACAAACAGAGGGTTACTGGAGGGGTTGTGGGAGGGGGAATGAGCTAAATGGGTAAGGGGCACTAAGGCATCTACTCCTGAAATCAATGTTGCACCATATGCTAACTAATTTGGATGTAAATTTTAAAAAATAAAAAATAAAGCTAAAACAAAAAATAAATAAAAAAATATTCTGGAACTCATGGTGAGAATTTCAGTGTGAAAAGAGTATTCAGAAGCTATTGGGACCACTCAAGTATAAATTTAGTAATTGCTTCCTTTCAAAAGGCTGAGCTTTTTCTTTATATATATATTTTTATATATTACAATGATGCTACTAATGCATTTAAGTCATTCATTTCTTCAGGAGCAAGCTGTATCATTTCCTTAACCAATCAGATTATTCTTTGTGGTAATCATTCATCCATCCCTTGACCTTGGACACACGTTCCCTTATCAACTCTGCCACCCTCTGGACACAGGCTTAGTGCTGGGTGCTGGTATAGAAGGATGAAGAGGAGAATCCTGATCTCAGGCGCTCATGGTTTCTTACAGTGACCTAATGGTTCAAAGATATCATAGAGGATTCACACTCCTTTGAAGTTGTGTCCTCAGTTATGGCTATGTGCTTTTTTCCATCAGATTAACAGTGAGGTCTGTGATCAAAAAGAAAAAAAAAAGGAGTAATAATGGTTGACCTAGGCTCTCAAATAATACTGTGTAACTGGGAGACCTAGTGTTGTTCTTGGTTTTGTTTTCTTCTTGAGGAATCGAAATTCTTAACCTTGACATCATTAGTTCCTTTGTATTTGCTTTGGGGTTTCCATCAGCCCGAGAGGCCAGTGCCACTGCAGCAACGTAACAAGGTGAATGAGGCTAATTTTTATATATATAAGAAAAAAGTCATTTTGTGACATTCACTATTCTCTTGTTTTTGTACCATAGGTGAGCCTCTGATTGTTAAACTGTTCAACGTTTATATGAATGCACTTGGAGGTATTTTTTCTGATTAAAATAATGAGTGCTTAAAGTACAATTCTTAGAATTTTTTTTTATTTGCATAGATCTACATAGATTTTGCTCTAAACTCAGGATTAGTCTTAGCTTAAATTCTTAAAATGCTATCGCCTTTTCTGTTTCCCCCTCTTTATTCTGCTGCTGGAACTGAGAATTCCCGTTGATCAGAGTGGTTTTATCCTAATGTGGCTCCTAGAAAGTGACCTTCTGCTAGAGAGAAGGGGCATGATGAAACTTGCCCAAATTTGAGTATGGAAGAAGAAAAGTGTAAGATTTGAGCCACAGAGGGTTCATAATAAAGAGAAGGAGTGGTACAAAATAAGGTCATTAGGCTGGGGTCTTTGAGCATGCAGCGTCCTTCAGAAATGCAGTGGAAAATTCTCAGCCCTGCGATGACACTTTGGTGTGGTGGAATTCTGGGCCAGAAGAGATTTTCTGAGGGACCCGTGATACTTTTCCCACTTCCATTAGTTCAAAGTCATAAACAGTACTGGCTGGATCTAAGAATAGTATCCCTGAGTGGTGAGTTACACCATCTGCTAATAAAAAGTTTTACTCTTTGACATGTTCTGCTAAGTTTTTATTGTGGGTTGTGAATGTTTAATGTCCTCCTAGGGCCTTTTAGGAGAATATGTTTTCACAGCACATGTGGTGCCATTATCCTGTGAACCAGACTAATGGGTTTTAATTACGCCAAGGCTGTGGATCCTGGGGCTGCTGACAAATCCATAATGTGTTTGAAAATTGCTAGGATGGAAAGCACAGACCAAAGATTTAACCCGGAACAATGTCTGGAAAATAATTTCCTTTGCAGAGATGCTGCCTATTATTTTTATTTCTCAAGTTGAAGAATATGGTTGACTCAGGCGGCATTCACATCTACATGGTGGAGGGGAGAAAGGGGATTCTCTTGATTTCGGGAGACCCAGATTGTAGGCCAGGTTTTTCACTTCGCTTTCTGTTTGGATCTGAGCAAGTCACTTGACGTTAAGTACTTCGTGGAGCCTTGGCTGTAACACAGGTAAGAGCTATAACCTAGGGACTTACTGAAGACTATTGACAGAACCCAATAATTCAATAATTCACGGACAAACAGTGGAAATTTGAGAAAGCACCTCGGTGTTTGTTTTGGGCAAGGGGGTTTAAGTGAAAACAAACAGAGTCATTAAGGGTTCTCTGCCTGGCTGGGACTCTGGTTCATTTTGTTAATATTTTCCCCCTTGATTACTATTACAGCCCTCTCATATTCTGTATTCCCTTAGTCTGTTAAACGTGGCTGCCTGGAGGGGGGTAAGTTGCGCCTTGTTTTGCATCCCATTTGACGTATAAGTATATGTAATTTTGGCCTTTATCTGATCTCTTAGTTCTAAGGATGGGAGAGGATGAAACATTACCCTTGTTGCTGAAGTACTGAATAGAGCTCTGTTCTGCTACAAACTTTTCAGCGGTCATATATGTTTGCTGACTGTCATGGGTTGCTAACAACTCACAAAACAGAGGTCTTGGATGCCGACTTAGGCGAAACACTTCTAACCTAATTTTCCTGGTAATGCTCCTATAATTTGTCATGGGATGGTTATACTGATGGTAGGGAATTAATTGGTGCCAGCAGGGCTATATGTTGACTTTTCCATTTTTTAATAAAATACTTCTAAACTTTCTGGAGAGTCCCAGCCTAGCTCCCTTGGTGCTGACAGGGCATCATGCCATCCATGAGGTCTATTGAGTTTTCTGCCTGTCAGTCCTGGGTGTAACTGAGTCTTTGTAACTGTCTTATAATAATTGAAGTGAATTTAATGGAAAAGTACTCATTAAATGTTTTTGGAATTGAATTGATAAGGACTCTGTTCCCTAAGGGGAAGGGAGGGGGTATGCTGTAAGTGTTACAGGAAATGTGGATGTTGTGTCATATGGCTTTGATTTAAATATATGCCAACTTTGTACTGACTAGTCGATTGCCTTACATGCCTTAAACACTAATAAATAGAATCAAATGATTAACCGATTAAAAAAACCCTATAATCTCAATTAAAATTCTACTTGGAGCCTGAAGAAAAGACCTCTGCTTTTCTCTACCTTCTACATAGCTGAGAGCTTCCACCATTGAATACATACTTCTTATCTCTGTAAAACTCAAGCCTGCAGATATTTAGAATTTGTAGTTTCTTGTCCTCTCAAAAGAGATATACATATTGTTTATAGCATGGTGTTTGTTAAAGAATTCAAGACAAAATGTTGTGGTAAAGCTATTGCAGGAACTCTATTTAATATGGATGGTAGAAAAGATATTACCAGTCACCATGGGAAACAATTTGTAATCTTCATAATTCCAGAACTTTCCAAGTAGTTGATATGTGCTAAAAAAGTTAAGTAGCCCTCTTTGCTAAGATCAGAGCTTCCTTGTTACAATTAGAAATGTTCTTATTTAGGGGCGCCTGGGTGGCGCAGTCGGTTAAGCGTCCGACTTCAGCCAGGTCACGATCTCGCGGTCCGTGAGTTTGAGCCCCGCGTCAGGCTCTGGGCTGATGGCTCAGAGCCTGGAGCCTGTTTCCGATTCTGTGTCTCCCTCTCTCTCTGCCCCTCCCCCGTTCATACTCTGTCTCTCTCTGTCCCAAAAATAAATAAACGTTGAAAAAAAAAAATTAAAAAAAAAAATTAAAAAAAAAAATTAAAAAAAAAAAAAAAAGAAATGTTCTTATTTAGGATTTTTCCCTCGTATTTTTAAACAGTACTGATTTCTTAGTAATGAGGTTGGTATTTTCTTCTAGAATTTTCTTAGTTTCTTATGTTTCTAATCTTTATGGAATTAATTTTGATATGAGATGGGAGAGTTTTGTATTATATTTTTTTCTTTGAATAGGCAGTATAATTGCTTGGTACAGAATTTAGAAGATACAGTGACAGTCTCCTTCCTACCTCTGACTGATATGAATATCACTATATTAAAGTTCCCGAGAGTTTAATTATTTAGTAATTAAAAATATTATGTAGTCATTTGAAAATGGCTCTGTGGTTGTCCTTTTTAAATTTTATTTTTATTTTTTGTTTTTATTAAGTTTCTTTTATTTATTTTGAGAGAGACAGAGACAACGTGAGTGGGGAAGGAGCAGAGAGGGAGGGAGGGAGGGAGAATCCCAAGCAGGTTGTACTCTGTCAGCACGGTGTCCAATTCAGGGCTTGATCTCACAAATCATGAGATCATGACTTGAGCCCAAATCAAGACTCGAACACTCAACCGACTGAGCCATCCAGGTGCCCCTAAATTTTATTTTTAGAAGAAAACTTGTGTTTATGTGACCTGAAAACTTTATGCATTCATGGTATCAGATACACGTATGTACCTAATCCTTGCTTTTTCCCACCAGACATATAAATTAGGATAGTATTTGCAGTCATAGGGAGTGTAGAGGTTTTGTCCAGTTTTTAAAGCTGCCTCAGGGATGATTCGGATACATTTGGTGTGTGCTCTACTTTATATGACTGTCATATTGCTTGAGAATATAGACTCCCGAAGCCGACTCCACGTATCTTTTATCCAGCTAGATATTCATACCCCATGGCCAATTTTTCTGTGTGTGTGTAAATCTTACGCGAGGGGTAAGGGATCTGTGTTTAGGGAAAATCTTGACTTAATAGAGTGTTAGTGGTGTGGGAGGGATATAGATTGTGCCAATTCTATCTCTGTACCTATAATGGACCTCACTTTACAATACAGTTCTGAGTACAATATAATCCCTTGATAAGAAGTAGCTACAAGTACATTACACGGATGAGTCACACTTTCAAAACGTGCCCTCTCTCCTGCTTTGGCAGCGTTCATTCCTTACGGGGAAGATAATACGATGTTGAGGAAGGCATGGGGGACTGGAGGTCAGGAGACTTGGACTTGCCTCCACCCTCTTTGCATTTTGGGCACATCCCTTCATCAACTTATTTTCTTAGGTGTAAAATGCCAGTGATCGTTCATTTTCCTCATCCATCACAATTGTTTTGAGCATCACATTAAGTACCTAAAGTACGTTGACAATATGTAAAGGACCACACAGATGTAAATTGCTGTTAGGGAAAGAGGAAAACTCTACTCTGCTGCATATGTGCTCTGTCACCTGGGCTTTCTGATTCCAAGGCTATTTATTATTAGATCCTTCTGTGCATCCCCAAGGTCATTTGGCTATCATCTTAGGGCTTCTTCCCTTTCTATGTGTGGGGAACAGACCACTAAAGGAAAACCCAATTTTACTATTTGGTTTGCTGTGTGCCAAAACGTAAAATTTAAGACCTAGAAGTGTCCAGAATACATTGAGTACTGCTGCTAATCAATATGAGAATGACAAATACCCTAATAGAAAAAAAAAGATGCACAGGAATAGGGGTTTCATAGAACGGGAAGTACAGATGAACCATGATCCTACGAACACATTATCAGCCGTATTAATAACTGGGGACCTGAAAATTAAAAGCACAGTAAAGTACCATTTTACAGATTGGCAGTATCGTTGTGGGCAAGAATTTGGAGTGGCAGGAATTTTCGCCCACTGCTGGCAGGAATGTATACGGGAAAACTGTAACTAGTAAACTCGAATACGTAGGAACACTGTAATTTATTTCACTCTTAGGTACATACTTCAGGAAAATGTGTGAGCACAAGGAAGCACATATAAGAATATCTGTTGTAGTATTGTTGATATGAAAATAATTGGAAATAGCATCAGAGTAAACAAATTGAGCTATAGTTATAAGCAGATTAGAGCAATAAAAAAATGGATGAACAACATGTATTGCCATCAACATGGATGGGTCTCAAAAATGTACTATTGCACCACCAAAAAAATTGTGAAAGAATATATAATACATGTTTTTAATTATTTAAAGGGCAAATGCCAGCAACCAAATTTAAACAATATTTTGTGTAGGTTACAGAAATTTGTGATAATCTTATTTAAAAAAGCAAGGGAATGCTATTGGGTAAAGGTACACAGGGACCTCGAAAATCACTCATAATATGTATTTTGTTTTTTAGTTTTTTTATTTCAGAGAGACAGAGACAGCGTGAGTGGGGGAGGGGGGGGAGAGAGAAGGAGAGAGAGAATCCCAAGCAGGTTCAGTGCTGCCAGAGCAGAGCCCCACACAAGGCTCAAACTCACGAAACCATGAGATCATGACCTGAGCCAAAACCAGAGTCAGCCGCTTAACCAACTGAGCCACCCAGGCGCCCCACTCATAATGCGTATTTGAACCTACTTGATGGATTCATGGGTTGGGTGTTTATTTTATTTAAAACGTATTTCTTTACATATGTTCTTTTGAGGATATGCTACTTATTCAGTAAAACGATGAGGGCCTCGAAGATAATGGTGGGAGCCTAGTCTGCAGACTTTGGCCATAGAGAAAATGTTAGCAATAAATAAAAAATTTTCTTGACTATTTTACTAATGCTGCCCTCATAAATGGAGGAGGAAGTGTGTGGATGAAGACACTGATGACACACAATTAAACCGAGGCAAGAAACTTAAAATATTTATAAGACTGGACTATGGAGTAGTCAGTTATAATCACCTATAGTAGCGGATAGGATTAAAAGCCATTTTACTAATTTTCTGGTCATCTGTTTACATCTATCAAGACTAAAATGTGGGCCTTCTGAGTTCTAACACATTGTTTCTTCTGTATCCATCATGCCTTAATATGATGATTCATTACAATAAAAATGTATCATTTAATGAGTGGAGAGATAATTTTGACTTCTTTGAGATATACGGTTTTACCCCAACACTTTCGTTAACTTGAAACTAAGAAAATAGCAATCCTTTGGGAGCCACGTTGAGTTTAATTTCTCTATAGTTTTTTCCTTATGATAAGATACCATTTGTCTACCGTACTTGAATCCAGCCAGTATTTTCTTTTCTACCTTAAAAGCTTTAAAATAGGGGCGCCTGGGTGGCTCAGTTAAGCGTTTGACTTCGGTTCAGGTCATGATCTCACAGTTAGTGAGTTTGAGCCCCATGTTAGGCTCTGTGCTGACAGCTCAGAGCCCGGAACCTGCTTCAGATTCTGTGTCTCCCTCTTTCTCTGCCCCCTCCCCTGCTCACCGTGTCTCCAAAAATAAATAATAAAAAAAATTTTTAAGCTTTAGACTAATAACATTATTATTACTTTATGCGTCACTTGGTATATCGGGAGTTCTGTATTCTTTCACTTAGTGTTTACATCGTGAGGAAGCATCCGAAGTTCAGAGGGTTTTGGTGATTCACCCAAGATCCCACAGTAGCTGAGTTGAAGAGCTAGAATTCTAATCCAGTTCTAACTACAACACAATGAGTTGTCTTTAGCAGGAACTAAATGGTCAACTCAACAGTGAATGTGTCTTGTGTTCTTCAGTGGAAAAGCAATGTGGAAATGCTGGTCTAGATTTTCATAGTGTAATGGTGGCAAGGTCACATGGAACAGAGGTAGAACTTCCACAGAAATTCTGAAATTGCAGTCATGAATATGTTCAATATGATTTTAGTTTCTGTGTATATTTATTGGTTTATTTACTTATAGAACTTTGTCATCTACCTTATATATTAAGCTCATTTGTCCTTTGTTCCTGTTTTCCATCTGGGAGCATTCTGTCAAACGTCATGGCTCCTGAAATATTGCATGCTTTAACCCTAGAGTCTGCTTTGTTCCTTCTGATATTTATACACATTCTGAGAACTCCTGATCCCAGTACTATATACAGTGTAATACCACATTATATATTATATGTAATATATAATATTTGTAAAATAGTATATGTATAATGTAATATAAATAGATATATTTGCAAGTTATATTTGTACTGTTAATAGTTACGTTGAAGTATGAGCCTTCCGTCAGCTGTACTGTCTGCTCAGTATTACTTGTCCCTTTTGTGGTCTGTAGAATAATAGACTTTTACTACTATCTCTGGTAGTGGTCTCCACTCTAAAATGTTGCCTCTGGGAGGCACAGGCAATTCAGTGGGTGTGGGAGGATAATATAACACCTTTTTGTATTATTTTTATTCAAAAACAAGTAAGAAAGAAACCAGATTTTATCAACAAACATGGCACAGTTTGAAAGTCTTGCAAGACTAATCCTGAAGATGAACAAGAGTTCCACAGTTAGGATTTGTTTGATTTTAGTGAATCATAACACAGTATCAGTTTAGTAGTTACCTATCTTATACGAGTTCCTAGATGAATTGGCTTAATAAATCTAGGGAAGCAAAAATAAGATAAAAACAGAGAGGGAGGGATGCTTGGGTGACTCAGTCGGCTAAGTGTCCAACTTCGGCTCAGGTCATGATCTCACTGCTTGTGAGTTCGAGCCCTGCATTGGGCTCTGTGCAGATAGCTCAGAGCCTGGAGCCTGCTTCGGATTCTGTGTCTCCCTGTCTTTCTGTCCCTCCCCCGCTCATGCTCTGTCTCTCTCTGTCTCTCTCAAAACTAAACGTTAAAAAAATGAAAGAAAAAAACAGGGAGACAAACCATAAGAGACTCCTTAAATACAGGGAAGGTGGGTGGGGCATGGGCGAACTGGGGGATGGGCATCCAGAAGGGCACTTGTTGGGATGAGCACTGGGCATTCTATGTGATGAATCACTAAATTCTATTCCTGAAATCATTAATAAAATAAATAAATGTCAGATGCTTACAGCAGCAACAGGCACAGAGTAGGGGCCAGCTGAGTGTTAGCCATGATGATTATTTATTATAATTACTATTAAATATTCTAGTTCTGTCTAAATTAACTCAAAAAGTGAACAGTTGTCGTTTCGATATTCTGTAGAATACAAATTGAAAACTCTCCTTGCAATGTAGGCACAAATAAAAAGATGAAAATAAGAGTTGGTATTTTCACTTCCACAAACTCTTTAGCTTCCACAAACTCTTTGCCAGCTAGCTGTATTATGAGGTAAAACAACAGTGATTAGATCTGATAAGAAAACGGTCAAAAACACTCAAGTCTATCAGAACATTTATTTTAATTACAAGTCTTATCCTATGGTTTACTTGTCCCTTGAGCCATATAAACTAGTCAGAGTGTATAGTCATCAGAGTGAGACTTTTCAGAACTGAACTATGTATTTAGTTAAAGATTTTTTTAATGTTTATTTTTGAGAGAGAGAGAGAGAGCGAGAGAGAGAGCACACACAAGTGAGAGAGGGGCAGAGAGAAAGGGAAAGAGAGGATCTGAAGCAGGCTCCAGGCTCCGAGCTGTCAGCACAGAGCCCAAAACGGGTCCTGAACCCACAGACTGCAAGTTCATGACCTGAGCCAAAGTCAGATAAGCTTCAACTGACTGAGCCTCCCAGGCACCCCTCTTTTTCAGCTTTAAAAGCCTTTAAACAAATTACTTTTGAGATTAAACTTCACTTGAAACCAGCCTTTCATAGTATTGTGTTACAAATTTTTAATCCATGATTTAAAAAACCATGAACCATATTCAGCCGTATTACATTGATAACCTGAGCAAAATTTGTTCTGTTCAAGTAAAGTAAGTTAGAGAAAATGTTTTAGCTTGATTTGTAATATTTTATAATGTATATTAGTACTGGAGTTCAGCTGTATGATGAAAACAGTATTTTAATACGTTCTGTTTTGTAATTTATGTTCAAAATATTTGCTTATGGAGTTTGTGGTAGGCTCCATTGATGCCACAGGTACCTGGGTCCTTATCCCTGTAACATGTAAAGGCATTATATGGCAAAGGGGATTTTACAGATGTGGCTAAACTGAGCATCTTGACATGAGGAGGTTGTCCTGGATTAGTTAGGTAAGTTCTGATTGGAATTAGAAGTATCCTTCTAAGAGGGAGGGTCAGAGAGATTTGACTACAGAATGGGAGAAGAGGTTGTGGTGAATGAAGATTGGTATTGGAAGGATATGCTTTGAAGGTGAAGTCAAGGAATACAGGTGATGTGTAGCCCCCGAAAAAGGCAGGGAACCCTCCCTTCGGTGCCAGGAATACAACGTTGCTCATATGATTTTTTTTTTTTTTTTTTTAATGTTTAGTTTTGAGAGAGAGAAAGAGCACGAGCAGGGAAAGGGTGCAGGGAGAGAGAGAGGCAGAATCTGAAGCAGGCTCCAGGCTCAGAGCTGTCAGTACAGAGCCTGATGCAGGGCTCGAACTCATGAACTGTGAGATCATGACCTGAGCTGAAGTCAGATGCTTAACTGACTGAGCCACCCAGGCACCCCCACCGTTGCTCAGATCTTGATGTTAGCCTAATGAAACAGATTTCAGGCTTCTGACCTCTATAGCTGGAAGAGGATAAGTTTGTGTTGCTACTGAATTCATAGTAATTGGTTAAGCAACATTAGGGAAGTCATACAGGGTATACAGTGAGAGAGGTTTGGAGACCAATAATCTCTACTCCAGTTTCCAACTTGATGAAATGCTCTTGCTTGAGGTTACAGAAATTAGGTGTTTTACACCATCGCGTTTTAATTCATTTTTCGTCCTTCAATGGCTTCATATTGTTGATTTTTATGAGATCCCGATATTCCACTTTTAACACAATTTTCAGAAGTTCTTTTGAGAGGTGTCTGGGTGGCTCAGTTGGTTGAGCATCCAACTCTTGATTTCAGCTCAGGTCATGATCCTGAGGTAGTGGGATCGAACCCTGCATCTGGCTCTGTGCTGAGTGTGAAGTCTGCTTAAGATTCTCTCTCTCTCTCCTCCTGAACTTTTTAAAAAAGTTTAGTTCTTTTGAAAGATGATAATGAATAATTTAATAGGAAAAACCAAATTTAAAAATCAAATTGAGAAAGCAAAAATGTATTTCATATTTCAGCATGAATTTTCAAAGGCAAAAATATGTTCAAACAGGCATCCTTGAAAAATAAATCTTAGTTTAAGGAGCTGAGTTTTTACACTGTTTTTTGAAATGTGTTCATGGCTAAAGTTATATATGTAAAAAGGAGTGCTAGCTTTGCGGGTGCTCAGATTCCCAATTTGAATTTGAGTATTCTGTGATAATTGAATTGTTAAGTCTATTGAGCATGCATCAATTCAGTGTGAGCTGTTTAAGTTGGTTAGTGTTTCAGGCGTATCATAGACTGGAAAGGTTTGAGTAGTTTCACGCTTAAAGATGAGAATGTTTTCTTCAACAGAGATGGAGACTTTCCTCAAGTCCTGATAAATTATGTGCTTACTTTTCACTGGCAATTATGGCCCGGTGCTCTGCAGGAAATGAGATCAGTCTAACGAAGATGTATTTTAGCAGGCACCGAAAACTTAACTAGATCATTCATTCTTTAAGCAGTTATGGGTATAAACATAAAGTGTGGTTAATGGGGGTGAAATTAATATAAACTGGGATTAGCTTGTAGAAAATAGATGGATGGTTATTTTAATGGACGTTTTTATCATTAAATCTTTTTACTAGGATTAAACGTGTCATCATTCGTTCAATTTTATTATGTTATTTGCCAAATAAAAGATTTACAAGTGTGTAATTTTATCACCAAAGAATTTGCTTCTGTAAAGATCCAACAAATTTTTCAGGTTAGTAACCTACCTATGAATGGAGTAGGTGTGTATGAATCCATTTAGGTTCCTGCAATAAGGGGTCCTGAAATAACGTAATTAAATTCTGTGCAGAAAATTTTGATTTTTTAAGTGTTCTTCAATCTTAAAAACATTATTTTTTTTTTCAACGTTTTTATTTATTTTTGGTACAGAGAGAGACAGAGCATGAACGGGGGAGGGACAGAGAGAGAGGGAGACACAGAATCGGAAACAGGCTCCAGGCTCTGAGCCATCAGCCCAGAGCCCGACGCGGGGCTCGAACTCACGGACCGCGAGATCGTGACCTGGCTGAAGTCGGACGCTCAACCGACTGCGCCACCCAGGCGCCCCAAAAACATTATTTTTAAAATCAGCATGAATTAGAATTTTTAAGGCTTCACAGAAATGTTAGATTTTGCATTGTTTTAACATATTTACCTTGGAAAGATCACATCTACCTTATTTAATTTTTTTTTTTAATTTTTTTTTTCCAACGTTTATTTATTTTTGGGACAGAGAGAGACAGAGCATGAACAGGGGAGGGGCAGAGAGAGAGGGAGACACAGAATCGGAAACAGGCTCCAGGCTCTGAGCCATCAGCCCAGAGCCTGACGCGGGGCTCGAACTCACGGACCGCGAGATCGTGACCTGGCTGAAGTCGGACGCTTAACCGACTGCGCCACCCAGGCGCCCCTACATCTACCTTATTTAAAAATCTTTAGTTAAAAATTTAAAAGTAATATAATTTAAAAATATTTCTAGGGCTTATTTACAAATATTGTTTCAGTGGTTCATTTGCAATGAGATGGTATATGTATCACAGAATTGTTTTTCTTTAATGGGCCTTGTCCATGGAGCACAGACAGTACTATTCAGACTTTTCATCAAGATATATCACAAGTAAAGCATACTGGAGGGTAAGGAAGTCTCTAGGTTACTAAATAGTGAGAAAAGATGTGTTGCATACAAATATGCATCGTACAAGGCAGTTTGAGTCAGAAGGAGATGCTGCACGGACGTACTACTTGAGCTTGGCATTGAAGGATGAGTAGAAATTGGACAAAGGACAAAGAAGGGAATAGGAAATAGGTTTATGAAGAGTAGAGAGTTATCCAATGTAGCCCAATCGTAGTAAGCATTAAATATAGGCTGGAAACTTAGGTTGGGTCTAGAATACGGACACGAGGCAGGGAGCTTGGATGTAATTTACTAGGCAGTGGGATTTACCCCCTAGTTTTATTGAGGTTGTAATTGACAAATTAAAATTGTATATATTTAAGGTATAAAATATATACGTATAAAAATATATATATATACACATATATATCTCACATATATGCACACACACATACACACACACATTGTGAAATAATTACCACAGTCAAGCCGTTTAACACGTCTCTCACCTCTCACAGTTAAAATTGTTTTTTATGTGGTGTGAACCCTTACGATGAACTCTCAGCAAATTTCAAACAGGCAATACAGTATTGTTAGTAGCAGTTACTGTGCTATACATTAGATCTGCAGAATTATTCATCTTGCAAAACTGAAATGTGGTGCCCCTTGACCAAGAGCTCCCCATTTCCCCCTTTTCCCTAGCCCCCAGCCACAGTCATTCTGCTGCATGCTTCTGTGGGTTTGACGATGAGAGATTTTACCCATAAATGAAATCATGCAGTATTTGTCTGAATCCAACTGATTTCACGTGACATAATGCCAGGTTCACTGATGTTGTCGTAAACCACAGGATTTCCTTCCCTTAAAAAAAATATTTTATCAAAATTATTTTTGTAGAGAGTGAGAGTGCACGAGCAAGTGGGGAAGGGGAAGAGAGAGAGAGAGAGAGAGAGAGAGAGAGAGAGAGAGAATGAATTCCAAGCAGGCTCCAAGCTGTCACTGCAGAGCCCAATGTGGGGCTCAAACCCACAAACCGTGAGATCGTGACCTGAGTGGAAACCAAGAGTTGGACACTTAACCGACTGAGCCACCCAGGTGCTTCCCTTTTTTTTAAAGGCTGAATAATATTCCTCTGTTTGTACTTTATATATTATTAATTTTTTATTCAAGTATAATTTATAATATCCATCCCAATAATAATATTCTATTTTGTGTGTGTGTATGTATAGACATCATATTTTCCTTGAAAAATATACAGGGAATGGTTACTTTGATTTTTGTCATTTTATTTTCTGTTTTATGCCTCCTCTTTTTTGTTGTTGTTTTTGTTCTTTTGTTCCTTAGTCATTTCCTTCTTTTGTGTAAAATGGTTAGTATGCCATTTTGAAACCTCTTTTGCTTATTTTTTGCTATGTATTTGTTTTTTAATTTTTTTTAACGTTTATTTATTTTTGAGACAGAGAGAGACAGAGCATGAACGGGGGAGGGTCAGAGAGAGAGGGAGACACAGAATCTGAAACAGGCTCCAGGCTCTGAGTGGTCAGCACAGAGCCCGACACGGGGCTCGAACTCACGGACCGCGAGATCATGACCTGAGCCGAAGTCGGACACTCAACCGACTGAGCCACCCAGGCGCCCCTGCTATGTATTTTTTGAGTTATGTTCTTAGTAGTTACTCTAGGAATTGAAATATGCATTATTTTAATTTATTGTAACTCATCAATGTAACTTCACAATATACTTGAGGTTAATACTAATTTAATTCCAGTAAAATAAAGAAACTTTGTTTCACATAGCTCCATTCTTTTTGTACTATGTTAAAATCATATGAGTGTCGTAAATCCAATTATAGAGGTTTATAACTGTTTCTTAATATAAGCTTATGTCTTTTTCCACCTTTATTGAGGTATAATTGACATAACACTGTTGTGTAAATTTAAGGTGTACAGGATGTTGATTTGATACACTTATATATTGCAAAAAGATTGCCACCATAGCATTACCTAACACCTGCATCACATCACATAATTACCCTTACGTTTTTGCGGTGAGAACATTTAAGATCGTCTCTCTTAGCAACTTCCAAGTATATAATGCAGCATTATTAACTATAATCACTGTGCTGTAGATTGGAGCCTCAGAATTTATTCACCTTAAAGTGGAAGTTTGTACTCATTGATGAGTGTATTATCTTTTCCCCACCCCCTTGTCCCTGGTAAGCACCATTCTGGTCTCTGAGTTTGGCTTTTTTAGATTCGACATATAAGTGATACGCCGTATTTGTCTTTGTCTGTTTGACTTAGCTCACTTAGCATAAGGCCTCAGGTTCAATCCGTGTTGTTGCAAATGAAAGGATTTCCTTCTTTCTTACGGCTGAATAATGCTCCATTGTGTATGCCCCACATCTTCTTTATCCATCCACTCATCGATAAACACTTAGATTGTCCCCATATCTTAAATATCTTGATAAATGCTGCAATGAATATGGGAGTGCAGATCCTGTTTTCATTTCTGTTGCGTATACACCCAGAAGTGGAGTTGCTGGATTGTAGGGGATTTCTATTTTTAATTTTTTGAGAAATCTCCATACTCTTTTTCATAGTGGCTGCACCAATTTATGTTTCCATCACATGTAAACGTATTCCCTTTTCTCCACAATGTTGCCAATATTTGTTATTTCCTGTCTTCTTCATAATAACCATTCTGTCAGGTGTGAGGTGATATCTCATTATGGTTTTTATTTGCATTTTCCTGACAGTGATGTAGAACACCTCTTTATGTACCTTTTGGCCATTTGAATGTGTTCTTTGGGAAAGTATTCAAGTCCTCTTGCCCATTTTTGTTAAAAAAATTTTTTTCAATGTCTATATTTATTTTTGAGACAGAGACAGAGCATGAACGGGGGAGGGGCAGGGAGAGAGAGGGGGACACAGAATCCAAAGCAGGCTCCAGGTCCTGAGCCGTCAGCCCAGAGCCCGACGTGGGGCTCGAACTTGTCACCCGCAAGATCGTGACCTGAGCCGAAGTCGGCGCTTAACCGACTGAGCCACCCAGGTGCCCCTCGTCCATTTTTAAATTGGATTGTTTGTTTGCTGTTGATTTGTATGCGTTCTTCATACATTTTGGGTATAAATCCCTTATCAGATAAATGTTTTGTCTTTTCATTTTGTTGATGGTTTCCTTTGATGTGTAGAAGCATTTTAGTTTGATGTATCGCCATTTATTTTTACCTTTGTTGCCTTTGCTTCTGGTGTCAAATCCAAAATCTCATCACCAACACTGATGTCAGGTTTTCTTCTAGGAGTATTCTGGTCTCAGGTCTTGCCTTCGTGGATTCAATACATTTTGAGTTAGTTTTTGTGTGTGGTGCAAGAGGGTGGTCCAGTTACATTCTTTTACATGTGGCCATCTGATTTTCCCTATATAGCTTATTGTTTACCCATTGTATATTCTTGGCTCCGTTGCTGTAAGTTAATTGACCATATATGCATAGGCTTATTTCTGGGTCTCTGTTCCATTCTATTGGCCTACGTGCCTTTTTTTTTTTTTAATGCCAATCCTATCCTGCTTTGATTAGTACCTTTGTCATCTAGTTTGAAACCAGGAAGCACGATGCCTCCAGCTTCGTTATTCTATCTCCAGATTGCTTTGGCTTTTTGGGGTCTTTTGTGGTTCCATACAAATTTTACGATTGTTTGCTCTCTTTCTGTGAAAAATGCCATTGGAATTGTGTGCCCGATGTGGGATTGGATCCCACAACCCGTGAGATCATGATCTGAGTGGAAACCAAGAATCAGATGCTTAAACGACTGAGCCACCCAGGTGCCCCAGAAGAACACATTCTGATTTCCCCATTTCAAGGTTGTGTTACTTTTCTGCGTTTGGCTTTTCTTTTTTTAGGAACTTGCCTGGACTAAATCTGGGTAATATGTCTCCTCCGTGGTGTTTTAACACTGATGTCAGTGCTCAAATTTTTCTTTTCATTCTTATTTTTATTTCAGCCTGGATTCCTGTAGGTTGCCCTGTTCGTGTGTAGCATTGAGTTAGGGCGATGGTTGCACATGCATACTTTGAACAGTAAGGTTTCTGTCCTCAGCACGTGGACTTGTGTGTGGGTGGAGAAGTGCGTGCGAAGTTCAGGCCATTTGAACCCTGCTTCAGATTTACTTTCTGCTGGGTCCTTTGTGTCTCTTTGTGCGCGCACTACTCAGGGTTAGCCAGGAGTCTCTGAAGAGCTTGGGACTATTTTGCATGCTGGCAACCTCACTCAGGAATGTATGGAGTCAGACTAGAAGGGCTGTTGGGTCTTCCTGGAAAGGGTCACTTTCACAGACAACGTAGGGTACGTGACATCTGCTCCAAATCAGATGAGCTCCCTTCTGTGATGTGGCACAGCTTCTCGTCCTTACAGAGGACAGATGCTTGGGCCACACATTGTTTTTGTTTTAGTTATCAGTGTATACTTGCTATCGTGACAATGCCACATGCTTTCTACATATGTGATCAACATATATGTATTTTGCTAATCCTTAAGACTATCTCTTTGGTGCAGAGTGCAACTTTGCTCCAAAATAATTTATGGTGACTTTCTTCTTGGGCTTGTGTATTCATCCATTTACTTATGTATTTACTCCAGCTGTAAACTCTGAATTGAGTGGGGACCCTAGAGTTTTTGAATGGATTTCTCAAATTGGAGCCCAACTTCCTGGAACATCATCATGTATTTATAGGACTAGAAATTATATGCTTTAAATTTGAATAACATAGTGGGCCATTACCTAGAGTCTGGAGAGTTAGGCTCTGATAAAGATTGTGACTGATATGTGTTTGACTTAGCAGTGTTTAGAAGTAGGGGGCTATATCCAGTGAACCCTTAACAGCATGTATGGTTTTTAAGATACCTTCATATTGAGTCTTAATTCATAGCAGAAATCTCTCTTTTGGTTTCTTTTTGAGTGTTTTGCTTTCAAAATATCATGTACTTGTGTTCTGCCCAACTATGGCTCCCACTCAAGAGGTGAGAGCAGATTCGACCTGAGATCATATTCCTGGGTGTTATTAGAATGGGAGAGGTAATGTGTGATGGAATGTCAAACTAGTGTACCTCTCTATTTGCACTGACGCCTTTGAGTCATCTGAATGTTAAAGTAATTGTACAAATAAGATAGATTGGCGTATGTACTTAATATTGTGTTTAAAGGACATTGTATAAAAAGATATGTGCCAGTGGGTGAAATGAACACCCGAGCAAATCATACGAAACCCTATGAAGTCACTCGGGATTTTCGTGATAAACTGCTGAATTGGTAGAGCTATGGCTCTTTGTAGTGGTGATTTACACTAATTACCAGTCATTTAAACCTCCTAAAAGATCCTTCTCCACCTGGACCCATGTTGCCAAGAACGCCAAGCGGAATGGAGTTTTTCTGAAGAGATTCAAAGCCTTTAGACCCCGGGAAACCCAGACATAATCAGTTTTATCTGTTACGATCGCATTTAGCCTTGTCTATTACAAAGCTGAAAATGAGTTTACATAGGATAAATGTTTCTTTCTCTAAGGCAATTGCATGTTAATCTTTGGTGCAAAGTGGGATGAAGGGAAAAAGAATATGGTAAGAAAAACTACCCAGACCTGTGAACTCTCATAGAAAGGTGTGAAAATCTTGTAATAACCACATTGGCAGGCTGGGGATATAGCGAAGTGTTATGATTGGAGTTTTGAAGACATATAAAGAGGAAAAAGTGAACCAGGATTTTTCTTATATCCTGCTTGATAATACCTTTTACAGTACTTCATGTAAGTCAATGGGATACAACACCATAATTTTATTGGAATGGTAGAATATGTAAACATTTTAAAGAATATTATTCCCCATCTGGTAGGTGAAATTTTGTCTGTTTCCTGTTTCTACTTGGCAGCTTAAAAAAAAAAAAAAACAACTTTATTTTTTGGAGAAGATACATTTTGGTACCTCCATAGTTCATGGAGAAGTTGACCCTCCGTGGTTACAGTCCCTTGCCAAAGGCCACTCAGCAGATGGGTAGCTGAGCAAAAACAAATCTGTCTCAACTTCAGACCATCTGCTCCACTCTAAAATATACTGTCTTCACATTTCTTGATAGAACATTGGTTCTTCTCTTAATTTACATCTCTGCGATTCTGAGCTTTCTATCTGATTTAGGTTTTTCTTAAATTAGGCAGATAAAAATGATATTTTATTGGCACTTTTCGGTTTATAATGCACTGATCTTCTTATTTGAACCTCAGAACAATTCTCTGAAATATGAAAAGCACTTTGCCACTTACACAGATGGGAGAGCTCAGACTGATTTACCTACAGTCCCTTGGCTAGCTACGCCCTGGGTCTGAGCTCCATGTCCTCTGATACACTGTCTTGCTCTCTTTTTATGCTGTCAAACTGCCATGAGCTAACATCTCATTGATTTTCAAAATACATTTTGTGATATCTGAGTTACTCCACAGGTTATGTGGAGCACACTTGGAAGTCACTGCATAAAGGTGAAGCAACCTGTCTTTATATCAGGAGTACTAAAACAGAAGCAAAAGTAGAGATCTGTCATTTGGGCTATAACTACCTACATCCCTGTAGGCAGAAACACTTGGAATCAGAGGTTGAGGACAACTCATTGAACAGTGAACGCTGTGTGTTGTAAGCTACCACATCAGGCTGGTCAAGCGGTGGCTGGGAGGGTGAGGGTCCAAGTTGAGTAACCGTGTTACATGGCAGAGAACTTGAACCAGTCTTCAGAAGGAATATGATACGTGAAGATTCTCTAGCAGTCTTGGAGGAGCCTATATGGATAGGCTCATAGACAATGATCTCTAAGACATATTAGTAATTTAAAATACGTAATTTGGACAAAGGGAGCCCGTTAATGGGAAAAGCCATTCTGTACGCTTCTATGTGAGCATATGTGTAAGTGCACAACAAAAGACCTGGAAAGGGGCACAGCCAAAAGGTCACCAAGCTCCATGTGATGACACCTGGGAGGAAGGATAAGGGAGAATGAGTATAATTAAATTTGGGAAGAGAGAGCTTTCAGTTTTCTAGTATTGTTTGAATTTTCAATAAGGAAAATGTTTTCATATGTAATTCTATTTATGTGTGATGCAAAAACATGAAATAGTTTTCATAGGTGGAGACCTGGAAATGGATATTTTAGGCCAAAGGAGGAAAAGCATGAGCAGGGGTATGAGGATGCTAAAATGGAGTGATGAAGGGGCTCCTGGGTGGCTCAGTCATTTAAAGCGTTCGGCCTCGGCTCAGGTCACGATCTCACGGCTCGTGAGTTCCACGCCTGCATCAGGCTCTGTGCTGACAGTTCAGAGCCTGGAGCCTGCTTCAGATTCTGTGTCTCCCTCTCTCTGCCGCTCCCCTGCTCGCACTCTGTCTCTTTCAAAAATAAATAATAAAACCTTAAATTTTTTTTTTTTAAAAAATGGAGTGGTTAGTTGCTATGCAGTTTTTATACAGAGATAAGAGATGAGCTGTGACTTACGTAGTCCCAAATAACCGGTTGCAGTTCAGTTAAGGTAATGGCATGTTTCAATAGGTTTTTTAAGTGGGTTAGGCAGATATATCTGTGGAAGCCAAATGGTTTGATGGGTACCTCAGTTGGAAACCTAATTGATTTCACACAGACTCTCCAGTGCCAACAAAGCCAGATGCCGTATGTGGTTATTCTGGAGAATTTTCTTCCCTTAAGGCCAGGTAGCTGTTAGGCAGAGGAGAACAGCGACCAATTTGTATTTTAAAAAAGAAGAAAAGATACCCAACCATGCTGCTAGCTTAAGGTTTGTTATTCTTGTGAACGTACACATATCCTCATCGAATTGGGGTTGTCTCTACGTGAAGAGTATTGCTAACCTTTCGCCTGCCCGCTTGGGGTACTGTTCTGGGCAGCCCAGGTAGACATTTAGACAGAAGCACTTTCTCTGAGTTATTTCGCATGGAAATGAAATGTGTGTGTGATGTGTCAGAGGTAGACAGACGTACATGCTGTGCTGTCCTCCTTAGTGTTACATTCTGACGTGGTCTCTTTCGAAGTCCTTATAATGGAAAGCATACAACATAAGGGTGGCTTCCACGATTTACGAGCACACTCATTGTAAGGACAGCAGAGTCCCTTGTTTCAAAATATTTACTTACTTTGGGGAGAACGCAAGTCAGGGAGGGGCAGAGGTGAGGGCAGAGGATCCAAAGTGGGCTCTGTGCTGACAGCAGCGAGCCCGACGCGGGGCTCCAGCTCGGGAACCACGAGATCATGACCCGAGCTGAAGTTGGATGCTCAACCCACTGAGCCACCCAGGTCCCCTGTGAAGTTTTCTCATATTGCAGTTTGAAAACTCAGATTTCTTGGTAACAGGACCTTAAAACATAAGAGATGGAGGACAAGATGATAGCTTGCAGACGTTTGTGGGTTGAGACTCTCACGCCTGAGGTTTCTAGAACGTAATACTTTATTTCTTGTGCCTGCTGTTAGGAGTCACTTTGATTTCTGGCCATTTAGTTGGTTTGTAACTAAAGAACAAGACCCTTTATTTTTCACTGACTTAACTTTATTTTTGGGAAGTGGGAACAAAGGCTTAACATAAATACTATGTTATGGTTTAGCTATAAAACATTCAAGGTTATTTGAAGAAACATTCATCTACATTAAGGAATACTTTTGGTGGTTCACTTAAATTTTCTTTTCACATTTATTTATTTTTGAGGGACACTGAGAGATAGAGCACAAGCGGGGGAGGGGCAGAGAGAGAAGGGAAGACACAGAATCCGAAGCAGGCTCCAGGCTCTGAGCTGTCAGCACGGAGCCCGACGCGGGGCTCAAACTCACAAACCGCGAGATCATGAGCTGAGCTGAAGTCGGATGCTTAACTGACTGAGCCGCCCAGGCGCCCCTTGGTGGTTCACAAGTTTGGGCACCTGGGTGGCTCAGTCAGTCAAGCAGCCAGCTTCTCTCAGGTCATGATCTCACGGCTTGTGGGTTCGAGCCCCGCATCAGCCTCTGCGATGACAATGCAGAGCCTGCGTGGGATTCTCTCTCTCCCTCCCTCCCTCTCTGCCTCTCTTCCACTCACACTCTCTTTCTCTGTCTCAAAATAAAATAAACTTAAAAAAATAAAAATAAGGGGCGCCTGGGTGGCGCAGTCGGTTAAGCGTCCGACTTCAGCCAGGTCACGATCTCGCGGTCTGTGAGTTCGAGCCCCGCGTCAGGCTCTGGGCTGATGGCTCAGAGCCTGGAGCCTGTTTCTGATTCTGTGTCTCCCTCTCTCTCTGCCCCTCCCCCATTCATGCTCTGTCTCTCTCTGTCCCAAAAATAAATAAACGTTGAAAAAAAAAATTAAAAAAAAAAAAATAAAAGATAACAAGTTATAGTAATGATTCTGTTGCGTAAAATAACCAGATGATTTTTCCTCAGAACGAAACAAACATGATACTCCAGAGCTTTGATTTGTGTCGTTTCACATTTTTGTGAAAGGGGTAAACAAGATTTTCTTCTCAGCTTTTCTGTTACATCTATGTGTATTTTGAGGAGGAGAGGGGCAAAGAGAGAGAGAGAGGGAGAAGAGAAAGATGGGTCAGAAGAAAGTGGGTTGAGTCTGAGAGAGAACTACTTTTGTGGATTGTCTGTTCCTTTACTCCTGCTAACTCCTACTATCTAGAAAAACATGTGTAACAGGCGTGTCATGCTGTGGCAAGATGAAATTCCTGTGGCAAGATTAACACATTCCAAATTCATGTGTTTTTCAAGGGTCTTTAAAATAAATACAAGCTGTTGTAGTGATCCATACTTTTAACATTTTGATCAAATGAAGCATGAAACAATTTAATAAATACATCCAGTGTATAAACTTTTGAATGTTACCAGAAACTACCTTTTCTTGAAAATACTAGAACATTTTGGATATTATGAACAGGTGCATAATTAATGATTTTTTAAGCGTATTTATTTTGAGAGAGAGAGCATGAGTGGGGCAGGGAGGGAGGGAGAGAGAGAGAGAGAGATAGGGAGGGAGAGAGAGAGAGAATCCCAAGTAGGGGTTCTCTGACTGTGCAGAACCTGATGCAGGGCTTGAACTCACACTATGAGATCATGACATGAAATGAAGTCCGACACTTAGCCGATGGGGCCACCCAGGCACCCCTGATTTGTGATTTCAAACACTGTTTCTCCAAAGCAGACTCCATCCAAGAGTCAGCTTTAAGACATGAGTGGTACTCCTGAGTGCCACAGAGAGAAAGGACAGTATACAAAGCTAATGACCATGGCTCCCTTATTTTGAGCTCTTGTTCTGTTCTTGACATTGTGATAAGCCTTTTTACTTACTTCTGTTTCACAGGAACTCCATGGGGATGGTGTAGTTGTTATAATTCCTAAACCATTTTCCAGGGAAGGAAACCAAAGATTAGAAAAGTTAGCAGCTAGTAAGTAGTGAGGCCAGGATTATTGCTTAGGTGACTGTGTATAGAATCCAAGCTCTTAACTGTTTTAATATAGTCGTTCTAAAGCAACTAATGGATGTGGGTGTGAAATCAGTCCAATGGTACATTGGGAACAGTTCTTGTAGATTCCTGAGAGCTATGTGTTACATATTTAGGAATTTTATGAGCTGATTTATAAACTTTGACTTCGAGATCAGCAATTATTAGAGTATTTGTGTCACAGAAATGGGCAAATGCTACCCATCAAGGCATTTTTTCCCCCTGAGAAATTGGTTTACTAGCACACCATTTAATAACATGGTAGTCTACCAGCCCTGTTGGTATAGCTTTCACACTCTCACAATTAAATGGATAAGAATGGAATAAATGCTTTGAGTAACAGATTTTTTTCCCCATTGGCCTTTGTCTTGGTCCGATAAATCGCAGTTAATATAGTTAGACCCGAGAAAGTTAAATTTAAAAGAATTTTTCCTAATGTCATAGTAAAAGAGAAGTTCTTGCCTAGGCTCTAGTCTTTCATCTGGGGGTTTTGGAAAGGGAGCCCTTGTCCAGCTGACTGCAGACTGTGAAAGCAGTAGCTATGCCCAGATCTGGGTGTTTGCTTTGATGACCACTTGAGGTAGTCTGAGAAGGAATGGAAGGAAATTTGGGGGCATCAGAAGCCCTGAATAGGAGAATAGAGGAATCCAACGAAGGGAATGTCATTGAAAAAATAAAGAGCAGTTGAGATGAGCACTGGGTGTTGTGTGGAAACCAATTTGACAATAAATTTCATATTAAACAAAGAAAAAGTAAAGAACAGGGGTATGTGGGTGACTCAGTCAGTGAAGCATCTGACTCTTGATTTCGGCTCAGGCCATGATCTCACAGTTCACGGGATTGGGCCCCATGTCAGGCTCTAGGCAAACGGTGTGGAGCCTGCTTGGGATTCTCTTTCTCTCCCTCTCTCTCTACCCCTCCCCTACTGTGTCTTTCTTTCTCTCTCTCAAAAATGAATAAATAATCTTAAAAGAAGATAAGTAACAGGGAGGCCTGGGTGGCTCAGTTGGTTTAGTGTCCAACTTTGGCTCAGGTCATGATGTCACGGTTCATGAGTTTGAGCCCCTCATTGGGCTCTCTGCTGTGAGTGCAGACCCCACTTTGGATCCTCTGTTTCTCTTTCTCTCTCTCTGCCTCTCTCTCTCTCTCTCTCTCTCTCTCTCTCTCTCTCTCTCTCTCTCAAAAATAGATTAACAAAAAAAAAAGATTTAGGGAGGAAGGAAGGAAAGATAGATACATACATACATGTATACATACATGGGTGCCAGGAAGGTTTGTGGGGTATGAGTAACCTTAGTGACCAAGATTATATGTTCATTTCATTCACAAAAGAATTTTAATTCTGGAACCCTGGTTCTCCATTTTCCTTGAAACCATCAAGTATCATTCTCTGATGATAAGAATCATTTTAATGGTCGTGATTCAATTTAATAAATATTTAGACATGAAAAATTGTAATTTTGATTCATTACATCAAGTTAGAATTGTCTTCCTAATGTTCATTTTGTGAAGAAGACATTGTGTCACCTGCATGTACTGTTTAATGTATTCATAATGGTCTTCTGTTAGGAAAATCCTCCTTTGAGCCTCTTCCCAGACCCTGTTGGATTGACCACTGGATCCTGCTTATCTAAAGCAAAAAGCATTCGTGAACGATAATATACTTGCTCCTGATTGGGATAGTTGTCTCTAACTCACCAGTCAGTTCTTACCCTGTTTTCTTCACCACCTTGATAGTTAAGCTTTTGGGATTTTCACAATTTATGGAGTTATTGATTGGAGTGGAAGTTTTAAAGGAAGGAAAGAGAAAGGGAAAATACACACTCCCCACCCCACTCCAAGACAGAGCAGAAGTCAAATTGCCACGTCTCTAGTTAGAGGCCAAATATATATCCAACTTGAGTAAAACAAAGTAACTGTCTTTTTTTCTGGATGAAGAGAAGCCTGTGTAAATGGCTGTTTTGTACCAATTCAGTTTTATATTTATTAACTTGGATAGTTTGAAGCAAGTATTATTCTGTGGTTTGTGTTTTTTTATCAGCTGACTGCTCGGTAGGTTAGGAGAATGCTTGGAAGTCCAAGAAATCAGGATTTTTAATACTGCCTTGAAAAACTTAGTAATTGTGACTTTGGAAAAGTAACCTAACTTCTCTGTTTTTTTATCCACATAACAATAGTAATCATCCTTACCATGGATGACCACACAGGTTTCTGATAAAGCTCTGAGTGCAGTGCCTAAGTGAGTAGGCACTCGGTACACCGTGGCTGTTGTTATCCATAAATTAAAATGTGGATTAAGTGTGAGCAGATTAGATAATGTATTTCGGTGATTGAGGAGCTGATAATAGAGGATTTATAAGTAATCTTTTTTATGAAAGAAACTGAAGTTTAATAAAGTAAATTGGGTCCGACTGCTTGATGATGATGACGACAATGGCAATGAAGATGATGACAATGGCTTCTCTCCCTCTTTCCACACAGAATGTTCCCCCAGACCTCTCCATCTGCACTTTTGTGCTGGAACAGTCTCTCTCTGTCCGGGCCCTACAGGAGATGCTGGCTAACACAGTGGAGAAATCAGAAGGGGCAAGTACTTAATTTATGTATACTTACGGTATTTTAATGAATGATTTCTTTCATAGGTATTGGATATCTTCTTTTTGCTAAAATAAGCCGATGTGTTTTACTTGTGATTTCCTTAAGTTTGACTTCCTGCTTTATCCAGCAGTCCTGTGATGTCTTAAAGAACTTAAAAAAAAAAAAATCCAACCTCAAGATGATGTGTGTCATTGAACCTCATGCTTATGTCTGTGGTTTAAAACAGAATCTTTCTTTTAGCATTTGTGTGTTTTCGTACATTTTCAGAGCTGTTATTGTTACCATTTTAATTAGTTGCTTTATGCATGGCTATTTGTCATTAATCTTCATGTCATTTTCAAATGCCCCTAACCATGTTGACTATGTTCCAAGCTTCTTTATGGCAAGTAAAATTTCATGGCACTCTTCTATACTTTAAGAAATAAAATTAGGGTGATAGGGCTTGGGTCAGTCGGAGTTTTGCAAGCAGCTAATAATTTTCTTCTGAATATTGGAATTCTTATTCTGTCCCCTAATGAAGACATTTTTCTTTGTAGCATATTTGGCAATTTAAATTTTTCTTCCATGCTGTGACTTGCTACGACTGATTTCTGCACTGCTCTCAATTCTTAACCAATTCATTAAAGTTTAAAATGAAGCCAGAGGATGGATGGCCAAATTCTGGTTTCTTGTGGTTTTTTTTTTTGTTTGTTCATTTATTTATTTATGGTGCTATAATTACTGCAGTGTATAGTTTAAGAAAGTACACCATTTCCAGGGCTGAAACTGAAAATTTTCTCTTGCCATTACTGTTCTATGTGTTACTGCTATTGTTTTTAATCATTGTTCCAGTTTAGATGAGTAAGAGCGTTGAAAAATAACACCTAGTTCTACAGAAAATGAGTTATGATGTGATGCATTTTCATTAGCCTTGTAATTTTTAAAAATTTAGCATTACACAAAATTTAATTGGTTTGTGCATCAATTCTAAATTTGTTTTAAATGTTAATAGTATACCAGTAACTATGGAGGAGAAACGTTAGTGATTTGTATTTGATGGTAGAATAAAAACTTACTTTACAAAAGGTCCAAGTATCTTATGTGTGTTTTAACTTTTTTGAGTTCATTTTTGGTTACAAAAGTTTGAAATTACTGTATTAAACTATATAAAGTTTTTTTTTTTTTTTAATTCTGCTCTTTATTGCAAAGCTTTTAAAATAGGCTTACAGAGGAGTAAACCATTTCTCAGTTCAGTTAGGTTTGTTTCTACCTGGAATAACCTCTTCTGATTTTTAAACAGCACTGAAGCATGTCTGCGTTGAAATTCAAGTCTATTTTTTTTTTTTTTAACGTTTATTTTTGGGACAGAGAGAGACAGAGCATGAACAGGGGAGGGCAGAGAGAGAGGGAGACACAGAATCGGAAACAGGCTCCAGGCTCTGAGCCATCAGCCCAGAGCCCGACGCGGGGCTCGAACTTGCGGACTGCGAGATCGTGACCTGGCTGAAGTCGGACGCTTAACCGACTGCGCCACCCAGGCGCCCCAATTCAAGTCTATTTTTAAAAGGACAAATCATTTTTCTTTTGCCTCAGCATCTAGGAAAGTATATTTTTATATTTTTACTCATATTATATATTATATATGTAGTATATTATCTTTTTACTTATATTTGTAGATACCAGCTTATATATATTATATATAATTAATGTATATGTATAATTAATATAATATAGTATAGTATATTTTTACTTATCTTTGTAGATACCAGCTTATGATGAAAGGGTCATAAATTTAAATTTTATGTTGCTAAACTCACTTTTCTAAATTTAACCTGTTTGAAACGATGTCTTATCCCTCCCAAATCATGGGGTTAGACTAGGTTAGCTCTAAATTTTCTGCCTGTACAGGAAGTACTGGAACTACCATTTTAGAAGTTATGTTTTTAAGGTATTTATTAGAATTTCTGTACCCCCACCTGATCATTTTATTTAGCCGTATTTTATTTTGAATTGTTCCCCCTCTGCAAGTGTCTCTCTGTTTCTAAGGTAGCAATTTATGTGATTTGTGAAACACCATGTTTTAAAGATCAGCGTAGCTGCCATAAGGCATTCATTCAAAAGTATAAATTGAGAAAAATTTGCTATAGGAAAGGGACCCATTTCATTGACCTGAGTGTCAATTTTAGATGAGCAACTTTTAGGAGGAAACCACTGTCCTCCCCTCAAGGGGATCCTGTATTTTGTAGGAAGAAAGACTCTTCCAGACCACAGAGAAGTTTTGATGATACCCTGAAGTGATACTCAGAATATTTAACAACTAATTTGGCACAGGTATCATTTTATCAGAGTGGACCCCAGCTATAATGCTAGAGGCTAAGTCCTGGAGAGACTTGGGGGTGGTCCCAGTGATTTGGGGGTATTCTGAGGTAGCCCTGGAATTTTCAGAGTTAGGGAACACTCAGGATTTGGTACCATGACTATTTACCAAGAAGAGTAGAAATTCTCCATGTTATCAACCATCTAATGATAATAATACAAGCTAAATGGCATGTCCGATTGATCACATTTGATAGGTGGATGTTTCTGGCACTTGTAGGAATCAAGTCTTTGGATTCCAAGGGTACCCATAGCCTCATAACTAACTAGTTCTACTTCGAATTCATTATAGGAATCTATGGCAAATCCTTTTGTCAAGCAAATTATCATCTCCAACTTCATAAACTGTGCAGATTTGCTTAAGGAAAGATCCACTGTTACCAGGAGGAAGTATGTCAACAGAGTAATGCTGATTTTTCTCATAATCAACAGAGCCTTGTTCTTTTTCTAAAAAATAATTCTTTCTAAATTCCTTATGTGATTCAGTAAATTGCATAATACCATTTAATGTCCAAAATGCTGTCATGTGCACATAGCAATCTGAACACACTTGAAGATAAGGAAAAAAAAATTTCCATCTAAAGCCATCCTTTTTCATTTTTGCTCATATTCTTGAATCTCTCTGAATAAATGCATGGTTTTCATAAAGCTTCAGGAAACTAGCAAGAAATTCCCAACATCATTTGTGCCAAAACAAATCATGAAAATTACTGATAGCAAAAGGGTGTGTGTAAGATGAAACAGGGCAAAAATGTTACCTAACTTGTGAAGGTTTGATTCCACAGAGTTTTTTATTGTGACTATTCGTAAAAGAAGTAACATTTTTGTGGCACAAGAGCATTCTGAGGGATTTTATCTAAAGGGATTTTCTGAAATATCTGTTTAATAAAAAGATGTGTAATAAGACAGATCTAGATCATGTATTTATCCACTGACTATCATTCAGCTTTTTATTCTTATTCAAAGCATATCGATACTAAATAAGCTAAGACCTGTTGATCTGAGTAGCTGCTCGTAGAGCCTTTGACATTTTGAGGGTGGAGATAAAATATGTAAAACAAGAAAAGGAAAATGATCGCTGGAGCAGTGCCCACCCCTGGGCTTCTGTACATGTACATCCTCGCTTCTGTTGCTCCTTCTGTCCTTCTCCTGGGTCTGTAACTTGTCTGTTTGTGAATCCACGTCTGTCAATGTCTTCTCACAGTTCAGATTTATTTTGCAGGCTGGTGGTATAGCACAGGGCCAGTAGCAGGGCTTTATAGAATTAGAGAAATATTTTAGAATACCAGCTCAGCTACGTATTCTTCTGTGGCTTTGGGGAAGGTAAGTCTTTGCCATCAGGTTTGGTGGTTATTACATTATGGTGCGTGTAGACTGTTTAGCGTACATTTAACAGTGGCTATTGATATTCTTTTACTTATTCTTTTTCTCATCCCTGTATACTCCCTTGGGAGAACTGGTACTAATTTCTTACTGCCTTTTCCCTGGACTTGGCCTATTCTTTGCAATCGTGGTTAATCTGGCTCTGGGTCCCTCTTCCTCCAACATTCCAACCCCCCATAGTTCTGCCAGTATACTGATGGCACAATGATGTTAAACTGTGATAGCATTCGCTATGTGTGTTGTGGTTAGTACAGTTTAATGAGTTAGGTGATCTTACGCTTTTGGCTATGTTATTATACCTTTGTTAATTCACAAACATTTTTAATGAATACTTTCTCCGTACAGTTGTACTTGTTTAATGTATACTTTAAGGATTCCATTTCACAGGAGAACAGACAGGCACTTTCCATATAGAATAGTGGAAAGAGAAAAAAAACAAACACAAAAAACAACTAAGAACAACCCCGAGATGACCTTACCACTCAAAGGTTTAAAGTAGTTGTTACAACTATGTTCAATGAAATAGAAGTTTCAAATACTTAACATTGAAGAATTATTCACAGGAACCAACTGGAATGTCTAGACCTGAAAACCACAGTATCTGAAAAGATCACCTAGCTAGCATGTGGTCGGGCTGGGGTACAAATCTCTATCCTTTGGGCTCTGAAGTCTATGCTTTTAAGCTCTTTACTGTGGAATATCCATGTAATAAGAGCAGTGGCAGAGCCCGAGGTGCTATCACCGTTAGATCAGCGGGAGGAAAAGGGATGGACCCCATGGAAGGCTCTGGGAAGATAGAGTCTGAGAGATGAGGAGAACCGGGAGAAAACAGTCACAGAAGCCACATATATTGGTTTCTGTGGCTGCGGTGACAAATTACCACGCTCCGGATGGCTTGAGACACCATAAATTTATTCCAGTTCTTGAGGTCACACATCTACATTTATTCTCAGTGGGCTGCAGTCAAGGTGTCGGCAGGACTGGAGTCCCTGTAGGACTCTGGGGAAGAATCTGTTTCCTTGCCTTTTCGAGTTCACGTTTTTCATCTGTGGCCAATCCTCTATCTTCAAAACCAGCCACATGTATCATGTAACATACTTACAGATTCTGGGGATTAGCATGTGGATGTCTTTGGGGTACCATTATTCAGCCTGCTACTTCTGTGATGTCGTTGGAAGATGTTGTTGACAAGATCAGATGAAAATCAGAGAAATCTAGTTGGGTAAGGACTGAGAAATACCCTTTTTTGCAAACCGATCAGTGTCAATTTCAGTCTATCTTATATATACGTACCAATTCATATTTAAGACATATTTAAAATATTTAAGACATATTTAAAAGACTGTATTCTCTGAAGAGTTTTTTGAGTTTTTAATATTAATTGGGCATTCCAAAAGTGGATCTTAATGTTTCTTTTATATCCTTATTCTTGTATTTTGGTATATGCTCAGTGCACTGCATATTAAAGACTTATTTTTTCAAACTATCGGGCAGGTCAGAAATTAAAAGAGCTCATGTTGTGTCCACCCTGGGTGAGTTTTATTTCCATATTGATTTTTTTCCTTTTGCTTTCCTCTTCATTAAAGTGGTTTAGGATAGTGTGGTGGAAAGATGAAGGGTTAACAAACCGTGCTTATGGTTCATATGAGATAGATTGTGTTCTGTACATTTTTAAAAATGAGTTTCTCAGATTGCTAAGCTAGTGACTCATTGGGAAAAAAGTGAAGTTGACTTAAACCCTTGATGTTCATTAATTTTTATGTATGTTACTGCTCTGCATGTCCTAAGTCTTTATTAAAACACAGAATGAAATGGATGATTAGTGTTACACTTTTAAATAGTGTCATGGCAGTAGGTACGTGATGCTGAAGAGACCAGATCCCAAGACTGGACCAAGATACTTTTCAGTAAAGAAAAATAATACCACACTCACAATTTTTATTTTTATTATTTTTAATTTTTTTAATGTTTATTTGTTTTTGAGAGAGAGAGAGAGAGAGAGAGACAGAGTGTGAGCAGGAGGGTGGGGGGAAGCTGACAGAGGGAGACACAGAATCCAAAGCAGGTTCCAGGCTCTGAGCTGTCAGCACAGAGCCTGACATGGGGCTCAAACTCACAGACTGCAAAATCATGACCTGAGCCGAAGTCGGACTCTTAAACGGCGGAGCCATCCAGGCGCCCCACAATTTTTATTTTTGCTTCAGCATGATGCCTGCCTGGAATATGGTAGGGAATAAATAAATTTTATAAATATAGGTAAATGTATATGTCTTCATTTGTTTATTTACTTGCTTGATTAGTGGTATGTTAAAAGTAACTTCTTTGACATTAGCTATAGCAACTTCTTTCTAGATGTGTCTCCTGAGGCTAGGGAAGCAAAAGCAAAACTAAACTGTTGGGACTACATCAGAATAAAAAGCTTCTGCACAGCAAAGGAAACAATCAACAAAACTTAAAGGCAAGCTATGGAAATGGAAAAGATATTTGCAAATGCCATATCCAGTAAAGGGCTAGTTTCCAAAATATATGAAGAACTTATATGACTCCACACCTAAAAAACAAATAATCCAATTAAAAAATGGGCAGAAGACATGAACAGACATTTCTCCAAAGAAGACATACAGATGGCTAAATGTATAAAAGATGAAAAGGTGCTCACCATCATTTATCATCAGAGAAATGCTAACCAAAAACCACAATGAGATATATCACCTCACACCTGTCAGAATGGCTAAAATCAAAAACTCAAGAAACAAGTGTTGGCAAGAATGTGGAACAAAAGGAATCCTTGTGTACCTGCTGGTGGGAATACCAACTGGTATAGCCAGTAAGGAAAATAGTGTGGAGATTCTTTCAAAAGTTAAAAATAGATCTACCTGTTATCCAGCAATCACACTACTGGGTATGTACCCAAAGAATGCAAAAACACTAATTCAGAGGGATACATGCACCCCTCTGTGTTTGTAGCAACATTATTTACAGTAGCCAAGATATGGAAACAGTCTAAGTGTCCATCAATACATGAATAGATAAAGACGATGTGATACATACACACACACTCACACACACACACACACACACACACACACACACACACACACACACACAAACAGTGTGGTGGAAAGATGAAGGGTTAACAAACCATGCTTGGGGTTCATATGATATAGATTGTGTTCTGTACATTGTGTGTGTGTGTGTGTGTGTGTGTGTGTGTGTGTGTGTGTGTGTGTAGGAATATTATTTAGCCATAAAAAAGAATGAAATCTTGCCATTACAGTGACAGGGATGGAGCCTAGAGCCAAATAAGAAGACATGCAGATGGCCAACAAGCACATGGAAAGAGGCTCAACATCACTGGTCATTCAGGAAATACAAATAATGAAAACCACAATGAGATACCATTGCATGCCCGTTAAGATGTCCACCATCAAAAAGACAAGAGATCACAAACGCTGGTGAAAATGTGGAGAAAAGGAAATTCTTGTACGCTGTTGGCGGGATTGTAACTTGGTGCAACCACTGTGGAAAAAAGTGTGGAGAGTCCTCTAAAAGTAGAACTACCATATGATTCGGCAGTTCACCTTCTGAGAATATATCCAAAGGTAACAAAAACAATAACTTGAAAAGATATCGGCACCCATTTTCACTGCAGCTATCTACAACAGCCAAGACATGAAAACAACCTAAGCATCCGTTGATGCATGAGTAGGTAAAGAAGTTGTGGTACGTGTGAGTGTGTGTGTGTATAATAGAATATTATTCATCCATAAAAAAGAATGAAATCTTGCCATTTGCAACAGCATGGATGGAAATTGAGGACATTATGTTAAGTGAGATAAGTCAGACAGAGACGAATACTGTATGACTCACTCATATGTAGAATCTACAAAAACAAAATAAAAACACAGTCATAGAAAAAGATCAGATTTGTGTTTTCCAGAGATGGGATGAGGGAGAACTGGAGGAAGGTGGTCAAAAGATAACAATTTCCTGGGAGTCCTGGGGAGCTTAATTGGTTGAATCCAACTCTTGATTTCGGATTAGGTCATGATCTCACGATTGTGAGTTCAGACCCAAAGTTGGGCTTCTCGTTGGGCTCAGTGCTGGGCATGGAGCCTGCCTAAAGATTCTCTTTCTCCCTTTCACTCTGCCCTTCCCCTGCTCACACACACACGCTCTCTTTCTCTCTTAAAAAATTACATTTTTGGGGCCATCACCACGTATACACGTACACACAACACATATATACATACACACACCACACACCCAGACACCCACACACAATTTCTAGTGATAAGGTAAATAGGTCCTGGGGCTGTAATGTGCTGTATGGTGACTAGTTAACTGTGCAACTATGGTGTATAGGAAAGTTGTTAAGAGAGTAAATCCTAAGGGTTGTCATCACACAGAAAATTTTTTTTCTTTTTTTACTTTTTGTTATTGTATCTATGTTGAGGTGATGAATGCTAACTACACTTATTGCAATAATCATTTCATAATTTGTGTAAATCAAACCATTATGCTGAACACCTAAAACTTCTACTACAGTGATGTATATCAATTAATATCTCAATAAAGCCGGAAGGGGGAAAATGTAATTAGTGCCTGCTCATGCATCATGCATGCAATATAAAAATACACTTAAAATTTTTTTTGGATGTTTATTTATTTTTGAGACAGAACACAAGTGGGGGAAGGACAGAGAGAGAGGGAGACACAGAATTTGAAGCAGGCTCCAGGCTCTGAACTGTCAGCACAGAGCCTGACATAGGGCTTGAACTCATGACCCGTGAGATCACGATCTGAGCTGAAGCCGGACGCTTAACTGACTGAGCCACCCAGGTGCCCCCAAATACACTTAAATTTAAGTTAAAGTTTAAATCGCAGCACCATTTCAATCTTTTATTCTCATAACAGTAATATAGAAGAGTATTGAGTGCGAATATTCTCTTCATAATCCTCTTTTGCCCTGAAGATCACTTTGCTCTAAGATTGGTTTATAGCCATCTGGAATGTCACGTATAAATATATTTTTCCATAAACCGGATCACATTACAGACTATTGTGTCACCTTTTACAACTGAATCATATATGGTTTTGAAAAAAATGACACGCCAAAAAAATGACACACGGGCCTATGGTCCAGTTGTAATTGATCAGGGCTCTGGCTCAGGTTTTCTGTTGTTCTCTCCCTTTGTTGTCTATGTTTGGTTGGTTCTTAGACTAGTTTCCCTTGGGATTACAACACGGCTGTAGCGATTTCAGACATGATATCTCTATTTAACATCTTCCTTAGGCAGGCAAATGAGCTGACTTTCTGTATTTTTGTGTATGACAATGAAGAAACCTCCCAGTCGACTTTCTCTCATGCACATTGCTGCATGCTTATGACTGTGGTATTTATTGGGGAACTGTGGTCAACACAACTGGTTCCGAGCATAGGGAGGGAGAGAAGAAAGGTACATCCTACAAAATTAGGTTCTGTTTTTGGAAGAAGGAAGACAATTACATGTGTAAATAAACATTGGATAATTTCTAACGTTGTTTGCTACAGCACGTAGCAGACACGGAGTTAACATCCTTATGGCTTCATTGGAAATATTTACTTAGAGTTGAGGTTCTCCAGAGTCTAGAGCCAAGCAAGTTAAATCTTTATCTAGGAAAAGAGATCAAAGTCTATGCTTCATTTGTATCCAGAGGTCAGAAATGGAAAAGCCATATCCGTTTCTGCCCAACTGATTCACGCTGCATTCATTCCATGAAAGGGTAGTGAGTTACTGTCGTGAATTCTGGGCTGCAGATTCAGAGATAAATAAGAATGACTCTTTGCTCTCGAGAAATTTAGTGATCTAATAGTGACGAGAAAATGTTCTCAATGAGTACAGAGGAAGGAGCCTCTACTCCCTTTTCCAGCACTGTTCCCCTATACATAATCCTATATTACACCATAAATGGCTGATGTCCTCAATAGGTAAAAACTGTGGAAAGCTTAGTGGATTGGTCTGTTTATATTGAAGACAATTTGATGTTATTATTTGTATTGAAACTTCAATTCCCAAATAGCTACTATAACTTAACATTTTCTTTCAAGCGGCTGACTTCTTTTTATCTTGCTGTCTGGGAACATCCATTTGTTCGGGAACAAATACTGTTTTGGGAATGGAGTTACAATGCAAATAAATGAACAAATCACCAGCTTTTTGTGGTCATTAGCCAGCATCTTGTCTAAAGCCTCTGTACATAGCCATGTACCTGTCTTTCATCTGTGAACTTGGTGCACTGATTTAAAAGATGAATATGATTAGAATCTAAAGGGCTGAGCCACAATTATCTGTCACTTTCGTGAATGTGGATGTTTGTCTGTGGCTAAAATGTGCATCTTCTTTCTGTAGACATTTTCTGTTCTACTGTCTTTCTGTATCAAAAAAGACTACTTTCTACTCCGAAGCTAAGGATACTACATATTTCTATGTATTTGAATGATGTGGTTTCCAAAGACTCCAGCATCAAACTCAATAAGGAGGCCAATTTAATCCACATATAATTGAATCACGGTGGCTCAGTTATGCCCTGTTTTAGATTATGAATCTCGAATGTATAGATTATTTTATTCGATTACTCTCATTCAATTTGGGCATCTTCCTCAATTTTTTGTGCGTTTAAAAGTTTAAAAATATTTTTCACATGGAAACCTGTGGTAGCAGATGAATCAGATAATAAATTCACAGGACAAACTATTCCTGAATTGACCAGTGATTTAAAGGTATTCATAAACTATCACGCCAACTCTCCCTTAGTTTTTATTCTCTTAAAGTTCTACCTTATTTTCTTAAAACGTTCTAGTCCAATTTGGTAGAATACTTCTTTGTCTCACTGCTCCTTGTCAGACTATAGTGCCTGTTCCTCTCGTCATTCCATAGCTAATTCTTTTCCTTCCCTTGCTTGAGTGTTCTCCAAAGAACTGTTACCTTTTGACATACTACATACTTCTGTTTTTTTCTTTTCCTTTCTTTTCTCTTTTCTTTTTTTTTAAATTTATACCCATGTTAGTTAACATACAGTGCAGTCTTGGCTTCAGGAGTAGAATCCAATGATTCATCTCTTACATATGACACCCACGGCTCATCCCAACAAGTGCCCTCCTAAATCCCCATCCCCCATTTAGCCCATCCCCCCACCCTTCACTCCCTTCAACCCTCAGTTTGTTCTCTGTATTTAAGAGTCGCACATGGTTTGTTCCCCTCTCTGGTTTTATCTTAATGTTTCCTACCCTTCCCCTACGATCATCTGTTGTGTGTCTTAAATTACACATATGAGTGAAATCATGGGATATCGGTCTTTGTGTGGCTCGTTTCACTTTTATTTTCATTTCTATTGTTTTTCAAGACCACCTGTCCCTACTAGATAGTAAACCCCATTAGTCTGTTGTGTTGACTTGCTCTATCATTAACACCTAGGATGCGTGTTATGAACCAGATGTTCAGGAATATTGCCAGCTTGAGGAAGGGCAAGATAGACTTTGTAAACCAGAAATTAGGGGGCTGAAAAGTGCCAAAAATTCTGTTCTTGCAGCTATTGTAATGGTTTTGAACAAAAGGTAGGACTTTTGCCTGTGAGGTCCCGCCTTTTGTCACCTTGCCCCTCTCTGTTGTGGAAGAAAAGGAACGTTTTCAGAAGGGAAAATGAGAAAATAACCTTTGGAGTCAGGTACCCACACAGTCTTGTTGGCCTGGCACAATCCAGGTTAAGCTCTCTTGTCACCACTCACTTTCTGCCAGTTCCCCTTTTTCCTGTCCACAGTGCCTCAGACCGGGTGGGACATTATATGGCCATCCCAGGCATGGTGCCTTTGTGAACCAGATAGAAGGTCTAGAACCTTTCACCAGATGAAAATACAGATAAAATGTGCGCGTACAAAATCTCTCACATAGTTTCAGATTTGAGGATTTAAATTTTTTTAATGTTTATATTTGAGAGACAGAGAGACACAGAGCCCAAGCAGGGGAGGGGCAGAGAGAGGGAGACACAGAAGCCAAAGCAGGCTCCAGGCTCTGAGCCGTCAGCACAGAGCCCAACGTGGGGCTCAAAGTCATGAGCTGCGAGATCATGACCTGAGCCGAAGTTGGACACTCAACCGACTGAGCCATCCAGGCACCCCCTCACATTTAAAGATTTAGAAGGAGGCCAAGTGGCTCCCCTGAGTTGCAGCCACATACTCTCATAAGCTGTCTTTTGTTGTGATGGTGGTGATGGTTTTGTTTTTGTTTTTGTTTTTTGGGGGGTGGGAGGGGCAGAGGGAGAGAGAGAGAGAGAGAGAGAGAGAGAGAGAGAGACTCTTAATCAGGCTCCACACTCAGCATGGAGACTGACACAGGGCTTGATCTCATGACCGTGACATCATGACCTGAGCCAAAATCCAGAGTTGGATGGTTAGCTGACTGAGCCACCCAGACGCCCCAGAAGATGTCCCCGTTTGCAGCTAATCTCAGAGCTGTGAGAGAAAGACAAAGACCAGTGGGACCTGAGGATTCGAGAGATCAGGTGGAACGTTTAAGCCAGGTCTGGGGGTACAACCAGATTATGTTCATGTGGCTTCTCAGGTCATGGTGAAGCCAGTATCTCCAAGACTGTGTGGAGCCATGGGAGAGTCCTCTACTGGACCAGAAACCGTCAGAAACGCCCCTAGACCATCCACAAAGCGCCAAGAGAAGCACCCAAGGGTGCGCAGTATGGGCTCCATATTGTAGTGCACTGATTGCCATAGTTCTGGAGAAAGTGTGCCTGGTGAGAGACAGGAGGAACATATTGTAAACACTGCATTTTCTCGCATGAGAGGAAAGTGTCCTGACAAGATTAGACCATGCAAAGAGAAAGAGAAATGGTAGGTAAGTAACAGAAGGAGCCACAGTGAGCCAGGAAAATTGACTACTTTGTAAGCTGGGATTGGTTGCATTTGCTTACTCTGTGGATGAGTAACTATGGTCCAGGCTCTCTGCAGAGGAAATGGTGAGAGAGAGCCTGAGGAGCTAGGATTGTTTCTTCCAGGACAGGATGTGAGTGGAATGTGTGAATTGCAAACACTCAGCAAGTGCTTTTTTAGGGAGTGTAGGGATAAAAACCGGGTTTCAGGGTCAAAGATTAAAACAGGATTGTCTGCACCCACCCCATGACCTGGAAATTTCGTCTTGTTTCTTACGGTTTACGCGATAGAAGTATTAGTGTGTATGACAATTATACGAGTAGGGAAATGAATTATGTCGTTTATTCATTCACAAGCTCTGGTTGCCATACTTCCAGGATGGATTTGAGGTGGATGCTACGAGATACTTAAATACGGCTGATTGGTTGGTAGTTTCCCCACAAGGAGTTTTTGGTTCCTCTGAGCATTGAGTAGGAAGGAGTCTGTGCCCTTGGATGGATCAAGCCAATAAGTCGGTCACCCTCATGCTGCTTTGTCAAGGATTGCTTTCCCTATGTCCTCCTTCTCGTCCTTTAACTTGCTTATCGATGTTGCACAACGGTCCCCTGCCCAGACCGCTCCTAATGTAATTGTTACCATGTGACCTTGGTGTTTGTGAAGGAATTTAAGGCTCCAATTTTCCTTTCTTTCTGCCCTTAGCTCTTCATTCTGTCCATTTTCTATCCAAACTGGACTCGCTCCCTGAATATGCTCTATTTTCTGCAGACACCTATTCTTTTTTTTTTTTTTTTTTTAATGTTTTATTTACTTTTGACAGAGAGCACATGAGCAGGGGAGGGGCAGAGAGAGAGAGGGGGCAGAGGATCTGAAGCAGGCCCCAGGCTCTGAGCTGTCAGCACAGAGCCTGATGCGGGGCTTGAATTCACAAGCTGTGACATCAGATCTGAGCCGAAGCTGGAAGCTTAACCGACAGAGCCACCCAGGCACCCCCTCCCCCACCTTTTAAAATAATTTTTCTTTATTTTTTTTATGTTTGTTTATCTTTGAGAAGCAGAGAGAGACAGAGCGCGTGTGGGGGAGGGGCAGAGAGAGAGGGAGACACAGAATCTAAAGTGGGCTCCAGGCTCTGGGCTGTCAGCACAGAGTCCGATATGGGGCTTGAACCCACAAACTGTGAGAAATGACCTGAGCTGAATTTTGCTGCCTAACCGACTGAGCCACCCAGGTGCCCCTCTCTTATTTTTTTATAGAGCAGTTTTAGGTACAGAGGAAACCGTTGAGAAAGTGTTCATACTCTTTGCCCCCAATTCATCTATTATTACTGTCGTGCATTCATGTGGTACATTTGGTATAATTCATGAGCCACTGCTGATGCACCACGATCTCTCAGGGCCCAGAGTTTACTTGAGGCTTCACTCTTCATGCTGTACATTCTGTGGGTTTTGACAAATGTATGATGTCATGTATGTACCACGATTATGTCATACAGAATGGTTTTTACTGCCCTAAAAACCCCCTGTGCTTCCCTCCCTCCCCCAACCACTGGAAACCGCTGATATGTACTGTCTCCATAGTTTTGCCTTTTCCATGATTTTGATTAGTTGGACTCATACGCTACATAGTCTTTTCATACCTAGCAATATGCATTTAATGTTCTTCTGTGTCTGCTCCCAGCTTGATAACTCATTTCTTTTTATTGCTGCATAATATTCCATTTTGTGGATGTCCAGCAATTTATCCACACACCTGTTGAAGAACATCGTGGTTGCTTCCAAGTTTTGTCGACGACGTATAAAATTGCCGTAAATCTCGGGCTCCAGTTTCCATGTAGACATGAGTTTTAAATTTTTTTTTTTCAACCTTTATTTTTGGGACAGAGAGAGACAGAGCATGAACGGGGGAGGGGCAGAGAGAGAGGGAGACACAGAATCGGAAACAGGCTCCAGGCTCTGAGCCATCAGCCCAGAGCCTGACACGGGGCTCGAACTCCCGGACCGGGAGATCGTGACCTGGCTGAAGTCGGACGCTTAACCGACTGCGCCACCCAGGCGCCCCTAGACATGAGTTTTAAACTCCTCTGGGTAAATACTAAGGAACGTGATTTCTGGATCATAACGTTAGCATGTGTTTCTCGTAGCATCCACCTCAAATCCATCCTGGAAGAAACCCTATGTTTCTTTTTTGTAAGAGACTTTCTTCCAACGTGGCTGTACCATGCTGCATTCCGAGTAGCAGTGAATGAGAGTTCCCGTCTCTGTACCTCCTCATTGGCGTTTGCTCTTGTCAGTTTTTGGATTTTAGGCGTTCTAGTAGATGTGCGGTGGTATCTCATTATCACTTCAATTTGCAATTCCCCGATGGCATATGATGTTGGGCGTCTTTTCCTCTGGTTGTCGCTGTATATCTTCTTTGATGAGGTGCCTATGAGATTTTTTGCTAAGTTTTCAAGTGGGCTGTTTGTTTTCCTATTGTTGAGTTTTAAGAGTTCTTTGTATATTCCAGAGCTTGATGGTGTATGTATCTTGTGAAGATTTTCTCCCATTTGTGGCTCGTCTTTCCATTTGGCTAACAGTATCTTTCACAGAGCAAAAGATTTCATTTTAATGAAGCCCATCTTAGCTTTTTTCCCCCCCATGGATCAGGCTTTGGTGTTGTTATCTAAATAGTCATGGTCAAACCCCAGGTCAGGCAGATTTTTGCCCGTGTTGCCTTTTAGGGGTTTTATTGTCTTATGTTTTATATTTAAGTCTGTGATACATTTTGAATTAATTTTTCCCAAGAGTTTAAGGTGTGCATCTAGATTCATTGTTCCAGCATTATTTGGTGAAAAGATCATCTTTTTTCCATTGAATTACCTTTGTACCTTTGTCAAAGATCAATTGACTATGTATGTGAGTCTGTTTCTGGGCCTTCTGTTCTGTTCTAGTGATCTGTTTGTTCTTTAGCCAGTCCTATATTGTCTTGATCGCTATCAATTTATGGTAAGTCTTGATGTTGGGTCGTGTCAGGCTTCTCAATGTTTCTCTTTCAATGTCTTGCTGGCTCTTGTGGGCTTTTTTCGCATTCCTGTAAAAGCTTTAGAATCAGTTTGTCAGTACCCACAAAATAACTTGTTGGGATTTTGATTGGAATTGCATTGAATTGTTTTGTTAAAATCAGGACGTCCCTCTTTGCATCCCTCACTTTTTTATAATAAATGGATCTGGAATTTATTTATGAGCTTATTGTTACATGGAGCTTATTATTACTCAGTGTAGATTCATCTGGAATTTACTTAAATTAGTATGGAAGTTGATTTTTTTTCCCCCTGTAGCTAAGCAAAACTTCCATCATTGTTCATGACCGATGATTCCCTTTTTTATTGATTGTGAAGCCTTTTTGGTCATACATTAAATTCATACATTCCCAAATGTGTTACTCTGAATTATGTATTTTGTCATACATGTCTGTCCATTGTTATGCCCAAACAGCACCGATTTGATCACTGTATTTTGGAAATGTTTCAATATTTAATAGGACTAGTTTCACCTCACTACTTTCTTCCCCTCAAAAATTGTTCATACTCTTCTTAATTATTTATTTTCCCAAATGAATGTACTTGTGGCATTCAATCGAACATTATAATTCTCATAAGAACCTACCTGGAAGAGAGCTACTCTATTATTTCTTAGCACCTATCTTGTTTAAATCACGTTAATATTAAAGTTTATGCAAGAGTCATTTTGACATATTCTGGCTTAGAGAAAGTAGGTGTTCCTAAGGATTTGGACAAATTCAGAAAGCAATTTAAACAGTATTACAGGAACTGTTCCTTTTCTAAAATGGGAATAATTCAGAAGCAGTAAATCTTAGTCCTCAATTATCTAGTTTAAATTTTAGAAGAAAAACAAATTAAACTTCAAGTAGGTTTTCTAAACTCTTTCCTGGAATTAAGTTAAATGTGTTAGTGTAGGAAATTGCTAAGTTTACTGTATTGTGTTAAGTCCGTTTCATTGTTTCACAGACTCCCCAGAATGTGAAGTTTCTGCCTGATTAATACAAAAATCAGAATAAAGCCAGGAAATTTGACTAAAGTGTAATACAGTGAATTTTACTGGATTTTTGTGATTTCATTTGCTTAACTAAATTTATGATGATTTTTTTTGCCCTTAAACTAATGGTAGAAAGGACTTCAGGGTCTCGTGTGGTTTAAAATACAAATCATGGGGTGCCTGGGTGGCTCAGTCGGTTAAGCGTCTGACTTTGGCTCAGGTCATGATCTCACGGTCTGTGAGTTCAAGCCCCGCATCGGGCTCTATGCTGATGGCTTGGAGCCTGGAGCCTGTTTCGGATTCTGTATCTCCCTCTCTCTCTGCCCCTCCCCCGTTCGCATTCGGTCTCTCAAAAGTAAATAAACATTAAAAATTTTTTTTTAGTTAAAAAAGATAAAATACAAATCACATTCCATATTGAACTGTGGAGACATACTTCTTTTTATTTATTTATAACTTATATACGTATGATTTATATATGTATAATTTATTTTTTATTTATTTATAATTTCCTTAACATTAGCACCACATCTATTTGTTCTAATTTAATACTTTGTGTTTTCCATTTTAATATTATGTGGCTTGCTCCTGAGAGCGTTTAAGTAAACACCTCAGTTTGAGGTACAGCAAATCTACAACTCTTTTATTTATTTATTTATTTATTTATTTATTTATTTCAACGTTTATTTATTTTTGGGACAGAGAGAGACAGAGCATGAACGGGGGAGGGGCAGAGAGAGAGGGAGACACAGAATCTGAAACAGGCTCCAGGCTCTGAGCTGTCAGCGCAGAGCCTGACGTGGGGCTCGAACTCACAGACCGTGAGATCAAAACCTGAGCTGAAGTCGGACGCTTAACCGACTGAGCCACCCAGGCGCCCCATGCAATTCTATTATTTATAAATATGTATGAAAATTAAAAAGAAAAGAAAAAAAATACTTCCTGTTGAGACTAATATTTATAGGAGAGAAAGCGAGTATAAATATAATATAATATAAAATATAAAAATATAAATATAAAAATACCTAGCACAGGTAGTAGGTTCTTAATGATATTAGTTTCTTTCCCCTCCTGCTGCCAAGTGATGAGCTCATTGCTTGTTGAGATGTGATTGACCTACCTATATGCCGATATTTAATAAAAGCATATACTGTGGCTTTCTTTTAATTCCTTATTAAATGGCAGTCTGGTAACTTATTCAATCAATAACTAGGCACCAAGGAATCCATGTTTTGTGTGGGGAGGCAGAGGAAGGAAACATGTAAGCCAAAACAAAGCAGTTTTAATTTATTTTGAATCTTCTATTGTTTGCGTGAGGTCTTGTGGAAAAATGAGAGAAAATTTCATTAGTTCCCTTTCCAAGTTGCAGTAGATCACTAATTGCTCCTTCAGCCGTTGAATGGATATGCAAATTGTGATATATTCATACAAAAGAGTGTTACAAAGCCAGGAAAATGAATTAATTCCTACTACCCACGACAGCGTGATGAGTTTTACAAACTTAATGTCCACTAAAGGAACTAGATAAAAAGAGAACATAGTCTATATTTTCAAAATAAGAAAAGTAAAACGTGGGTGCCTGGCTGGCTCAGCCGGTTAAGCGTCAAAGTCTTGATCTAAGCTCAGGTCATGATCTCACACGTTCCTGAGATCGAGCCCTGTATCTCGCTCCACTGACAGTGTGGAGCCTGCTTGGGATTCTCTGTCTCCCCCTTTCTCTTCCCCCACCCTGCTCATCCTCTCTCTCTCTCTCTCTCAAAAATAAAATAAGTAAATATTTAAATTAATAGTGATAGAATAATTGCTATCTTTGGGGAGGGTGTGAAGGAAGTTTCTAGGTCATGGTCGTGTCCTCTGTTTAGATCTGGAGCTGATTACATGGGCTCATTTACTCAGTAAAATTTCAGCAAACTCTATACTCATGGCTTGCATATTTTTCTGAACTGAATATATTCATTATTCAATATATTCAGAATTCAATATATTCTGAAATGAATATATTCATTAAAAACATGGCCTCTCCAAATCATAATTTGCTTTAAAAAATCTAGATGACTTCATCGTGTTTTGAATGCTGGAACACAGTGTGCGAATTTTCATGTCCCTGCTCCCCTATTCCAATCTTAATAATAAACAGCCTGTGTGGTGGAGAATTATTTGTAGGGTAGAGAATTTCTTTTTCACTTTTCTCTAATTTATTACTCAAAAAAATTTAACAGCAGGGTAGTGGATTGTCGGCATGCATTAAAGATTTTGATTATTTGTTTGTGTTATGCCTTGATATTAAAAATTCTTGGGGCGCCTGGGTGGCTCAGTCAGTTAAGTGTCAGACTTCAGTTCAGGTCATGATCTCATGGTTCTTGAGTTTGAGCCCCGTATTGGGCTCTGTGCTGACAGCTCGGAGCCTGGAGCCTGCTTTGGATTCTGTGTCTCCCTCTCTACCCCTCCGCTGCTTGCTCTCTCTCTCTCTCTCTCTCTCTTTCTCTCTCTGTCAACAATAAACAAACACTGTAAATGTATCTATGCAAAACACCAAACATGCTTTGAACAAGTGATACTAAATAACATGTTTGATGTTATAGGTGCATTTTACTTTCTCTCATCTTGATGTTAACATATTATACTGGGTGGCACTTAACTAACAAATAGGCTGTTGAGTCAGATTCTTGATTTCAGCTTGGGCCATGATCTCATGGTTCCTGGGTTTGAGCCCTTTATTGGGCTCTGTGCTGACAGTGCAGAGCCTGCCTGGGATTCTCTCTGTCTGTCTGTCTGTCTCTCTCTCTCTCTCTCTCTCTCTGCCTCTCCCCCACTTGTGCACGGGTGCGCTCTCTTTCTCTGTCTCTCAAAATGAATAAACTTAAGAAGAAATAGGCTGTTGAGCAATTTCAAATTGAATGCAGAATAAAAATTTGAGACAAGAAAAAAAAAGATGATGTAACTTGAATATGGTGTACCAAGTAGTGGCATGAGAGTGTGGGGCTTTGCCTTTAGAGACACATTGTCAAGGTCAAGTTCCATTGTTTAATAACTAAGTGACATTTTTTCATTGTGGAGGATTTGTAACACCTTTATATGTCATTTGTATCTTCATATATAAAATGCAGATAAGAAGATTACACGTAAAACATTTAGTTTAAAGCCTGGCACATAGTAACTGCTTAATATGTGACTTACAGATTTAATGATAATAAAATTCTTCACCTTACACAGTAAGGCTTAACTCAAGCAATTTGAAAGAAGTAACCAAAAATTTTTTTAACGTTATGGAATAGTTTGTGTTTATATATATATCCTGGAAGTATTAATTAAAATATGAATACAAAGAGATGCCATATGAATATTTCATCTTTCATATAATGATACAATTTAGAATTAATTGCTTTTATATTATATTTTTAACTTCTGTCCTTTGCTAAATCAACTTGGAATTTAAACTGCTCTTTTATTTTCCTTAATGGCAGTTTTGTTTTCTTTGAAAAATGAGGTTGCCATTTTTTTTAGTCTTATTATGATAGAATACTTAATGTAATTTCCTAGAGATGTTAATATATTTATTTTCTCTAATGTAATTTCTGCATATTTTTAAAATCCCAAATATTTGGATAATAAATGATTAAAATAAATGTTCATTTGTCTTATATGCTTTATGGATTTGGTAATTATTTAAACTATAAAATTAATCAAGGTTATTGTGAACTTTATATTTCCCTTCCTCAATTATCTCCACAGAAATCATTCTCCTCTTCACCTTTTGCAGGCATTTAATGAAATGGTTCTTGTTAACATTAGTAAGAGATGTGTCATGAAATCGCTCTGCCTTGCTTATGCATAATTACAACTTTATTGCCCTTTAGTCTGTTAAATCTGTGAGCCATTTGTCTTGTCTTTTGTGTTGATGTGATAATTCACCTCCAGCACCTGCTGTTGCTAAGCCTTTCTTTGGGTATTGGGATACTGAGTTTGTTATATTGCTACTAATTCTTGCTACTTTTAAGAAATTGTTTCTCCTTGTAACTATAGATCAGTAAAGAGCTTCTATTACTAATACTAGTTACTGACTTTTGATTACAAGTTCTTTCTTCTAGAAAAATCCTACAACACTTTATCTTTGCAGTGATGCAAATGCGCGCGCGCGCGTGTGTGTGTGTGTGTGTGTGTGTGTGTGTGAAAGAGAGAGAGAGAGAGAGAATGTTTAACATTTAGAAGTGAAAATGATGGGTTAATAAACTGTCTTTGCTCATCAACGGAGTCACTGCGAGTATGGCATATTTTGTTTTCCCGACAACTATTTAAAGGAAATCATTTCACATTTTCTTGAATTACTGCTCTTGAAAGAGAACAAATACAAGGATTTGTCTTTTGGAGGTAGAAAAGTAAATGGTAACTATATTACAACTAGTCACGATTAAATTGTTTCCCTCTGTCCCAGTATCTGAAGAAACAAAGTCATCACGTTGTAAATAAAAGTTTAAAATGAGGACTTGAACTTTATATCACAGCCAAGTATCTTAAAAATTTAGAGTGAAAGCCAGGTCTTTGCATTCAGTAAGTTGTTCTCTCTTAAAAAGCAAATGTGTGTTTTTAAAACTTATAACAGATTTTTCAGAGGACTAAATAAATTATTATATAAACCAAAATGCTCTCTTGTAAGTAGCATCCTGGGGCTTCAAAACAATTCCACCTGTGTACTTAAGTTGGTATTTTTATATCACTGTCTAATATTTTAAAAATAACCACTGTGTGTTACGTTTATGCACATTTCCTTCCACAAGCTTGCTTACTAAGGGATGCAGATTCCTGGCCATGGCCCAAGATTTCTGCCTAACTAGCCTTAGATCTTGCCCAATTGATGAATTGCCTAAGGAAAAAAGTTACAAATAAACTTAGTGTATGAAGAGTCTGAAACAAACCTCAAGTCTCACAAGATACCAATCATAGGTGTTATATTAGCGGGGGTGGGTTTTGCAAACAAATCTGAGAGGGCATATGCCCCTTAAAGTTGACTGTTATTTTTTTTTTCTGATTGATTTGCTAGGAACCAAGGGCATTGTAGAGACAGTCTTTGTTGACATATGGTTTTTTTTTTTTTTAATTCTATTTTATACTTTGGAATATAATTTTATTCACTGATATTTTTAAGGCATCTCATAATGATTATGAGACTAACATGCATCCATTAATAAATGCAATAAAAAAATTTGATGCTGATACAATTTCAGGATTTTTTGGCAAGGCATGCCTTTTGTTATATGGTGACATTTTATACAATGTGAGGAAGATTGGGGTAAGAGAAAGTTTACTTTTACTTCATGAAAGATTTTTATGGTTAGATGCTGTATTTCTAAATTGACCGCTATATTTCTATTTTCATTAAATAGATACTTACAGTTAGAGGAGAAAACTGGTCCCTAAATCTGGAAGCCTATTAGGTTTGAGAATCAGATGAGTGTTCATGTTTGGTTTTGAATATGTTGGATTGTTATGATTTCGTGTACCTGGTGCTTTTCCAGCTTAATAACTTTAAAAATTCCGATATGTAAGTTAATTGACTTTTTCTGGTTTGTTTGAGATTAAATGTTATTAATTACAATTTGAGTACTTTCATTTTCCATTAGAAATGGAAGATTTTGGTGCAGGGACCATTTATTTAAATGACAGTAATTGAAACTTTGCCAGGCATTTATTTGTTTGCTTGTTATTTATTTTGGCTTTTTCTTTCCCCAGCAAGTTGATGTGGAAAAATGGGTATGTGTTTCCATGTATTTACAAAGAAATTGTGATCTTAAACAAGTGCATGTTTCCTATTGCCTCTCATCTTTTTGTTTTGCTTCCGAGTGTGGCTTGTACTATGAATATTCAAACTAACTGCTATCTTGTAATGAACACACATTTTACTGGTCTCTACGTAGAACCTTACGAAGTTTTGGTTTTGCTTCGTCTGAAATGAGGTAGATTGGAAAACTCTCCCTACCTAGAAGTATATGCTTTCTATATAATTTGTAATTATGATATGCTTCTGATCAACAGGAATCAGAATTGTTTATCTCTTATCCAACAAATCTCGACTACTTAATCTTAAAGCCCTCCTACTTAGCTCTTATGTTTTCCATGCTTTATAGACATGGTCTGTTATCTGTATTAATGGAATCTTTAAAAGTACAGGTGTTGTCAGTATTGTGAGGAAAGATGCAGGTGACAGGGTTCTGGAGGCAAAGTCTGGACCAACATTGTGACAAATCATGTAAGGTGGCCATGTTACTACTCAGATGTCACTTTCCTCATCTGCTAAAAGGAGAGAAGAATCCTTACAGTCCTGAACACCCTGAATACCTTTAATTCTGAGTGGAAATTACAGTCTCACCAACACTTTTTTTCCCGAGCATGCAAAACAGCGAAGCATGTTTTATTATTGTTGTTGTATTATTTTGTTTTTATTTGCTTTGTGACTTAATATATTGACTTAAAATTTTTTTTTTAATATTTGTTTATTTTTGAGAGAGAGAGACAGAGCAGGAGCAGGGGAGGGGCAGAGAGAGAGGGAGACACAGAATCCGAAACAGGCTCCAGGCTCTGAGCTGTCAGCCCAGATCCCGATGTGGGGCTTGAACTCATGAAGCCTGAGATCATGACCTGAGCCGAAGTCAGAACCTTAACCGACTGAGCCACCCAGGCGCCCCAAATATTGACTTTTAAAGATTGGCTTAACCGATGGCTTCATTCTATATTTATTATTTTCCCTGATCCTGGGATATGAGTCTCTTGATATTCACAATATTTTTGAGCATTTTGCTACCTGATTTTCAGTAGCCTTTCAGTGGTGTTTCTACCACTGAAACGAATGCATGTTCACTTGGCTTTTTGTGAATCTTGGCTCTTTTTCACTTACTGTATCCCTTTATATTGATGGAAAGCTTTTTTGTTTCTTTTAATTGCCATTTCCATGATGATGATACCCACATAATTTTGAGAACTGCTACTTCTATATTATATTTCTGGAGAGAATGTAAATTCATCATCTGTCTCCTCGTAGCTAAACGATTACTAATTCTGTTCAACTTTTTTGTTGTTGTTTTGAAATTTCATGTCTTCTGTGCCTATAGTTAGAGTTCTGGTCCAAGCTTTACACTCTTCTTGTCTTGGGAATAAAGGCCTGTCTCTATGAACATGTTGGTCGTCTTTTGGTGGCTCCCTGCCAATGTCAGCTGTCCTAAAATGAGTCTGTCTTTTCTCATTTTGGTGCCCCTTTACTTCCATTAGTCAACTTAGGTGCTGTGCCCAGAGACCACTTTTTCTTGAACCAACCAGTCAAGCCACTTTCAAATCTGGAAATAGAATTCATGAACAAATGGGAACCCTCTTTTCCTTTGTCTGTAAGTGTTTGCCTCTCTTCCTCCCTGTGTCTGGTTACTCTTGACCTACCTCCCTGTGTGGCTTTTCTTTCTCTCATTTTCGTAACAATTTCACATCTCAGACTTCATTCTTATCAAGTTTATTCGTGAATCTTCACAGTTGACGTTGCTTTCTGGACCTGAGAAAGAAAAGGAAGTAACATTGAGCTGAAAATCATGCAGTTGAGCTTTGCAAGTAACTAGCTTTATAACCTTATGTAGGCTATCTGTCGACTGTTATCTCCTCATCTATAGGATTAGAATCTGGACCAGTCCTTTCTTGTTCTAAGATAGTACCATTACATTAACAATAAAACATTGATGCTGAAATACGCTGCCATTTAGATATCATATAATGAAAATTCCTGCTGGCATTTTTTGAGGAAACTGGTAATCATTATGAGTATATGACTCGGTAAATTTTTGGTTTGAGCTCTTTTCTTTCTTTGAAGACTCATGTAGTTCAAATCTTACATATTTTCCATTAGAAGTTTGAAATTCGACTGTAACCGGTACCTTGAAGGGTAACAGAAAAACAGTTTAACCCCCTGCCTACCCACCTGCTCTATGGGGCCTCTACTCCTTTGTCCCATTCCTTAAATTAGGATGGGTCCCATGACCTCTCTTATATTCAGACAGTAAGAACCCCTCCCCCAGTCATTTCAAGTCACAAAAGTCTCATTTTGGTAACCAAATCACGCAATCCTGTGTAATCAGGGGGGTCTGAAGTTAATGTAGGTTAACCTGTGTTGGAGCTCGGGGCACCCCAGGCTGGAACCCAGGAGGGGAGGGGGGGAAGGGGTGGGAAGCTGCCTCTTACTTCGCTCTGCCAGGGTCCTCACACCCTTGCCCGTTGCCCAGTGCTCCTGCCCCTGTCAGGGTGCAGCAGGAACATGGAAGAAGAGGGAAGTTGGCAGGAAGTCTTTTTAAAAAAAAATTTTAATGTTTATTTTTGAGAGAGAGAGCGAGTGAGCTAGCAGGGAAGGGGCAGAGAGAGGGAGACACAGAATCCAAAGCAGGCTCCAGGCTCTGAGCTGTCCGCACAGAGCCCGACGCGGGGCTCCGACCCACAACCGCTTAACCAACCGAGCCACCCACGTTCCCCTGGCAGGAAGTCTTTCTTGATGACAGTGACCTTCATTGGGCTCGTCAGGTGTTAAGGCGAGCGCTCTCTGGGGCACTTGGGAGGGTTTTCTGGGGGAATGCCCGTCACCAGAAATCTGACCTGTGGTTCTCTTGCCTCAGCCAATGATCCCCCAGCTGGTCAGTGGTGACGACTGCCTTGTCCCAAGGCCTCTTGGGGGCATTACGGACATCCCCAGGCCGGCTCTTTCTGGGGCAGCCCGTCTCTAACAGCAAGCCCCCTCCTTGCCCTCTGCTGCCACAGCCTGCCTAGCCCGTCTCTTCGTCTTCATCTCCAGGCACAGTCAGACACCGGTCTCTTGTGTCCCACCTCCTGGGGGACACAGGTGTCCCCGAAGCCACTCTCTCTAGGCTTGAGGTGAGGGCAGGCTTGGGTGGGCAAGAGCAGGACTCAGAAGCTCCCAAAACCTCCTTCCAAGAACCATCCTTTTGCTCCCCGACCGCTTCTGGAAGACCAGAGCTGGGGGTCAGCCAAGGGCAGCAGGCCGATTTTCAGCCGCCCCTTTTGGTGGTATAACAGTAAGTTTGGAATGCGGTACTCTTTGCCATCACTTTGTTCTGAGACAGGTGTCCCAAGACAGGGACGGGTGTCCAAGACAGTTATACTTGCTTAACTACACAGGGCATTTACCAACCGCAGATTAAGACCTTTAGGAGCCCTGTAAAATTTACATATATATGGAAAGGCAAATGGCTCCTTTGTAAATTTTCTGATAGTGTAATTCCGGATAGCTTCATCAAAGGTCAATCAGTCTTAATCAATCTCTTCCTCCCCCCTTCCCGCCCTTCCTCTCTCCACTTGTTTCCCAGTGTCTCTTTGAGCATCTTTGAGTATTTTGCATTTAATCATAAGCCCATTGAGTAATCAAATGTTGCTCTTCATACACGACGGGAGAATAACATTGGTGGGTCTGGAGTAGCAGGTGATAGATTGCCTGTTATTTCTGTCTACTCCACCCCAGCCTTCTGGCACCCCTAACCCATAGCATCGGCCTCTAGCGTGGTGCCTGGGGTTGCAGGCCTCTAGTGTGGTAGCCTAGTGCGTGGGGTTGGGTGGAGCTGGGACGAAGGGATGGAAAACAGTGTGATATTTGTCAGACGTGGAGCAGTGTCTGTAGACCGAATGAGGTCTCGTACATATAGTTGCTCTTTTCAGGAATACGTTGATGCTGTTGTAATTAAGATACAAAATTCTTTCAAATGTTCCTAACTGAATAGCAGTTTAAAATTTTTTTTTTCAACGTTTATTTATTTTTGGGACAGAGAGAGACAGAGCACGAACGGGGGAGGGGCAGAGAGAGAGGGAGACACAGAGTCGGAAACAGGCTCCAGGCTCTGAGCCATCAGCCCAGAGCCCGACGCGGGGCTCGAACTCACGGACCGCGAGATCGTGACCTGGCTGAAGTCGGACGCTTAACCGACTGCGCCACCCAGGCGCCCCTGAATAGCAGTTTAAAAACAGTAATGTGTTTTCATGTGCGTGTACTGCCATGTGAGGGCCTGTGAAATGCTTTCATGTTTTCAAGGTTCATACGTGTTTGAAATGGTTTGGAAAAAAATAGAATGTTCTATACTTTGATATACACAATTAAAAAATTTTTTTTAACGTTAATTCATTTTTGAGAGACAGAGAGAGAGCATGAGCTGGGGAGGGGCAGAGAGAGAGAGAGGGAGGCGCAGAATCTGAAGCAGGCTCCAGGCTCTGAGCTGTCAGCACAGAGTCCGACATGGGGTTTGAACTCGTGAACCATGAGATCATGACCTGAGCTGAAGTCAGACACCCTGATATACATAATTTTTTATATGTAGGTGGTGATCTGAGTATAGGTGAGGCTTTATGTATCTTCGGGTCATTACGATCCATATATTTTGTGCAGAGATTAATTTGTTGGTTTTGATGTAGAGAAATTTTTTCACAAGACAAGCTACAAAAAGAGGAAAGCCCTAAATAGCTCTTTTACTTCATATTTTAGGCGTTCATGCAGCTCAGTGATTTATAAACCTGTGTCAGCGAGCCAAAATGGGAGGATTTATGGTAGCCTTTCAGAAGCATTTATTTTTCTTCGCCCTTCAAAAGAAGAAGTGGATAATTACACACATATATATTGTCAAATTAATGACACTCAAAAGAAAAGGCAGTTCATGTAAATCCTTTCTGTACAGAATTGTCAATAGGTTGAAAATGACAACAGTGATGACCAATCTGCCCCCAAAATATAGTGAATTATTTAAAAGATACAAGCATGCACCTGTAATCAGATAGTTATTATTATGAGCCATGTGAGAGTATAGCCACAGGCTCAATGATTACAGGTATCACTGCTCTTTCTTGGTAATGAAAGCCGTGCCCCTTTTAGATGCTCTCTGGGCCTGCAGTCAACATGCCTGTCAATCAGTTCAGTTTTGGATATTTTCAGTGGAGAATCCCTAGAAAGTTAAGTATTTACATACAGTATTTTTATCATAAGAGAAATAGTTGAGGGTTTTGTTATTACAAATATGCATACATATATCCTATTAGATAGTATATATTGATATACACTTGGACCTTGGAGTTGTTACTTTTAAACTTCTTTTGGCCCCTCAAATATATTGGGAACATTATTAATTTAAAATAACCACCAACATGGATGGACCTAGAGGGAATTATGATAAGTGAAGTCAGACAGAGAAAGATAAATACCGGGTCATTTCACTTACATGTGGAATCTAAAAAACAAATGAAGAAACAAAAAAACAGAAACAGACTCATACATACAACAAACTAGTGGTCGCCAGTGGGGCGGGGGCGATGGTCAAACTAGGTGAAGCGGATTAAGAGGTACACACTTCCAGTTATAAAATAAGTCACCGAGATGAAAAGTACAGCATCGGGAATATAGTCAATAATATTGTCATAATGTTTGGTGACTGCACTTACAGTGGGGAGCTTTACGCAGTCTATACGTTGGTGAAGCAATGTCATACACCTGAAACTAATAAAACGTTGCCTGTCACTTATACTTCAGTTAAACGGATAGCCACCAATAACCTCAAGTCTTTGGTGGTGAGAGGTCTTTTTCTTTTTTCAACATCGTGAACTTTACCAGATGTATATCCCCACTTGCAAAGTAGAGGTTACCGGTTGGGGGATTATGGAGAAATCCTAGCATCTTGCTACATGCAAGAGAAAGGATGGCAAATAAGAAATTCAGTGGATAGCCTGTGTGCAAAGTAGGACGTTTCCTGCCCTCAGTGGAAACTTCGTTTTAAAAGGTCCTCCTGCATCAAAATTTTGCCCTAGCCTTTCAGATTGTTGGATTGGATAATTCTTTTTAGTGACAAGCCCCCAAATGTTTATTTTGTGCTAATTCCAGATCTATACAATTTTTGAGAAGATTATTTCTTTTTTTTTTTTTTCAACGTTTATTTATTTTTGGGACAGAGAGAGACAGAGCATGAACGGGGGAGGGGCAGAGAGAGAGGGAGACACAGAATCGGAAACAGGCTCCAGGCTCCGAGCCATCAGCCCAGAGCCTGACGCGGGGCTCGAACTCACGGACCACGAGATCGTGACCTGGCTGAAGTCGGACGCTTAACCGACTGCGCCACCCAGGCGCCCCGAGATTATTTCAGTCAAGGTTCTTTTAAAACTTCTAAGACGGGTCCATGTATAGAAGTATTACATTTTTAAATCAGTTGTCATTTCATAACACTGAAATAACAGCTGTTTTAGTTTATTTTATTTAAAATTTTTTTAATTTTTATTTTTGAGAGAGAGGGAGAGAGGGAGAGAGAGAACGCAAGCAGGGAAGGGGCACAGAGAGAGGGAGACACAGAATCTGAAGGAGGCTCCAGGCTCTGAGCTGTCAGCACAGAGCCCGACATGGGGCTTGAACTCACAAACTTGTGAGATCATGACCTGAAATGAAGTCTGATGCTTAACCGACTGAGCTACCCAGGCACCACTGAAATAACAGTTTAAAAAATTCAAAGTTGAACTGAAAGGCCTAGTTATGGTAGAGGAGCTTTTTCGGTCTCCCGAATCACTGCTTCTTTCTTTATACCAGCGTGTAATTATGCATTCTCTTGATGTCCCGTGTTTGATTACAATTTTCCTAATGGAGTATTGCTATTTGATTTGTTTTCCTACTCATAATCATTTGCATATGCCAAGAAAGCCCTTCAGGTCTCTCAGCTGTGCTAGATCAAATGACATAAACTTACAGACCAAAGACTATTCTGCTTCCGTTTGCCATCCATTGGCCCCCCTCATGGCCATCTATCTGTGAGTTACAGCTCAAGGATGTCTGATTCTCTTCCTGGTTCATGTGAATGTAGCGTAATGGGGGCTCTGCCTCCAGCTCTTGCTCACGTTTGAAGCTTCATCGGACCTACCAATTCGGAAGTCATTTACACTAACCCTTGAATACTGGGTTACTGCCACTTGCCCTTTACCCTAAAGAACTAAAATCTCTCCCTTGTGTTTCATCCTCCACCAGTTTGTTCTAGACAGAAAGCAGTGTCAATTCACCTTGGTGCCTGGACTCTTCCTTTGTTTATAGTCCTCTGTTTCTGTATCTTGCCTAATAGAATTTTAGCTTATATCTAATGACCTTTGCATGAGGGAAATAAATAATTCTTTCAGTAAAGTGGAAGCATAAGGTGATACTCTCTAACCTAAATCAAGCCTGTTCTCTTCAATATTTATCTTCAGGCATGAGTTTCTTCTTTTAATCATGTCAGCACCTTTTAAAGGATTTTGTTACTCTTTTTTCTGTTGCTTTTTATCATATCTAGGCAGTGTTTACATTGATATTAAATTGCATATATATCCTTTTTGTTTTAATGTATCTTGCTTGCTTTTTCATTCCCCAGTGATCCCCTTTGAACTTGTCATAATGTTATCACTTGGATATCAGTAGTGCTTGAGCCAAATAGACCAACCAGTGGTTTGCATAGAAGGTTAATGTCAGTAATGCCACAAGTAATCTTTCATGTTTTTGATTATCTTTTGATAATGTGTGTCTGGTACATGAGCTGTTCTTTGTCATGCTGCAGATGGATATTTTGGCCTTTGCTAATTTTCAGTATTTGTTCTCTTTTATCATATATCAGGATTACTCTCCCCAGTGACTCGCCCTTCTTGTAGTTAAGACACTACTTAGGAATTGTAAATAGCAGCCCTCTGTTCTGACTCTCCTGACCGTTCTTTTCTCTATTTATTACAGTTCTGATGTAGTTTAACCTAGAAAACAGAAAATCAGCCTGAGAACATTTCTCAAGGAAAAATCTCCGAAACTGAGCTCAATTAAAAAAAAAAACAAAAACAAAAACAAAAACTCATGAATAAAGTATCTGTTATAAGCTATGATCTGTACCAAAAGTTTGGAATTGTGTTTTTCTTTTAATTAAGGCTTTAAAAAGGATTTTTCCTAATTCCTCATCTAGTGATATGTACATCACTAGAGATCTCATAATAGGATCTGATTGGCCAGTTTCATCATAGAAAATAAATTTTCTGATGTCATTTACCATTGATACCACTTACAAAATTGTAACCAAACAGCCTATATTTTTAAAGGTAAGAATGAAATGGTTCTTTACACATTTTCCTTAAATTTTTGATATTAAAGAGTCACCTGTCTGTGTCACTCAGAACAGCATGCAACTCTTGATCGGGGTTGTGAGTTTGAGTCCCACGTTGGGTGTACAGATTACTTAAAAACAACATTAAAAAATATAATATTAAAAATGAAAAAAAAACCCAAAGTAGAGTTTCCATTTAGTAACATGTAAATTACTATGCATATATGTTTCAGGAAACTAACTGTGGTATTTACAAATACTATGTTAGATAACTTCCCCTTGCTGTTGTCTTTAAAATAAATGTGAACATGTGTATCTTTTCTCTTTAGGACTTAAACACTGTGACAGCTAAATTTAACCCTAAGTTTGGAAATATATTGTTATTTTTCCTTCTTAGCTCTTTGGCATCTGTGAACCTCTTCTAAGAGGAGGCAGTCAAATTTTATGGGTCTAAAGAAAAATGAAGAAATGTATGTACAAATTAGGTTTTGCAGAAGTAAGATGAGCTATTATATATGCAAATCATAAGAGAAATGTTTTAAGGGAAAAAGAGAAAAGTTTTTGTGGTTTTTCTTTGAAATACACATCTCGGAATATGTAGTATCTAGAACCTGCTTATTGTTGTTTTGCATGACATGTAAACAGCTTATCACAGCATCTTAATTTACAATCTACCTTACCTGTTTCTAATCCACTATCTTTACTAAACTTTGTTGGGTTGCTGTTTTATATCACTGCATTTTTATGCAAGAGATAAAAAAAAGTTATAGAGCATTTTCGAGTATCATTTTCAGAATATACCTTTGGTTCTTTTGGTGCTTAGTGGCTATGTTATAAATCGAATCATGCATTTAAAGTACAGCAGCATGTTTTCACAGAAGTAGGAAAAACTGATATAAAGACAATTCCAAAGAGAGTTTTGCCTGCTACAGCTTTCCTCTAGCATGTAGTTGATACTAAGTTTTCTTGTGATCCCACAGTGAGTGTGGTAGTTTTTTTATTGTTCACATAACTCTATTTTGAACAGTGGAATCTTTATAAATAAGAGATATTTTTAAGAAGTCTTTGCAAAAACGTATAATATTTTCTCTCTTTTCCTTCTGCCCCTACAGAAATTCATGATGAAGGTAAGACATTGGATCATCTGGTCTATATGTAATACTGGGTGCGTTTTCAATTTGGTTACATGGATTTGTGTTTTAATTCGTGGCACTTTTCTTCACATTTTCAAGTTTTTAAAAATTAAATCAAACTTTGGAACTTGTAAATTTAAATAAATCGCGCATTTAAATTTGACGTCTTAATGAACAACGTTTGACATTTTGGGTCATATTGTACGACATTAAGTTTTATTTAGCCGATGTTAGGAATTTCTCCTATCAAAACTTATTTTTTTCACAGCTTTCCATTTAGAATTTTCACTCTGGGGATCATATGGGCTGTTTTGCTTTTAAAGCTGTCTTGCATGAATACAATATGAAATTTATACTCTGGGAAATTGGAAGAGGCACCATGAAGCTGCTACAGGAGAAGTGAAAATAATTTAACCCCTTTTCGTTGCTTAACCAAATTACAAAAATGGAAAGGTCTTAAAAGACAAGTTGAAAGGGAAGAGAAAAATACATGACATGTTATTGAAGGAAATATGAGGTTCTTTCGAGATATAAACTAGAAGTTTTTTGTTTTCTTTTTATGTACCTGCCATTTTTTCTCATATAACATTCATGAAATTTAGTTTTTATTTGAAAAGCCAAGAAACAATGTGTAGAGAAATTTATTGTATTCACTCAGTGAAGGCTTAGTATAATTTAAAAATCCAAAAGAATGTCATTTCTTTTTAAATTTCTTTTTAATATTTACTTATTTTTGAAAGAGAGAGAGACAGAGTGTGCGTGGGTGAGGGGCAGAGAGAGAGGGAGACACAGAATCCCAAGCAGGCTCCAGGCTCCGAGCTGTCAGCACAGAGCCCGACGTGGGGCTCAAACCCACGAACTGTGAGATCACGACCTGACCTGTGAGATCACTTAACCAACTGCGCCACTCAGGCACCCCAAAAGAATGTCATTTCAAAAGATATAAACTATGAAACCTATGAAGTCAAAATTCTGGAAGTAGATTTAAAAGGTCGCATGGAAGAAAAGGAAGCAAAGTATGCATGGCTGAGTGTCTCTTGAGTCTATGTCTGTCATTCATATTTTCCAAAACTCTGTACTATGAGTGTTGTGGGGTCCCCACAACTGGACCTATTCATTAACGTTAAGAATTTGACAGTTGGGGTGTCAGAGCAGATGACTTCTTTGAAGCCATCTATCATCAAGGACACAAAACATTTTCCTAAATTTCAAATAACAGAAGATACTATTATAACCTTAACATTGGGAAGAGAGGACATTAACCACTTAATTAAACATCATGAAACAAGCATTTTAGTTGGAAAATGGTATAAATAGCAGCAAAACATGAGTATGTCCTCTCCTTGCAGATATGAATACGTACCTAATGAAATGGGGTTTGAAAAATTCAGTTTTTCTTGCCAAATCTGCATTTACACTGCTCTTTTTTCCATCTTGCCGTTTTATCATAGCAGTCTCTTATCCAATGCCATATCTACTTCCCCTTGGAAGAGGATGAATGGGATGGTTACCTTAAACTTCTCTTTCAAGCGTTTTCATGAGAGCAGGTTCATAGAAAACTCAGTGCAAACAGAAAGATGATGTAGAATGGAGGAGGGCACGTGTGGGGAGCACTGCGTGTAGGAGACGAGTAGTGACCAGACAAGTTCTACTTCTGAAACCAATATTGCATGGTACGTTAACTACCTAAAATGTAAATTAAAAAAAATAAAGATGATGTAGAATCAATTTAAACCAGGTAGCATAGCTGGAATAATTTAATTAGGGTCTAATTCCCTTTAACTGCAAAGCCAGAAGCCCGATAGCTTATTTTTGTACCTGCATTGGATGATCCAGAGAGGTTAGAATCTAAGCAGAGGGTATATGTGTGAAGTTATAGCAATTTAAGCCACTTAAACGGGAAAAGATGCCGAATTTTCTTTAGCTTTCATCTTCCAATCGTGATTTGCTTTGGGTTTCATACCTGGACAGGCATTGTTTAACCTCCCAGAACCAGACAGATGTTTCCTTGTGGTGAGAGCCCATTTCTACTCTTGGTGCAGTGGTTGTTTCATAGACCTTTGGTCTGCTTCCCCAGGAGACCTTTAGGTTAAGACACCCATCAGAGGTACACCATCCAATGCGAAGTGGCCATCTTGACAGTGTTCAACTGGCTTCGTCAGACACACTTACTCTGCACCGAAGACAGATTTCTCATCAGTTATTATAATCATCTTGTGAATCTATTACGTTCCCTATTAAAGAAGGCAGGGCTGTGAGTGTCTGTGTCCTGCTGCTGGGGACCCGTAGGTTGACCGGAATACCAGGCCCCCCAATTCTGTGTGATTCCTCTTTGATCTCGTGCCATTCACATTTGCATTTTTTAGGTCATTGTCAGATGATTTAAAAATTTAAGCATGGAGATATTTTTCCATTTTTCTCCCTGGAACACCTCATTTCCCAAATTTGACTATTAGGATTTGAAGGTAAACTTAAAAGCTTCTCTGCTTAAATATCTGAGCACAATGAAAGAAGTTCTCTAATACAAAATTCTTGTTCTTGTCTGTTGTTTCATATTTTGGCATGTACTCAAGGATCACCTGCAGTAACAAATTTCTTTTAAGATTTCATTGTTTTACTTCTAAAATGGCATGTTATGTCATAGCAGTCAAGGAATACAGAAAAATGCTGTGGTCTGACTTATTACAAAAACAGCCTTTTTGCATAATAAGGGCCTGGAATGATGATGTCCTACATTTATTAACATAGCATTTTTATACAGCAAAAAATAGAAAAACAGAAAACTTAAAGTACTTAGATACTATACAGTTAGTAAATTAGATAGTGTTAAAGAGTAATAATAGGGGAGACATGCTAATAAGCCAATATATAATACAAACACATATTTAAAGAACACAGAACCAAAAAAAACCCCAAAAAACAAAAAACAAACAAACAAAAAACACTGAAACAACAGAAACACAGTGCCAGTAATTTTTTGTGTGTATAAACCTCTTCAGTTTATCTTAGTCATTGCTATTATGATTTTATGTTTCATGCTTTTCTGCTCTTATACGTCAAATGTAGTTACAGTGATCCAGTTTGTCCCTCTTCCCACAGAGGGTAGCATGAATAAATTATACCCCGTGATGGCATATTGTTCTAAATAAATGTAAACATAGAAGCATGTACATCAAGGCTTTTACTTACAATATGGGTCCCCTAATTGGACATCTTCAGTTAAGATCCTGGCAAGCCAGAAGCATAGGAATGCCTAATAATACTAAATTGATATTAAGAGAATTTGTGTAAAACTTGAAGTGAGACTGGTTTAGAACACATACAACAGTGTTGATTAGATTTTGTTTCAATGTACTCTGGACTCTTTTATCCACTTATAGCTCATGAGGTCATGTTTTTTACACTGTTGTGGAACATTAACCGTGTCAGTCGTTTCAGGGATAATGGGTCCAAACCCACACACACAACTGAAAACATGCTTTCTTTGTTTTTGTTTTTGTTTAATTTGAGAGAGAGAGAGAGAGAGAGAGAGAGAGAGCACGAATAGGGGGAGAGAAGTAGAGAGAGAGAGAGAGAGCACGAATGGGGGAGAGAAGTAAAAGGAGAGAGAGAGAGAGAGAATCCCCATGCTGAGTGTGGAGTCAGACATGGGGCTCGATCCTGTGACCCTGGGATCATGACCAGAGCCAAAGTCAAGAGTCAGGTACCCAACTGACTGAGCCACGCAGGCGCCCCTGAAAACATGTTTTTAGCTGATATTTTCAGAAAGTCAAATTTTGCCTTTTAATAACTCATGGTTAGCTCTCCAACATCAGAAGTACTGAGAGAGTTTGGAAATGATAGTTGATGTTTTTGTTATTTTTTCCACCTAAAATGGCAGTAGCACCTTAACATAGACCTTCATCGTCTACAGGAGACCACAGTAGTCTAGCGGGAGCTGATTTCCAGATCCTGGTTCTGCTGGGGGGGCCCACGAAGGGCTGATGACCAGCAGCTCACTAAATACATCACAGACTCAACCAACCTTAGAGTCAGGGCTAGGGTACCAGCAGCTGCATTTTCAGGGACAGGTAGAACCCAAGTCATGCTTGGAAATGTATTCAAGGACTTGTAAGTTCCAGGTAATATTTTTACGAAAAGGATCTGATGATAATGCATCCCATAGTTGGAGGCATTAAGAATCATACAAATAATTAGCTCCTTAAAACAAATGCTTTAAGGTTTATTTATTTTTGAGAGCACAAGAGAGAGAGTGCAAGCAGGGGAGGGGCAGGGAGTGAGGGAGACACAGAATCCGAAGCAGGCTCCAGGCTCTGAGCTGTCAGCACAGAGCCCGACGCAGGACCGGAATTCACTGACTGCGAGATCATGACCTGAGCCGAAGTTGGATGCTTAATGGGCTAAGCCACCTAGGCACCCCCCCCCCAAAGAAGTAACTCTTAAACTTGTTTTCTTTGTTGTTAGTGTGCAAATATTTGAAGGAAACTACGTGGGATCCAATATATAGTTGTTGAGTAAATGAATAATTAGAGCTTTCAGTTCTTATTGAAAATAAGAAAATATTATGCGTGATACCCTTGGCATTAAGTGCACTGTGCCTCTCAGACAGTAGTCTTCCAAGACATAGCACAGAGTGTTTCTTTCGTGTGATACTTACTGGAGAATTAGCAGGACTAGTTAGAGTATAGATGGCTTTCGTGGGAACTAAAAGTCTATATGTCTCACATAAAATGTCATTTTTCTACTTTTCTAAATTGGTACAATTGAAAGCAATGCTTACTTTGCCCATATGTCAGAGTCCAAAAAACGGTTAATAGGTTAACTTCAAAAACCACTAAGATTATTTTTTTCCTGTGTATGTTCTTGAAAGGGGGCCAGCCTTGAACTACATTAGCTTGATTGACTCTTAACCTAGTTGGTCCTGGCGGGATTCCCAAAGCATAATATGGTTATACAGCTGAGTCCTTATAGGTTTAGGTTTGGGAGGCTAAAGGGAAAATGGACCTTTGTTCTGGGGTCCTGATACATCACCCAGCAGTGATGATCTTTTTCTCATTGAAATTCTCAAGGGAAGTCCAACAGTCTACCTGAAGCACAGTGTTGTAGAGTGTTGAAGGAAGAACTCTAGAACTGGCTAGTATTCGGTATAGCCACTTCATAAAGTACCAGAAGTTCCCAATATCAGAGGAAGTCCCTAAATATTTGTTCACTTAAATTAAAGCAAGGACCAGGCCAAATTTAACAAAAATATTGACACAACTAACCGAATCAAAAAACAAAATAAAAAAACACAGAACCAAGGTACCTCTTTGAATCAATGTCACATACATAATTGTTTTCATATATGTTTGTTGAATGAACAATTATCCAATATATGCTCAAGTGTGGAAATTACACATTTTTTTTTTCTGATTTAGAGGCAATTGGAGTAGTACCATTTAAAATGACACATTAGAGGGGTGCCTAGCTGGCTCCTTCTGAAGAGAATGCCACTCTTGATCTCGGGGTCGTGAGTTCAAGCCCTATATTGGGGATAGAGATGACTTAAATAAATATAAAAAATAAAATGAGACATGAGAGAAAAAGTAGTGTGGACCATGTGACAGAAATTGCATTCACTTTGTGTTAATTGTGCTCTCTTAAGTAACAAAGTTAATTTAGTGTGGGTTATTTGCATACTTTTTCAGTTCTATTAAAACTAAATCTGCAGCATAAATTTGTATTTAAGTGGTGAGGAAATCTATAGTGTAAAATCTATAATTGTCTAGTTGTATAAAATCTGTAATTGGAATATCTCCCTTAACCAATTTGAACATTTACATATGTGTGTGTGTGTGTGTGTGTGCATGTGTGTATGTGTACATATTATATATAAGTGACCTAAAGCAAAGCGTTAGAGTAAAAGGATCATTTGCCATTTTTGGGTTAAATCTAAGGCCTTGTCCTTCATTTTTAAAAAATCTTATTTTCATTGGTGTGACTGTTACTCAAGGTCAGTTGTTTTGTGGCTGTGGAACCTGTATGTGGTATGAAAAGGTAAGCTCCTATCAGAGTGATCCACATCAGGCAAGGTGAATAAAATTGTTCTTGGCTACACGAATCAAACATTATTTTAAAAGAAATGAATACTTTTCAAAGAGTGCCTAGTTCTGAGAAGGAATATGATTTTGCAAAGTAGATTTTTCCCTTTTGCTCTCAGTGTATGTAAAAAGCGATTCTCCTTTTTTTAAAGCAGGTTTTCTTATTTGAATCCCTTTCAAGACCTGTTTTAAGAATGGTTCTGAGGTCTTTTGAGCATAACATGTAAAAAAAGAGTTACCCTAAGGAGTTGTACAGAACAGTAGGAAGCGGGTATCTTTTGAGTGAAAAGAGCTATAGTAGTATAATATATTAACGTACTTTCTTGGGGCACCTGGGTGGCTCAGTTGGTTAAGCATCCAACTCTTGATCTTGGCTGAGGCCATGATCTCATGGTTCATGAGATCAAGCCCCGCAATGGACTCTGCGTTGACAGCATGGAGCCTGCTTTGGATTCTCTCTTTCTCCCCCCCTCCCCCACTTGTGCACATTCTGTCTCTTTCTCTAAATAAATAAATAAACTTAAAAAAAGATACTAATGTACTTTCTTCACTTCTTAAAGTATACATAAGTCAGTATCATCACTCCTTATCCTAGTAAGCTTTCCCAGTGATTTGTAAGTATGCTAAAATTTGAGAAGCATTTCTCTGTTTCATATTAAAAAATTTGGACTCTTAAAAAAAAACAGTTGGAAGGCATGAAACAATTTCAAACCTGTAGATGATTTGATCCATTCTGTGCTTTAGGAATTCTCTTTCATTGAACAGATATTTATTTAGTCCTTATTGTGTGCCAGGCATTTTGCCAGCAACCTGGGATACAGTGGGTGACTAAGGTACCGTAGTCCCTGCCCAGTGCAGCTCACAATGTAATGGGAAATAGAGACAATAAATAACTATAAATAAGTAATTACAAATTCTGATAAGTACTTACAGTTACCAAAATCAAGTTCATTCTTCGAGAACTAGATCAACTGTCAGACTCTCAGTAGAGACTTTTCTTGGTAGCCTTATTCCAACTTAAACATTCTTATCACAGCACTTTGCTTACTTTTATTTTATTCCTTCCTATTAAATGTTTCCTTGATAGCAAGAGATTATTTTATTGACGTAGTTAAGTTTACTCTTTTTTCTTTTTTTTTTTTCTTGTCGACCCTTTCTTCTTTCTATGTAGACTGCTCAAGGTGGTGGTCATCGAACACTCCTGTACGGACATGCCATATTGCTACGCCATTCCTATAGTGGCATGGTGAGTACGCATTTTGATTTCATCTCTTACAGGGCTCATTTAGATATACATCAGCAGGAAGTGTTGGTAATAGCATTTCATTGATGGTATTAATAAATTGGGATGGATGCATTCTTTAATACCTTTGTACCTTACTTATTTTTTCTCATTTAAAAAATGAGAGTTAGCTTAGATGATCTGTAAAGTCCTTCAGTTCTATCATTTACGACTCCTATTTTTTATTATCTTAATTTTTGATAGACTGGTTTTAAGAAGACAGAGGTGTAAGAGTCAAATAAATATTTCTCATTTCTGTTTTTGTTTTAAACAGTTCATTTATTAGAAAAATAAATTTTATAATTAAAGAAATTAAACAGTTCATTTATTAGAAAATTACTGAAGGATAATATTGAAAAAGTCTATGTCCACATTGTTATCCATATAGGTGTAGAGACTCATATACATATCTATCTGTCTATCTAGATACATACTTGATATACTTCTATATATTTTTATGTTATATAATATGCATTATTATTTTATATAGTTTGTAAAATGCATAAAAGTTTTATTCTACTCTTGTAAAAGCTTTATTAGGTTATAAAAGCAATACATATTTATTTTATAAGATTTGGAAATTACAGATGACACAATTCTTCATGATCATGTTAATGGGAGAAGAATGTGTAGGGACTTTAAAAAAATTTAATCCTTGGGGCGCCTGGGTGGCTCAGTCAGTTGGGCGTCCAACTTCAGCTCAGGTCATGATCTCGTGGTCCGTGAGTTCGAGCCCTGCATCAGGCTCTGGGCTGAGAGCTCAGAGCCTGGAGCCTGTTTCGGATTCTGTGTCTCCCTCTCTCTCTGACCCTCCCCTGCTCATGCTCTGTCTCTCTCTCTCTCAAAAATAAATAAATAAATTAATTAATTAATTAATTAAAAAAATTTAATCCTTTCTGTTCTTATTTTTTACATAATTGAGATCTTAGTACATAACCAAATTTATATCCTGATTTTCTAAACATATTATTGTAGCATAAGCATTTTCCACATTATTTAAATTCTTCATCAATATAATTTTCATGAATACATGATGGTCCAACATTTAGAAGTATAATATAATTGATTGTTTCTTTCATGAAGAAAATCTGTTTTAGAGGTTTACATAATTCTGATATTATGTAAATCACTTCAGAACAGGTGACCAAGCATAGCCTCAATATCTGTACCCAAAAACATATAAAAAATTGTCAGGACACGTGGGTGGCTCAGTTGGTTAAGCGTCAGATCATGATCTCACAGTTCATTGCGTTTGAGCCCTGCACTGACAGCGCAGAACCTTCTTAGGATTCTCTCTCTGCCTCTCTCTGCCCCTCCCCGCTCATGCTCTTTCTCTCTCTCTCTCTCTCTCTCAAAATAAACTTAAAATTGTGAGTCTTATTCATGATTACCAGTGTGAAAATCTGACCTAAATTTCTGGTGAATGGAATTCAAAAGTATAGGAAGAGAAGTATAGGAAAACTGTAGATAACATTTTAATGATGACTTAATAATATCATTTTTATTAATGTGCTACATCATATAAAAAGGCCATATAAGAAAAATTGTGATCATCTTAACAGGTATTGAAAAAGGTTTTTAATAAAACTCGACACCCATTTCTAATAAAAACTAAGCATTGATGATTAATTTCTCAGTGATAAAATATAAACATCAATTCAATAACCAACATCAATCTTAATTGTCAAACACTAAGGTGGTTCTTGACAAAACCAAGTCAAACAAATAAACAAAACCAAAAGTGCATTAACATGGTTCTGGATCTCTTGGCTGACACAGCAGTATAAGAAATAAAATTTAGGAAAATACTCTAGTAAAGCGGCTGGATACTAGATAAATACACAAATACAACCTATTTGCATACAGCCATCATGCATTAAAACTTCATGGAAAGAATTCTATTCCAGAACTTGGTCAGTCAATCTGGGTTCAGACTCACTTTCTCAAGTGTGCTAGGTACTGTTTTAGGTGCTGGGTATAGTAGTGAATAAGATCATATCCTTGTCCTCATGGAACTTAATGAACATTTAGTGGAATAATTATATTACCTACCTCATAGTTGCTGTGAATATTATTGGAAGAGAGAATTTATGGTAATATTTATAGTACCCAGTACTGTAATTATTGCAGGATGTAACAGAAGACTTTAATAAGATAAAGGAAGACACTTGATATATTTAGAGCTAAAGTCTATGAACCTCAGGTATCACCATGGGCAGCCTTTCTCAAGGTGAGACTCACAGTCCTACTCAGTTCCTACTCAGAACATTTTTGAGGACCCTCAAAGCAACTTTTCTATAATTTTGGGAGCCAGTGTTTTGTAGACAAAAGGCAGAATTGGAATCTCCATGTTAATTTCATTTTACATCCCCATGGCACTGACTTCCACTTAATGTGCCGGCACATCTGTCCCAATTGATTCACTCCTGCCTCTTCACAGTTACTGACTCCCACTGAGGTGGGTGGATCCTGTTTCATAGAAGGAATTTTCTAGGCTTTGCCCTATTTGTTCGGTAACTCTGAGAGGTCTGGACTTGCTCCGTCCCCAGAATCGTCTCTGAGTACTCTTTGCAGGGCTCCTGGTCTTGCTGGCAGTGCACTGGTTATGTAGATGATAGTGTATCTTGACCTTATACTACGTTCATCCTTGTGTCCTCATTCTTATACCAGTTTGCAAGATTTCTGAGGTTGGGGTACGGTTCAGGAAGGTGGACTGAAAAATTATGCTAGACTTTATGTTCAAGCATATACAGTTAGGGAAGCTTAAGGGGGGGGGGGAGATGGAAGGAGATGATGGTGTTGCAAGAGTTCAGTTACTCCATAGGGAATCACACACACGTATACATGTGATAGAACCTCACTTCAGGGAGGTGACATGCTGCACACCAAAATGAATTCAGATGAATTTCAGAGAGTGAAAATTTTATTTTATTTAAAAAAATTTTTTTAATGTTTGTTCATTCATTCATTCATTCATTCTTTTGAGAGAGAGAAGTAGGGAGACAAGGGCAGGGAGAGAGGGAGACACAGAATCCGAAGCGGGCTCCAGGCTCTGAGCTGTCAGCACAGAGCCCGACGCGGGGCTCGAACCCACGAACCTTGAGATCATGAGCTGAGCCAAAGTCGGACGCTCAACCGACTGAGCCACCTAGGTTCCCCGAGAGTTAAAATTTCAAAAATGAAACCAGAACTAGAAGATGAGAGTGAATAGTTTTCAAATTTCTGTTTGGGAGAAAGATTTCTGTCAGATCAGGTTGTACTTTTGCTTATGATCATGAATATCACATGAAGGGAGATGTACAAACATATCCCCAGTTGTGTGTTTTCTTTTACTGACAGAACACATTTCCTAAGTCTTTTCGTGAGGAGAAAAAGGACTGCATCTCCCTTAGAGCATTGCTCCTAATGAATGCCATATGAGTGTTGTTTTCCCTCACAATGAAAAATCGGGGCCGTGCACAGAAGCATCCAGATGTGAAGGAGAAGACTGATAGAGCAGAGATAGACTGATGATAGCAAATGACGTGTCAGAATTAAACTCCCACAGGACCGTAAATGTTTAGCAACAACTACTGACTCTGTGTCTTTCAGTATCTGTGCTGTCTGTCCACCTCCCGGTCTTCAACTGATAAACTGGCCTTTGACGTTGGCTTGCAAGAGGACACAACAGGTGAGCGCCTTGGGCCCCAGTGAGGCCGTGCTCAGAGAGAGCATGGCAGGGATTGGACTGGGAGAAGTTGTAAGCCATGGAGATCCATTAGATAAATGTTCTTATGGATGGAGTCAAGAAAAAAATGAATGACTTTCTAGGGAAGATTTTTAGTAGAAGGAGGAAGTGTATATTGTTTCTATTGGTTGGTCATTCCCACATAATTAACTGGTTACTCAAACTGTACCTCAAACATTCTTCTTAGGGATTTGTATACAAATACAATATTTACTACATTTTAAGTCTAAAAAATGTAGCATGCTTCATGTCAGGTTTCCAACAAAAAGGTCAAAAATGAAAGTCTGCCTCATTTCTCCGTCCATAGGGCTACGTATCTGTCCAAATACACATATATTTTTATATTTTGAAACAGAAAAGGCATACATTAACACAATTTACCCTTGGAGAGAATCAAAGTAGGAGAACATAGACTCTGTTGGTGTTTCTGTTCTCAGTGCTGTGAGGACTTTACGCTTTATATGCCTCTGTACAATTTGATTATCTTATCTTTTATAATGAGCATGCATTAAAAATTAAAAAAAATTAAAATTAAATTAAAAATAAATCAGTTAAAACTTTATGGAATTAAATGAAAAATTGGAATTAAAAATAAAAATAAAGACCAAGTAGAAAACAAAGGAAGGAAACAGACCAAGTCTTATTGAGTACTTTCTTTCAGGGGAGGGATCAAGCTATCCCCTCACACCTCTCCCCTTTCCTCCTTTTTAAATAATTTCCCAGGGGCGCCTGCATGGCTCAGTCAGTTAAGCCACTGACTCTTGATTTCAGCTCAGGTCATGATCTCACAGTTTGTGGGTTTGAGCCCCACATTGGGCTCTGCGTGGATGGTGTGGAGCCTGCTTAGGATTCTCTTGCTCACTCTCTCTCTCCCCTCTCCCCCTCAAAATAAATAAATAAAATAAATTTTAAAAAATAAAATAAAATACCACCTTCTAAAATTTTCACAGACAACCAGCGGATAAAGATAAATATTCACCAACCTAAATAACTTTTCATAGACCAACACATCACCATGCATGACAGATTCCAGAACCCCAGGCACCAAAACTAGGAATATTATTTTTATTTTTAGAAGCTTGATCACTTCTCTGCATTTTTGCTAGTTTTGAAATGTTTCCTCATTTTAATTTACTTCAGCAACATTGACATGAAAAAGTCTTTAGTTCTGTCTCTCTCAAAAAGAGTCAAAGACATGTACGATCTAGAATTTGTTTTCATACACTGAGATGATTATATAATCGTCAAAACAACAAAATAAGGCAGTCCCTTTGCCAGTGTGTGATCCCTTTATGGTGTACTGTGTTCCCGTAGCTTTTTACATCATCTGAATTGCTGAATTATTATATTTATTGCTTGATGTCTGCCTGCCTTGTGAGAATTAAACTCACAAGGCAGATAACTTTTCATTCCTTGTTTACTGTGTATCCCCAGCTTCTAAAGCAGTGATTGACAGAGTGTGGTTGCTTTATAAACATTTGAGTGAATGAATGAAAAACTCCCTGCAACCCTAAAAATGTGAATTGAGTGAATAAAGATAAAGAACGCTGCAAGGTGACATTCAAGTAAGACTATGGTCCATATAAGGAAAGCATCTCAGGGCATATGACATGTTGGCTGTAAGAATGCTTAAGAAGTGGTATTTGATGATTAATTTACACATTTATGCAAAGTGAATTTTTATTTAGTGCCTACAATATGCTAGTAGCAGCTGGGGAAACCCCAGTGAACAAAAACACAAAGCCCCTGCTGTTATGGAACTTATTCTGGCATTGGGGAATTGGTGAAGAAGAAAAAAATAAGTGTTCTGAAAAATAATAAAGCTGGTCAAAGGGGCAGAATGAGTATTAGATAACAGATATCACTAAAACCCTACTTGCAATTTTGGATAGAACTTAGATTTAGATTTTAAAAGGAACTTTAAACACATTGAAGAATTGTTTGCTTAAGTTTATATTTTAGCTAATGGGACTGAAGAATGGATTGATGTGTGGCTCAGGAGGCTTATGCTTGACTTGTTCTGCAAGAAATTATTTGAGTTAATGTGTACCCAGATATTTTTAAAATGTATCCTTCTATAGCAGGATTCTCTTATATTTTACCCTTAGTTAAGTAGAAACTACCACATTTGAAAATAATAAATAAGGGGCTCCTGGGTGGCTCAGTTGGTTAAGCATCCAGCTTCAGCTCAAGTCCTGATCTCATGATTCGTGAGTTCAAGCCCCGCGTCGGGCTCTGGGCTGATGGCTCAGAGCCTGGAGCCTGTTTCCGATTCTGTGTCTCCCTCTCTCTCTGCCCCTCCCCCGTTCATGCTCTGTCTCTCTCTGTCCCAAAAATAAATAAACGTTGAAAAAAAAATTAAAAAAAAAAATTAGCATCCCCCCAAAGTACAGAGTTTTTAAAATGCTATAATGCAACTGTCACATTACAAACGCCAAGTCCTTTTGAAAATCATGTGCCAGAAAACTAGAGGTTATTACAGAACGCAAGGAACATGTGATTATAGAAGGAATGCAGTAAGACCAGCATGACTGGTAGGTTTGACCATATGGTAGCATAAATAAATACCTTGTAAGCAATTCTCAGTGTGGAGGGCGGCGGGGTGGGGAGGGAGACACCAAACTTCCCAAAATGTCACAACCGGGTTCCATTGCATTTTACCATGTCTTTACCCTAAGCTAATTTGGTCTCAGTCTTTGGAGTTCCGTGGTCTACGAGATGAACTTGCAATAAACTGCAAGTGAACTTTCAAACTTCTGAAAGCTGGGTGAGAAGAACCATTTTATTTATTTATCGGGAGACCGACTTGAAGACTTATTTTATGAAAGACTCTTTCATTTTGGAGGCGCTGGCAGACAAAATCGATTTTAAAATAAGAGGCATCTCTTCGTGTTTCCCCTTTCCAATTGTCCTGCAGGTGAGGCTTGTTGGTGGACTATTCATCCTGCCTCCAAGCAGAGGTCGGAAGGAGAAAAGGTGCGCGTTGGAGATGACCTCATCTTAGTCAGTGTGTCCTCTGAGAGGTACCTGGTAAGTGTGGCAGGAGGGGTTGGGTGTTGGGTGTTGGGTCCATGAAGTTTTCACCGTAAACCCGAGACTGCAAATTCCCTAACGAAATTGCTTAGAGACAAGGCTGTATCTCTCTTTGATGAGTTATAAATAACTTTACGTAAGGGACTAATGTGACCTGTGTGCAAGTGTGGCTTCCCGGGTTTATTTAGACAGGCTTCCCTTGTGCCCTTAGTTTGTGTGTTCATGATACTGACAGCACCTGTTCTCAGGTTATTTTATTAATGACATGCAAATGCACTCTAATCAGGAATTCAAAATTCCACGGACTTTATTTTGTGCCCACCAAAGGCTGTGTTAAGGGGATTGTGATTACCTATTTTGACATGTACGAAAGCAAATTAGTACATGAGAAACTTGTGCCATGTTGACAAAGGAGAAATAGATGAAATAAAAACCAGTTCTGGTCTCTCATTGACACGGCATGGTTTCAGAGGGTGGGGGTTAGAAATGGGAGTGTGAAAAAAGAAGTGTGTATTGTATCATTGAAGGTGTATTTTATTTTTGTGGCAAGGCCGTTATATATTTAATTTAACTTACTTAGTAAATTGTATTTTTGCTGCACCCAAGTTTTCAGAAGAGTGAAACCAATGGAAGTGTGAAGGATGCCAGTGCAAAGTATTCTTTTTATTTTGAGGTTGAAAAAGGAACGCAACAGAGGCACCTGGCTGGCTTAGTCGGTGCGCCATGTGGCTCTTGATCTTGGGGTTTGTGAGTTCGAGCCCCGCGCTAGCTGTAGGGATTACTTAAATAAATAAATAAATCTTAAAGAAAAAAAAAGTAAGTATAAATTATAAACTTTCCAAGAATATTTATGTAAAAAACTTCCAAACATCACAGTGGATGATGATAGAAATAAAAATCAGAAATGGAACATTGTAGCAGTTAAGCAGATACTGATTTATAGAAAAGTGTATTCCCACTGCCATAAATGAAAAGAAACTCTTTTTTGCACAGTCGATTTAGGATCAAGAAGGTAGCTGGTGCCCCTTGCTCTGGGAACATGGAAATAGGGTGGGTTTGGGCTGTTGGGAGTCAGATTGTGCTTATCAACACATTTCATTCCAATTTTGAGACGTATCTCGGAAGAACGGTTTTGTTTCACTTGCTCTGTGGAAAGAGGTAATGATAAAGACCAGGAAATGATGGAACAGTGATGGTCTAACTCACAGGACTGTTACATTAAGTGGAACATCTAATGTTGAACAGCCAAAGGGAGGCCTGGAGTGTTTCTCTCCTTTTGTCTCTTGACCAGTGTGGGTGGAAACGGGCACCATCCATGCTTCTGGGATAATACAGGCATGTCAGCTTGTCAAAGAAGCATTTATTAAGCCCTTGCTGTATGCACATGCTGTGTCTGTGAAGGTGCTGTACACCTTGATCAGGAGATAGATCTTTGGAGTTGTAATTTTACTTGGAAACCAGTAGCAGCTAAAAATAATCATTGCATGCTTTTAAATGTATACGTACCTTATTTTGATTTGGACATGACTGTGCATGTTTTTGCTGTACAATTTGTACTTCCCACGACACAGCAGAGTTTACCTGACGGGATGCCATTGTTAGGTACTGAAGGAGTAGAAAACTCGGAATCTCACTGGGGACAATGCTTCTAGCATCCCTTCTGCCACTAATTCCCTGAACTCCCTGAATTCTGGCTTTCCCACTTGCAAAATGCTGGTGCTTATATTTAACACAAGTTTACTAGGATGAAGCCATCAGATAATGAACGTGAATAAGGTATGATTTCAAAAGCACTTAGACGAATAGTATCAATAATCATAATGCATGAGGTTCACCTTCTCTTGCCTTTAGAAATAAATCTCATGATAAATGAAATTCACGAATTATTTTCTGGCTACAGTTTAGCCAATTCACCCAGGTTCCTTTTCTGGTAAGCTTTTAGCGAACTACAAACAGTGGTCACCCGGACTGTTCAGATTTCGCTTTTATTTGGGCACGAAGTCAGTGCTTTTAGCGTTCATCTCTGTGTACCTAGCGTGTCGTAAAAACTGCAGGAAAGACCAAGGGCCCATTGCACCTGCTTTCTGCCCTCAAAGCATTAGTGGAAGAAGCGAACCAAATACACAGGGAACTGTAGAAGAGTATTGTAAGGCAGTAAGTATGTGTTACAGTTTGGGTTATGGGTATAGGGTATAGGGATGGTTAATTATTTCACACTCTTGCTGTCGTTGGTTACAAGGATCTGGAGAAAGTGTGATAAGGGTAAATAGTGAGGGAGCAAAAGGATTTTGGAATCGCAGCAGCTGGAATAACCCGTATACTGCGCCTAAATAACTAAAAATGGGCTCTGTGTATAAATATCTGTTTATTAGTGTAGGGCCTGGTAAGTATGAGCCTGGGCCAATCATGGAACTTCTTAAAACCCTCACTTTCCTCACCTGCAATATGGTGATAATAAAGAACGTAATTCACAGGGGTGTTAAAAAGATGCAATTCTTTGATCCAAACCAGAGAGTTGCTTAGTGAGTTGCTATCACTGTTTACTTGGGCGATTTGTCCTTGTGGAGAATGGCTAACGACACTGCAGATACTTAACCAGAAGAAGAAGAAGTCGGGAAGGCAGGAGTAAAGGGAGTAATATAGCTGATTTTACATAGAGGTCTACCGTGGAAAGCCAGGTTCACATTCTGAGAAGTTGCTGATGTGTTTAAAAGTAAATAATTTAATAACTTTGGCTGAAAACACATTCGTTAAAAATAACTACTTAAAATAAACTTTTCCAGCCATTGATTTTATAACTTTCTAGTCATTAGTGCCTGTGGACCTTTGATCTAGTTTTCCTCCACTAACAGAGATGGTTAAGCTGAATTGGGCTTTAGGTACTCTAATAAAGCTTACAACTGCTGGGGTGCTAATGGGTAAAATTGACTTTACACGATTGATTTTCACCCTGTCCTCTGCAGCCGTGCCCTGTGGACAGAAGAGGGCGCTGTGTTGGACACCAAGCAGCCCAGGCTGTGCCCTCTACTTCGTATGTTGCTTCTCTGCACATGATTTCCAAGGAATAAGGGGTCTTATTTCTAGAAATAAGTTGTTGCAAACCGCTCATCCAAATATGGTCTTTTCTCACCTTGCTGTTTCATATTCTCATATGGAATGATACCTTCATCCCCTTTTCAGGATATCCAAGAAGAAGAACAAAATCCCTGTGTCCCTATTGGAACTGTTTACTTTTTTTCTTTTAAGAAGAATTGACAAAGCAGCTTAAATATAAGACAGATACGCAACTTAAAATAGAGAAAATATGGCCGTGTAGGTAGTGCTGACTGTGAATCTATTTCAAACTGAACAAAGTAAAGCATACACAACAACTTTTATTGGTTTAGAAAGACATCAGATCACCCTGGTACACACAGAAGTCTTCAATCCATGGGTTGGATTACTTGCATTGGAAACATTGATTTTTTGACTAATTTTTTCTTAATTAGATCACCTATAGAAACATACAGATTTTTTAAAGATCCATGAAAACATTGCCATTGTCTGAAAGTAATTAGGCAAAGCTGAACCCCACAATCTAAAGAATGGTCGGCAGATGCTTAAATAAGGCATTCTCGGGTTCATAAGAATTTCCCCACCATTCCCCTACCCATCTCTGAATTTCTCATAAGAAGTACAAGGTGTTTTGACTACATACGAAGTTGCTGAATTGCCTCAAGTTGCATAAAATACCGATAACTAAAAAGGACAGCGATCATAAATCTTTTCAAGCTAATTATTTTGCAGCAACCATTTTTATTTACTTTGAGCCTTTTTTTTTTTTTTTTTTTTCTCTCTGTGGTTCCAATGATGGAATCATAGAATATTCCTTTCGGAAAGAGTGTCTATTCTGTGCCCCTCATTTTTTCTCAGAAGGAGAAAATGAAGCCCGAGGGGTGATATGTCTTATGTACTTGTGTTTCCTGTCACTGGATGCTAATGTATCCAGAATGTTGCTCACCAGGACCCAGGTGCCTGACACTTAAGAGAGAAACATTTGTGTTGAATGAATGCATCCCATAAGGGTTGAATTCAGATATTCCTAAAAATTTAGGGGCCATAGACTCCTTTGGTAATCTGATGAAGCTTATTGACCGCTTGTCATCAATATTTTAAAATACATGAAACATATACATAGGATTACAAGGAAAACTAGACGTTCTCTAAGTGGAGTTTTGGTTAAGAACTCCCATAGGGGAGTGTGGGTGGCTCAGTCGGTTAAATGTCCAACTTCAGCTCAGGTCATGATCTCATGGTTTATAGGTTTGAGCCCCATGTTGGGCTCTGTACTGACAGCTCAGAACCTGGAGCCTGCTTCAGATTCTGTGTCTCCCTTGCTCTCTGCCCCTCCCCTACTCATGCTCTGTCTGTGTCTCTCTCTCTCAAAAATAAGTAAATATTAAAAAAAAAAAAAAAAAAGGAACTCCCATAGGATGGTTTATAATATCCTCTCTTACTTCTGAGATTTTGTGATTCTATCATACAATGTCCTGTTACTCAAAACACCGTTTTGGGGCCCGCAGCCTTGGTTGGCCCCTCCACACCTCCTGGGTTCAAATATGCATGTTTGCACAAGATCCTCAGCTGACTCCTGTGTGTATTCGATCTGGAGAGTCACTAACACAAAGGTCACGGTGACATGAAGGAGTGGAGGGGGCCCCAGGCCTCTCTACTTTTGCTGGTGGGCTGATGCTACTGTAAGCATGTAAATTCTAGAATAGTTACATGTTTCAGCCTAAGGCCAACTTTGCTTTCAACCTCTGACAACATCTGTTTTGCTTTAAGGACAACTCGTCTTAGTTTCAGTAATTGCAACTGTTACTGCTTTCTGAATATTTCATCCGACAGGTCTGACGATGTTGTGTGTCTTTAGATTTCCCTTAGCTGTTTAAGCAACAAAATTAATTAGAGACATCCAGAATAGTTATGCCCAGAGAATATTTTCTTGAGAAGAGTGGGCATTATTAAGTAAGTTTATGTGCTGCAATACGATCTTAAGGACATTTTTTGGACTTTATTCAGCAGACTGAAACTTTCATATTTTTATGGTCCTCTCGTACGTATTATTTATCTTTAGGTTTAGATAGGATTTGAAAATTGCATCTTAACCCTCCTCGCCACCCCCATTATTTTTCACTACAGCAGCTCCTTACTATTATTTTTTTAATGCTTATTTTATTTTTGAGAGAGAGAGGGAGAGAGAGAGAGAGACAGAGAGAGAGGGAGAGAGAGAGAGAGAGAATGCGGGGGAGGGGCAGAGAGAGAGGGAGACACAGAATCTGAAGCAGGCTCCAGGATCTGAACTATCAGCATAGAGCCCCACACCGGGCTCGAACTCATGAACTGCGAGATCATGACCTGAGCTGAAGTCGGATGCTTAACCTACTGAGCCACCCAGGTGCCCCTAGCAGCACCTTATTTTTTTTTTAATTTTTTTAATGTTAATTTATTTTTGATGGGGGAGGGGGCGTATGGGTGGGGGAGGGGCAGAGAGAGAGAGGGAGACACAGAATCTGAAGCAGGTTCCTGGCTGTGAGGTGTCAGCACAGAGCCCGACGCGGGGCTCGAACCCACAGACCATGAGATCATGACCTGAGCTGAAGTTGGATGCTTAACCGACTGAGCCACCCAGGTGCCCCCAGCAGCTCCTTATTTTCTGAAGCATAAGGTGCTCCCATGTTCTGGTACCTGTTTATCTGCTGATCCATATCTCACTGTATTACTAAGTATATGGTCTCAGCCCCCAACATGGAACTCTCTGCTGTATCCTGTGTTCCCATATGTTTGTCCCTTTGGGTACCCCCTTCTCTGTGTCATAACATTCCCCTTATCAGAGCCTCTTAGAGGAACAAAGAGGTCCAGGCCACTTCCATTTATGAGGTTTCTGGCATATTAAAAATGAAAACCTCCAAACTGGCTTACAAAATGTAAATTGTTTCATAAAAAATGTTGGCATGTTTTAAATATTTAGCACATTAACCTTACTAATATACATACCCACATCCGATGTATGTACAAACTTACTCGGAGACAGCATCTCTAAACACAGAAATGTGAGGCCCAGACCAAGCAGTCCTACTGGCCGCTCAAGCTCTCATCCCATGTGGAATGCCTTCTCTCTTGTGCAAGTGCTGTCCGTCCTCAAGGCTCATTGCAGCGAGCTCTGTTCCGGTTACGTTGGCCAAGGTGCTGTCTCGTTTCAATTCCTGGACCGCTTCAATTACAGTTCACCTAACATTGAAACGTATATTTATTTTACCTTAAAGTATTACCTCAAAATATGCACGTACTTTACCTTCCCTTCCATGTTACAAGTGTACTTAGGGTACAGCATGTGACCTACTGATATTTAACACAGTGCTTGATACGTAGCGTATTCAGTGAAACGTGATGTGTTGACAAACGACGATAATTTATCATCATATGGTATGAGCTTTCACTTCAAATAAAGATATAGGCATTGGTATTTTGAGTCATCTTCTCATGATTTGGTAAAATCCATATAGATATATGTGTGTGTGTGTGTGTGTGTGTGTGTGTGTGCTGTTACTTTGACTCAGGTCATTGAAATGGGAATATTCATAGAATGACTTCAGATTTTTTTTTTGTTTTATGCTACTTTGATTTTAAAGGTTTGGGTGACTTCTTCACATTCTTGCTTAGTGAACAATGCTGCTCGATATGAGGTATACAGTTGTGAACCTGTGTCTAATAGCTTATGAGATGGGGAAAGAAAATACACAGAACAGTTACATCACTCTGACTGCTCTGAAGGAAAATATGGCTTCCTTAGTTATGGAAGCAGAGCATGTACGAATTTATCTGTAAGTAGTTAAAGGAGTCTCATATTGGGGAGGAAATTCAGTAACGAATGTCCACTGGGATTTGGTGTCCAAAGGACAGGCTGAGGTGACAAGGTTGTAAAAAGGCAGATGGTGAGCCAAGAAGATCAGAGCAAGTTATTGCTAAGTATGATGCATCGACAGGGAAACTTTGAATCTTATTGATTGGAAAAGATTATTGATAAGATGACCACCTAAGTGTCAAATGTCAAAATTTTCGTTGATTTTGTTCCCAAGAGAAAGATAGTGACTTACCTGTTTTTGCCGGTGACTTGAGAGTATGTTTAGGATATTCAATGTCCCGTGGAGCACGGGAACGCCCCGTGACTGCTTCGTGATTGTTCTTCATTTAAGGAAGAGGGTCAGATTTCTGGGGAAAATCTGGCACAATTAAAGACCTTAAAAGCTTAGGCTGTCATCAGCATTGGAAAAGTGTTGCAGAAACGTTACAGGAATATTGGTGATGTTTACCCGAAATGACTCTAAGGAAAAAGTGGTTGTTCTATGTGTATTTGAAATTCTAGAATCAGCCAAGTAGTGATCAGTAAAATGAGCAAGGTTACCCATAATTTTGTTTTTCTTTACTAATTATTTGAAAACTCACATATTATGACTCTTCAATGGGAAATATGATATTATTTTAGTACATTTCTGTTTTTAAGAAGGAAAATCTGAAATTTGTAGTATCTGAATTTTGGAGGAAATGGAGGGTGCTGGTTAGCTACCTATTAGGAAATATTGCCACTTACTGGCTGTCATACCAAATTGCAGATAAAAGTTCTCCAAGGACCCTGTGACAGTCCCTTAGAATTGACCTATTTCACCGTCCAAAAGCTGTCACAGTGTGATATGTAGAAAAATTAATTATAATTTCAATGGTGAGTGACCGCTCTCTGTCAAGTTTTGTCCATCAGTGAACTGCAAAGCAAAATGGTCTGTTTTAATGCATAAATTGATTTTAGTAGTTTTGTGTGTGTGTTTCTGATTAGTGGCTTCCGTTAGTCATTCTTAGAATGAAGCTCAAAAATACCTAAAGTCAAGTAGGAACTCTTTTTTTTTCCTACTAGTCTCTTAATGCCTGAGTGACAGGATCGAAATAGATGTTCTCAGTGGACATTCCCAAATCGGCAGTGTTAAGTTCGAGCTGCCAGAAGCCCTTACGTAGTAAGACTTTCGAAAAGCCTGAAGAGATGCCCTCTTTTGCCTCTCCCACAGCATTTGTCTTACGGCAATGGCAGCTTACACGTGGATGCCGCTTTCCAGCAGACTCTCTGGAGCGTGGCCCCAATCAGCTCAGGAAGTGAAGCCGCCCAAGGTAAAAAAAAAAAAAAAAAAAAAAAAAAAAAACTCCACTTCAATTAGAGGGCTTGTCCTTGATCCATGGTTGACAGTCATCCCTGGAATTGTGATAATGAGCAGATTGTTAATCAGGGCATTTTGTGTCAAAGTATTCTGGAATGCAGATACGTGACATTTAAGAATCTTGTTTCGATTGCTATTTAAAAGTGAAGTTTGTGTTAAGATTGATTTTCTTTTTTTTGTGCTGCCACCTTTCGCTTATTTGTGTGTGCCGTATGTGCTCGCTCCCTAGATGTTGTTTTTTCCAGTGTTTTGGCCTCAGCATATTGTTCAGTGAGGCTAATAGGGAGGCTTCTCACCTTCCAGGGTTGGGGGACTTAGAGCCAGACCACGGCAGTGTTTATGCGTCAGGTTACTCTCTGCATCTGTTCTGATCATCCTCATTTACATAGGTTCAGATCTGAGCCTCTCCATGTTTGTATGCAGAACGGAGGCTTTTCTGGGATTGAGGTCATGTTTTCTAGCAGGAACATCACGGACAGTGGGACTTGGGAACCCTGAGCTCAGAGGCGGCAGGCAGATTTTGGCTAGATACTTAAGCCTCACTGAACTTCTGTTTCTCTGTCTATGCAAATAGAAAATTGGACCAGATGATCTGCCTGGCTCTTGGCATCTGACCACGACAGTTCAAATGTGCCTGAATTTCAATCCTTACAGGGTATCTAATTGGTGGTGACGTCCTCCGGTTGCTGCACGGACACATGGATGAATGCCTCACTGTCCCTTCAGGAGAACACGGTGAAGAGCAGCGGAGGTCGGTACCAAGCCTGGTGTATCTGAGTCTTGCCTTGATGCAATTTTTAATTTTTTAATTTATTATTTTAAAAAGTTTTTTTTTTTAAACATTTATTTATTTTTGAGAGGCAGAGGGAGACAGAACACAGGCAAGGAAGGAGCAAAGAGATGGGACATAGAATCCGAAGCAGGTTCTAGACTCTGAGCTGTCAGCACAGAGCCTGATGGGGGGCTTGAACTTACAAACCACGAGATCATGACCTGAGCTGAAGTTGGACGCTCAACCGACTGAGCCGCCCAGGCGCCCCCTTGTACAATTTTCAAATTAAGACCATTCGCTTAATAGAAAATGGGCCACTAACACTCCTCTGTCCACTGAAGCAATCCGTGTGTTGGCCTCTATAGAAGTTTTTCTCTTATGTTTTATTTTTTATTACCTATTGATAGAATTGCTGAAAATTTTGATATAAATAAAACATGGTCAGAAGTATGGACTAAAATACACTGAGTGGGAGGAGTGAACACATTAAACTATTTAAAGCTTCATTACATGTTCCTTACTTTCTGGCATGTACATTTCATTACATGTTACATTTCTTTCTGGCATGTTTAGTCTCAAATTCAGTTTTAAAGTCAGAGTTCTCAAATTGCACAAAAGTTTGGGACCTTTTCCTATTACCTCCCACTTACTGACACACACGATAAAATTGACCACTCTCCCTAATATTTTATGTGATTATAACACCTCTCTGATGGTAATATTTGTTGGTACTGGGCTGAGACTGAAGTCCTCTGGGGAGTCACTGGGGAAAGTGCATAAATAATCTAAAACCATAGAATATTTAGGATGGTTTGAATGTCCTGCTTTGCGTTATGAATTAATGGATCCATAGTGAGTTGAACACACATATATGAGAGTACTAGGAGAGAAGACGTTGTGTGGATGGTTTATTATGTGTTTTTAAGTCTTTGGGTGGACATTTCTCATAATATGAACCTATATAGTGAGGCAACTATTATTTCATACATGTTCAGTTTTGTAACTTTGATATAGAGAACATTTAGAAAGTTAATACTCACTTTTTTTTTTTAAGTTTATTTATTGGGAAAGAGAGAGAGGGGTGGGGGAGGGAGAGAGAGCAAGTTGGGGAGGGGCAGAGAGAAAGAGAATCCCAAGCAGGCTGCCCAAAGCTGGTACAGAGCCCTACACAGGGCTCGATCCCACCATCCACAAGATCATGACCTGAGCTGAAATCGAGACTCAGATGCTCAACCAACTGAGGCACCCAGGCACCCTGAAAGTTAATACTCATTTAACTAGCTGTTTAACCTTGGGAAAAGTCACTTTGAGGCCTCAGTTGTAGTTGTACCTCTCTTACCAGGAAGACCTGGCTTATGGTGAAGTGGCATGCACAGCCTGGAAAATTCCCTAAATGAAAAATGCCACTGGTAGTAGGTTGGGAAGAAGATGTTGATGGTGTTGATAGGGTTTGTCTACAAGATGAGAGGGAATTCAAAAGGCACTTGGTTTGAGGAATTAATTCCAAACAGAAGAAAACACAGAAGACTCAAAGGGATGTATTGTGGAAATAGCTGTTCTTCCAGAGTGACCAGGAGCAGGATGGAATCGGAGGTGCAGACCAGACGAGAGAGAGCAGTGTGGTCAGCTTTTGAAGGATCCTTGGTACCATTACCATGGGCTCGCTTTTACTCTGAGGTAGTTAGGAAGGAGCATGGGGCGGGGGTGAAATGGTCAGGTCTCTTGTAAAGGAATAGTAGGTCTTAACGGGCAGGAGGAGGTTGGGTCACCAATGAGGAGAGTCCAAATCAGGGAAACCAGGAGAAGGCTGTTGTAGGCACTCGTGCAAGAGGAAGGGAGAACCTTTACGTGGAGGGTGGCCATCAGAATGGATAGCTCCATCTGGAACAGAGACATTTTCGGTCACGTTGACTGGTTTAGAGATAAAGCAGTGTGGAGCATGAGTGAGTGTATCTGACCCAGGGTGTCCTGCTGTTTCTGGCTTGAGTAAAGAGAGATGGTGCTAAAGATTATTAGGAGACATTCAGTTTTCATAGTAAAGCTTGAGTAAAGTTTGGATACTGGTTAACTACAGAGGGTCCGTAGGACATTAAGCAGGAAGTTGGAATTTTTGAGTCATTTACTTAGAGCTTGACCTGGATGTAAAGTCCAAGTGCCCAGGGGATAGTTGAAGGAATGAGGGTCCTACATAGGGAGGGCAGAGCTGGAATTAGGGGGATGTGTTGATCAGTTTGGGGCATTGCTTTAAAAAGGCCGCAAAGCCTTGGAATAGGCCTCTCCTCCAGAGAGGAGGCCAAGGGTGGTATCCCAGAGCACGCTGACATTTGGGATGTGGACAGGCAAAGAAGAGTCTGCATGGTAGCCAGGTAGAGAACCAGGGAGGTTAGTCATGGAAGCCAAGGGAAGATTGGGGGGCAGGTGTGTTAAATGCGGTGATATGTTTATATAAACTTAGGAGCAAAAAGAGGTCCTGTCTTAGTCATTGGGGAATTTATTCTCTGATTTGTTAAAGGAAGCACTTAAAGCAAGTGATGCTTCTTAGAGCCCCTCTCTTGTTTCTACAGACATGAGACATTGGTAGTTAAGGCTCTGGAGCTACACACACCTGGGTTTGGGCCTCACCTCTGCCACTTCCTAATGGGGTGACTTGTGCAGGTGACTTAATTTCTTTAAGAATTGCTTTTCTCCACTGTGAAATGCAGCTTAAGTACGGGCTGGGAAGATTCAGGGGGACAATGCGTGGAAAATACTTGATGCGCAGTAAGAGATCAGCAGATTTCGTTGTCACTGTCATTATTATTTGGATGGAAGAGCAGGATTTAGTCAGATATGGGAGAATCTGAGGGACCCTGGGCATGTGGATGAAAGCTTACTAGAGCATAGGCTTTGGAGGAAGCGAGGCTAAACTATATCGAGGAAAATCCTCTATTCTTTGAATTGAATGGAGTCGGTGTGGGGTGAGGAAGGACTCCTGATTCTTGCTAAGGTTCAGAAGCCAGAAATGGATGAGCATAGTTTTTGTTTGAAGAGTTGAATATTTTCATCCTCCGATGAGAATATTCAGTGGCAGAGAGACCCCAGAGTTCCTCAGCTAAGCTCACGGGCAATGACTACAGTTTTCCAGTTCTCCTGGACACTAGAGAACCTGTAGGTTAAATAGGTGTGTGTTTGTTTTTTATTTAAGTTTATTTATTTATTTGAGAGAGACTGAGCACAATGGGGGAGGGGCAGAGAGAGGGAGACAGAATCCGAAGCAGGCTCCAGGCCCCGAGCCGTCAGCACAGAGCCCGACGCGGGGCTCAAACTCACAAACTGCGAGATCATGACCTGAGCCGAAGTCGGCCGCTCAACGGACTGAGCCACCCACGCGCCCCTAAATAGGTGTTTTCTTGAACGGGGCATTTACAGGGTGGGTTTTCTACTGATTGTGTAGGTAGCTGGTTATTACTGCAGGGAAAACTAGCGGGCATTTCAAAGATATTTTATTATTGTTCTGGATCTGCTGTCCCATTGCATACATGTTGACATCTGTCCTTTCTCATATCATTCTTGAGTTAATGTTGTTAATGTCTGTGTCAAATTACTCTCAATATGTATTCAGTTCAGCAAATCACTGCTCTTTCTAGGGAGTGATGTCAGTAAGAACACATCCGTTTGTGCCCTGTGCACAGTATGTTTATGCGGGTGAAATTAGATTTAAAGAGATGTCAGATCCTGGCTTGAGGGAGAAAATGAGTGAGAAATAGGCAGCAGCAACCTAAGGGGTGTTGCTTAAGGAAGGATCGTTAGACTTGTCTTGATGAAATAGTGACATTGGGCATTTAGTTGCATGTCACAAGAAAAATGATTTCTTAAATTTTACATTCGCACTGCACTCAAGTCTTGTTACTATCATTGTGTCGAAATGTCTTTATCCCCCTTTGTTCTGACCCGGAGTCATTTCAGTCTCTTCAGTGACTCAGGGGGCAGGGGGCGGGGGGCAAAGGGCAACTCAGTCTGGAGGCAGTAGCTCTTTTATTGATTTGAATCTCTACTGGGGGAGAAACGCATCATGATAACCGAAGAATATATATTTTGATTCGTTTAAAAAAAAGAAGTGAAAATAATTTGATTTTTGGACAGCCGCTTGAAACCTGGAGGAATTCTAGGGAAATATGTGAAAGAATTCTTTTACCTCACAGCTCTGTGCCACACTTGTGATCTGCTTACGCTCAGTACTCGCGTCACGTTGTGAAAGTCAAAGAACTAAGGTCAAACCAGATTTGTCATAAGAAGTGGAAGTAAGGAGATGGCCAGAAGCGACATTTACTTTCGAGTAATTTAGGAACATGTCGGTCATCAGTGCCTTGTTCCCGAATGGATACGTCGTCCTGCCTATGCCCCGTTCCGTTGACGGTTGTTGAATAGACACAGCTATAATTATAGCAATTGAACGTGCAGTTTGGGGATGGGTTCTGTAATACCAGAGACCAATGGAGTTACCTTTAGTTTCCTCTTCACATTTAGGCTTGTATGTGGAAGTAATTACCTAGGCATTCTCATGAGGGTATTAATAAAATCTCTTAGAACGAAGAGAAGACAGTGGCCCATACAGTTAAGTGGAACTGAATGGGGGAATGAGCTCCTACTCAAGCTAAACTAAATTCATAGTTTTCTACATTCTTCTTGCTCATCTTATGTTTATGGATTGAATTCTGACATTACTCATGAAATATAGCATCACGATAGTTTTATTTGAAATTTCTTTAAAAAAGATTGTTTTATGTTTATTTTTTTTGAGAGAGAGAGAGAGAGAGTGTGTGTGTGTGTGGGGGGGGGGGGGGGGAAGGGCAGGGAGAGAGGGAGACACAGAACCCGAAGCAGTCTCCAGGCTCCAAGCTGTCAGTACAGAGCCTGACGCAGGGCTTGAACTCACGAACCCTGAGATCATAACCTGAGCCCAAGTTGGAGGCTTAACCGACTGAGCCACCTAGGTGCCCCTTAAATTTCTTGAGATTTTTCCAGGAAGACCCTGTGGTTCTAAAGTCACAGGTATGCGAGTTGTCTAAATAACAGTAAAAATATAATCTATAGGGGTTGTGAGCATTTGGGTCAAAGGGGGATACTTTGAGTATCAGCTTTAAATTGTAATTTTTTAGTTCTGAGCCAGACTCTTTAGATAGTGAGAATATATTAAGGAGAGACGGGGATTTGTCAGAGCAATATCGTGTTTTAATTATTTACTTAAAAATAAGCTTTCATTCTGGAAGCTTGAAATCTGATTACCGGTTTTCATTTTGAGCATGACATATTTTACATAGGGAGTATTTTCTGCCCCAGATTCTATCACTGGATTGCATCCTATTCAGTCCATTTTTATGTGAAGCATAATAAAATATCAGCGAAGGCATTTCCTTTATGTGCACATACACTTACTTATGCATGAAATACGCACTATCTGAATTAAGTATGCCATACTTTTAAGTATTCTAATACTTAAATTCTTAATTCTTTTTTTTTTTTTTTCTTCAACGTTTATTTATTTTTGGGACAGAGAGAGACAGAGCATGAACGGGGGAGGGGCAGAGAGAGAGGGAGACACAGAATCGGAAGCAGGCTCCAGGCTCTGAGCCATCAGCCCAGAGCCCGACGCGGGGCTCGAACTCACGGACCGCGAGATCGTGACCTGGCTGAAGTCGGACGCTTAACCGACTGCGCCACCCAGGCGCCCCTAAATTATTAATTCTTAATAGTTAATACTTAATACTTAATTCTAATTTTAGAATTTTCTTTGAGTTTTATTTACTTTGAGAGAGAGAGAGAGAGAGAGAGAGAGAGAGAGCATGAGCACAGGAGGGGCAGAGAGAGGGAGAGAGAGAGTCCCGAGTAGGCGCCATGCTATCATTGCAGAGCCCGACATGGGGCTCTGACTCCTAGACCGTGAGATCATGACCTGAGCCGAAATCAGGAGTCAGACGCTGACTGAGCCACCCACGTGCTTAAGTTAATGAATTTTAAAGTGGAAAAATTGGGGGAATATTATTGGGAACTATTATTTGGGATCTCTGACTTGGATACCGGTTATTAGAGGAACGTTTTTTGAAAAGCACCATTTGTATGTTAAAACCACTTATGCTGTGTAGTTCATGGGTAGTTTTATTCATTCAGTAACGATTTGTGGAATGACTATCATGTTCTGGGTGCTGGGGTTATAGCAGTGTATAAAAAGATGCGATGTCTCTTTTCTCAAGGAGGTTACATTCTAGTGGGGATATGAGGCAACGAAAACATAAATGCACTTATTTCTAAATGCACCCACATATGCATACACCCACAGATAATATACAAGGTGATGAGAAGGGCTTTGGAGAAAAATAAAGGAGACAGAGGAGTGGAGAGGGTTTGTGTTTGTGTGTGTGTTTGAGGGAGGGAGAGAGGGAAGGAGAGCGGGAGAGAAGGAGAGAGGGAGAGAGCGGGAGGGAGAGCTTGATCTGCAGAGAGAGGTGGTTGTGTTTCTGTTTTATCAGGCATTACTGTTGTGTATGCTTGCTCTGTCTTTCTACTTGCCAGTGGAGGACAATTAAGTTATTGTTTCTGACAGTATCTGGAAATAAATGCTGCATTTGCTTTCCAGCATGTGACTCAGCAGGCAAAAGCCGTGCCATATGTATGCATGACAATATTTTTTGCCTCCTTGCCCCTTTTATGATATTTTGGTGATTTAATGAGCTTTAGTTGTAAATAATTGATAAGAAGTGAGATGGGTTTGATACCATGAATTAAGTGTCTCGCAGTCTGGTTTGGAAAGAGATGCATGGTTTATGTCTGTGTACACAATCGGATGACTAATATCCTTGCCGGGTTTGTACGCCCTCAGTCACCACCTCGGAGGAAGCTTATAAAGCTGCCTTCTGTGCTCCTAAATGTTCAAAGGGATAAAGTTATCCGATGAGGGCTTCTCAGGCACCTGTTCCCCTCCACGACCCGTATGTACCTTTGCAGCCTGGCTATGGGAGCTGGATGGCTTTGCTCAGCAGTTTTGATGAAAGAATAAACACATGTCGGGAGAGCTATTTTCTCTTCTGTGCCTCTTCTCCCTTGAGAGAGGTTCACTCTTTTCCCCAAATTTAAACTCCCTGCAGACTGCAGATAGCACAGGGCCTTATTTCAGCCTGCCCTCATTTAGCAGCCTGACTCGGTCTATAACCCACATACTCAAGGAATGACGGGGCTAGCATGCACTATTTGAAAAAATATAGGTCTTGAAGGCAAAAGATTAAAAATATTCACAGGAATTGAAACGATTGGATTTCAGGAAAAATTAAAAACAACAACAACAACAATAGTTGAAGTGTTCTATACACTTAAAGTTAAGTGAATTAAAAAAGAGACAATAGAATTAAAAAAATCAACATTAAAAAAGAAATATCCTCAGGGGTGCCTGGGTGACTCAGTGGGTTAAGCATCTGACTTTGGCTCAGGTCATGAGTTCGAGCCCCGCATCGGGCTCTGTGCTGACAGCTCAGAGCCTGCAGCCTGCTTCGGATTCTGTGTCTCCCTCTCTCTCTGCCCCTCCTCTGCTCATGCTGTCTCAAAAATAAATTAAACAAAACATTAAAAAAATACTCCAGTTAAAGAAATTGTGGTTTATATACACAATGGAGTACTACATGGCAATGAGAAAGAATGAAATATGGCCCTTTGTAGCAACGTGGATGGAACTGGAGAGTGTGATGCTAAGTGAAATAAGCCGTACAGAGAAAGACAGATACCATATGGTTTCACTCTTATGTGGAGCCTGAGAAACTTAACAGGAACCCATGGGGGAGGGGGAGGAAAAAAGAAAAAAAAAAAAAAAAAAGAGGTTAGAGTGGGAGAGAGCCAAAGCATAAGAGACTCTTAAAAACTGAGAACAAACTGAGGGTTGATGGGGGGGTGGGAGGGAGGGGAGGGTGGGTGATGGGTATTGAGGAGGGCACCTTTTGGGATGAGCACTGGGTGTTGTATGGAAACCAATTTGACAATAAATTTCATATATTGAAAAAATAAAAAAAAAATAAAAAAATACTCCAGTTATTTTGTCGATGAAATTCAAGACGATTTTTCACTTGGCCCTGTTTTGTTTCTTCACTTAATCTGAATGTTAGCAGTATCTTTCAAGAAAAAAAAAGAAAGAAAGAAGGAAAGAAAGGAAAGCTTCTCCTTTTTCACTTCCAGATGACTTTGTGGTTGTATTTTGGGTGGAGTGAAAGGTAAGAGCAGCGACATATTTTTGCTGTTTTCCTGCTCTAGTCCTATTTACATGCTTCTCTATAGTATCTATACTGTTTTTAATTCGCGGTGATTCATGTGCATTTATTCTGATGTATCCTCTCAAAACATCCCTGTTTTCTCTTGGACAGCAACTTGAATAGACATATCGTCACAGACTCAGCCCCCAAGTGGAGACACAATGTTACTCTCAACACGGGGTAGACGTGTACTTCCTGAGGTCACTGTTGTATAAACACTTTTGACAGTTTGCTTTAGCACCTGCGGCCCAGGCAAACGCCCTTGTAGGCATGGAGGAGACTGCAGCCAACGCCCAAATTCTACTGTGAAAAATGCGTAAACTCCAACACGTAGGATTTTATTCTGAAATCACCTTTTAATCCTGGGCCTGCTTTTCAGTCCCTTCCACTCAATGCCTTGAATGCTTATTGAGGGACTTGTATGTTGTTGGCATTTGAATGAGAGCCAGCCTGTGTCTTTAAGGAATTCCCTGTCTGGTGAGATCTCAATACTACATTCAGGAAGAAGTGAGTGTTAATCTGGGAAAGGCCAACACAGTCTTTTCAAAAATTGCATCGTAGAAAGCATCTCTTACCATTCTGCCCTTGGAGGAAGGTTAGCAGTCTTCCTCAAGGAAGGAAGGAATCTTTCTCCATCTCTGATTTTGAAGCAATAAGCTCGTTAGCCTGTACGAGCTAGTCAAACATTCTTCTCTTTCCACTAATCGGTTTGAATCTGCTATTCGGTATCAACTGTCAGTAGAAGCTCTGTGTGAGTAATTTTTTGCTGAACCCAATTATTTTGCAGAGGATTCATAGAAGAAGCCTCAGTCTCCAGGGTCTGGTAATACATTAACACAGCTGAACTTAATTTGGTTGAGGCCATGCTGGTGGTGGGACTGTCTTTAACTGCCCCATACAAATAATGACACTCGTCACATACTGCCATTTATTATCTTTATTGGCGATCAGTGTCTCCTATTGTTCATCTCTTCTATTTACTTTTCAGCCAGGGTAGCATCCTGCATTCTTGTACACCTTTTAGATAGTGCCATGTATGTGGGCATCTGCACACAAATGCTTATTCTTTTGCATTTGTGAAAGAAATACATGGAGAAAAAACAAGTCGTGTGCTTTGGGTTGTTTAAAGAGAGCAGTGGGGTGCCTGCATTGACTCCCACTCTGGCTGACTCAGCAGGGTCAGAGGTCCCCCACTTGTGTTATTTTGGTGACTCTTGAAAGACTGTTACCTGCTTTGCTTTGGGGAGGGGAAGAAAAGGTGTCTTAACTAAACCAGCTTACCAACCGGAATGAGCAGAATACTGTTTCGGGGCCTGGGAGTCCCACATCCTTGGCTCAGTCTTCTCTACCGGAAGCACCTTGACTTCAAATCAGTCCATGGAAGGAGTCCCCGTTCTTGTAGCGGGCATCTGAGCCTTGAAAACCATGATTTTCAAAACATAATTGGGTGGTTGTGGGTATCTTTGGCAATCTGATGCACATTACAGATTCTTCCTGGAAAATTCACACACTTGCCAATGTGGAAAGATTTTGTCTGTGGGGTGATTTCTATGATGTTAATTTTTTTGAAGTATGTTCCCTTATTCTTCCCCACATAAGCAATCAGTGGTGCCTGTGTTTTTTCCCCCCAAAGGGGAGGTTTGTGACTTCCCAGAAAGCTTAAGCTTTGTACAAGGCACTTCCCTTTCTGACTTGTATTCCCTAAAGACTAAGTTCAAGGAAGTTGTTGTGCTTTAGTGTCTTAGAAGGGAGAGAGATTGTTTCTGATAGAAAAGAAAATGAGAAGGGATTTTTCAACTTAAAAGACATTTGGATGAAGCAAATGGATGCCCAAGGGGGAAAAATAATAATAATAATAATAATAATAATAATAATAATAATAAATAGCCTTGACCCAAACCTCACACTTGACACAAAAAAAGAACTCCAAGTGGATCAAAGACAGAAATGTAAGACATAAAACCATAAAACTTTCAGAAAAAATAGAAAAAAAAATCTTGAGGATCATGGACTTTTAAAACTTGACATTGAAACCACAACTTCATGAAAAGAAAACGTTGATAAACTGGACCTCATCGAAATGAGAAACTTTGTGTTTGTTCTATAAATGCCCATGTGGAGAAGATGAAAAGACATGTTCTAGAGGGTCAGAAAATATTGGCAGGTCATAATTCCAATGAAGGACTAACATCTAAAAATACATAAAGAACTCTCAAAGCTTGGCAGTAAAAAACAAAAAAACAACAACAAAAAAACGACGTAATTAAAAAATGGGCAAAATACAAGAACTGCTATTTCACAAAGAGGGCATATAGATTGCAAGTAAGCTCATGAGAAAATGTATAGCATCATTAGTCATTGTGGTAAATGACTAATAATCATTAGGCATAATCAATATACAGATTGACCAAAACCAACAAAAATATTGATAGCCAAGTGCTGGTGAGGATGCAGAGAAACTGAATCACTCATAAATGGCTTGCAGAGTGGTACCCCTACTCTGGAAAACATTTTGACACTTGCTTTAAAAACTAAGCATACACTACCACGTGACCTAGCAATTTCACCCCTGGGAGTTTATCCCAAAGAAAAGAAAACTGTATTCACACACACACACACACACACACATATGTGTATATATATGTATGTATGTATACATATATATATATTTACATACAGTATTGTGTATACATGTAATATACAGAAATATTTAGTGTAAAGTAGCTTTTTTGTAACAGCCAAAAGCTGGAATCACCCCAAATGTCCTTCAGCTCATGAATTATTGAACCATCAGTGGTATAACCATAGCAGAGAATATTACTCAGCAATTAAGAGCAGTGCCCTGTTGATATAGCAACTTGGATGAATCTTCAGGCAATTATGCTGAGTGAAAAATATCAATCCAAGCATCTTACATACTCTAAGATTCCATTTTTATAACATTTTTGAAATGTTAAAGCTTAGAAATGGAAGGGAGTGGTTGTCCAGAGTTAGGGAAGCGAGAGCAGGGAGAGAGAAGGAAGAGCATGTAGTTATAAAAGGGAATATGAGGAATCTTTGTGGCACAGGACCTTCCCACTGATGAGGATCAGGAACTAACACAAATGACAACATGGTGTAGAATGTAATAAAAGCAGAACTGGATAGATATAAGATTGGGGATTGTATCAAAGCCAATATATATATATTTAAAAATTTTTTAATGTTTATTTTTGAGAAAGAAAGAGACAGAGCGTGAGCTGGGGAGGGGGGAGAAGAAGGAGACACAGAATCCGAAGCAGGCTCCAGGCTCCGAGCTGTCAGCACAGAGCCTGATGTGGGGCTCAAACTCACGAATGTTGAGATCATGAGCTAAAGTCAGACGCTTAACCAATGGAGCCACCCCGGCACCCCTCAAAGCCAATATTCTTGATGAGAGACTTCCATATTTTTAAAAACATTATTGTTAGGAGAAACTAGACAAGTTCAAGAACAAAATGTTCAGAAATACTTTTCTCTATTCTTTCAATGGCATGTGAATCTACAGTTATCTTACAGCAAAGTTTTTTTCACCTATCCCCTCATCCATATCCCCTCTGGCAAGCACCAATTTGTTCTCTGTATTTAAGAGTCCATCTTTTGTTTGTGTGTGTGTGTGTTTGTCTGCCTCTCTTTTCTTTGTTCATTTGTTTTGTTTCTTAAAGTCTATACGAGTGAAATTGTATGGTATTTGTTTTTCTCTGACTGACTTACTTCTCTTAGCATAAAACACTCTATCCATCACGTGGTTAGAAATGACAAGATTTCTTTTTTAAGGTTGAGTAAGATTCCATTGTGTATATGTATCACATCTTTATTCATTCATCTGTGGATGAACAATCACAGATGCTTCAGTATCTTGGCTATCATAAATAATCCTGCAATAAACAGAGAGGTACATATATCATTTCAAATTATATTTGGGTTTTTTTTTTTTTTTGTAAATACCAAGTAGTGGAATTACTGGACCATATGATAATTTTATTTTTAACTTCTTGAGGCACCTTCATACTGGTTTCTACAGTTACTGAACCAGTTTGCACTTCCCCAACATTGCACAAGGGTTCCTTTTACCTATATCCCTACCAACACTTGTCATTTCTTGTCTTTTTTGGTTCTAGCCCTTCTGACAGGTGTATGGTGATATGTGATTGTGGTCTTGATTTGTATTCCCATGCTGATGAGTGATGCTGAGCATCTTCTCATGTGTCTGTTGGCCATTTGTATATTGTCTTCGGAAAAATATGTGTTTACTTCCTCTGCCTATTTTTTAATTGGATTGTTTGTGTTTTTTTGGTGTTGAGTTGTACAAGTTCTTTAAATATTTTAGATATTAACCCCTTATCAGATATATCATTTGCAAATATCTTTTCCCATTTAGTAGGTTGCCTTTGTCATTTTGTTGATGATTCCTTTCACCGTGTAAAAGGTTTTTATTTCGATATAGTCCCAATAGTTTAATTTTACTTTGGCTTCCCCTGCCTTAGGAGACATATCTAGAAAAATGTTTCTTTGGTTGATGTCAAAGAAATTACTGCCTATGTTTTCTTCTAGGATTTTGATGGTTTCAGGTCTTAGATTAATGGCTTTTTAAAAAAATTTTTTTCAAGTTTATTTATTTATTTATTTTGAGAGAGACAGAGACAGCATGAGTAGGGGAGGGGCAGAGAGAGAGGGAAAGGGAGAGACAGAATCTTAAGCAGGCTACACACCATCAGTGCACAGCCCGATGTGGGGCTCGAACTCATGAAACCGTGAGATCATGATCTGAACTGAAACTGAGAGTCCGATGCTTAACTGACTGAGCCACCCAGGTGCCCCTTACATTTATGTCTTTATTCCATTTTGAGTCTGCTTTTGTGTATGGTATAAGAAAGTGGTCTAGTTTCATTCTTCTGCATGTTGTTGTCCCATTTTCCCAGCAGCATTTGTTAAAGAGACTGTATTTTTCCCATTGGATATTCTTTTCTGCTTTGTCACAGATTAATTGACCATATAACTGCAGGTTCATTTCTGGGTTTTTTATTGTTTTGTTGATCGATGTGTTTGTTTTTGTGCCAGTACCATACTGGTTTGATTACTACAGCATTGTGATGTAACTTGAAATCTGGGATTGTGATACCTCCAGCTTTGTTCTTTTTCCAGATTGCTTTGGCTATTCAGGGTCGTTTGTGGTTCCATACAAATTTTAGGATGGTTTGTTCTTGTTTTGTGTTGGTGTTTTGATAGCGATTGCATTGAGTCTGTAGATTGCTTTGGGTAGTGTGGACATTTTAACAATATTTGTTCTCCTAGTCCATGAGCATGGAATATCTTTCCATTTGTGTCATCATAAATTGCTATCATCATTGTTTTATTGTTTTCAGAGTATAATTCTTTCACTCTTTTGGTATTTTATTATTTTTGGTATGATTTAAACATTTTTTTAATGTTTACTTACTTTTGAGAGAGAGGGAGACAGAGCACAAGTTGGGAGGCGGTGCAGAGAGAGAGAGAGAGAGAGACAGAGACAGAATCTGACACAGGCTCCAGGCTCTGAGCTGTCAGCACAGAGCCCGACACAGGGCTCCAACTCATGAACCGTGAGATCGTGACCTGAGCCAAAGTTGGAGGCTTAATCAACCGAGCCACCCAGGTGCCCCTATTTTTGGTATAATTTAAATGGGATTGTTAATTTCTCTTTTTTTGTTTCTTTATTATTAGTGTACAGAAATGCAACATGGGGCGCCTCCGTGGTTCACAGTCACTTAAGCGACTGACTCTTGATTTCGGTTCAGGTCATGATTTCAGTCATGGGATGGAGCCCTGCTTCAGGCTTCTCAGTGAGCATGGAGCCTGCTTGGGGCTCTCTCTGCCTCTCCCCTTCTCCCCCTCTCCTCTGCTTACATATGTGCTCTCTCTCTAAAATTAAAAAAAAATGGAAAAAATGCAAAATATTTCTGTATGTCAATTTTGTATCCTGTGACTTTGTTGAATTCATTTATCAGTTCTAGTGGCTTTTTTTTTTTTTTTTTAATGGAATCTTCAGTTTGCTGCATCGTGTCTTTTGAAAATAGACAAAATTGGTAAGCCTCTTTCTTACCAATTTGGATGCCTTTTATTTCTTTTTCTTGACTGATTGCTGCAGCTAAGACTTTCAGTACTATATCGAATAAAAATGATGAGAATGTGCATCCTTGTCTTGTTCTTCATCTAGGAGAAAAAGATCTTAGTTTTTCCCCATCAAGTATGATGTAAGCTGTGGGTTTTTTATATATCGTCTTTATTATGTTGAGGTGTGTTTCCTCCGTATCTACTTCGTTGAGTTTTTATCGTGGATGTTGTACTTTGTTAGATACTTTTTCTGCATCTGTTGTGGTGACCATATGGCTTTTATCCTTTCACTTCTTAATGTGATGGATCATATTGATTGATTTGTAAATATTGAACCACCCTTGGCATTTTTGGATTAAATCCCACTTGTTCATGGTGAATGAATTTTTAAATGTGTTGTTGAATTTGACTTGCTACTATTTTGTTGATGATTTTTGCATCTATGTTCATCAGAGATATTGTTATCCTTTAGTTTTCTTCCTTTGTTTTTCTTTGTAGTGTCTTTGTCTGGATTTGGTAGGAGGGTAATGCTGACCTTTTAGAAGGAATTTGGAAGCTTTCCTTCCTCTGCTATTTTTTTGGAATAGTTTGAGAAGAACAGATATCAACTCTCCTTTGAATGCTTGGTAGAAGTTACCTGTGAAGCAATCTGGTCCTAGACTTTTGTTGGTTTGGAGGGTTTTTTTTTTATTTTTTTGTTTTTTTAATTTTTTTTTAAGTTTATTTATTTTGAGAGAGAGAGAGTGAGCAGGGAAGAAGCAGACAGAGAGGGAAAAAGAGAATCTCAAGGAGACTCTGTGCTGACAGCACAGAGCGTGATGTGGGGCTTGAACTCACAAACCGTGAGATCATGACCTGAGCTGAAACCAAGACTTGGATGCTTAGCTGATTGAACCGCCCAGGTGCCCTGGTTCGGAGTTTTTTTACTTACTGATTTCAGTTTTGTTGCTGATAATGGTGGTCTCTTCAAAATTTCTATTTGTTCCTAATTCAGTTTTGGAGGGTTGTATGTTTCTAGGAATTTATCCACTTTTTCTAGGTTGTCCAGCTTGTTGTCTTACCGTTTTTTAATAATGTTTTCTTATAGTCATTTGTATTTCTGTGGTGTTAGTTCAAAACAAATTTTGAAGACATTTGCAGAGACTGGGGAGGGAGTACTTTTACTGGGTTCCACTTTCAGGATGACCAGCCATCTACTACCTGATAGCTTTCTACTTCCCATTTCATCTTAGCTTATAAGGAGATGGCAAGAAGTCAGAGGGGAATGGCTCTGGGTTTTTTTTTTTTCACTTTGGCAAAATGTCATGCCTCTCCAGTGAATAGAAATCAGTAGCCCTCAGACTGGAAGGGAGCATGTGTGTACAGGAGATCTAACGAGTGAACCGGTCTTACCCCATGTCTGAAATTGCTGCACCACTCTAGCAAGAATAATGAGCTCTTGAATTCCCCATTGGCCGGATGGACTCAAAGTTGAAAATAATTGTATTTTAAAGATAATTTTTAAAAGTGAAATTGGTAATAATAATAGATAGGTTATTTCAAACCAAGGTCCTCCTGAGAAAAACTAAAAAAGGTAAACCACCCCCTAAAATCTGTTTGAAGATAACTCAGAGCAAAAAAAAAAAAAAAAAAAAAGTCAAAATGTGAGGGCCAGTGTCCCAAAATACAAGGAGACCAGAGAACTGAGTTTATAGCATTTGGAGCAACCTCGTCTCTCCAGGGGGTTTCAGTGGCTGAGGAGCAGGGAAGAGGAGGAGGGCTGTGGGAAGCATCAGAGTAGAAGACGATGAAAGCCCCAAGACCCTCCCCCCACCCCCGTCCCCCCCACCGAGGAGAGGCACTTTCAGAGGTATAGGTATGGCTTCCAGAGCTGTGCCCTTGAAGGCGAACCAGAAATAGACCAGCCCTCACAAGTATTCAAGACTCAGCCTCAAATAATATTAGTTGCTATTTGGATTAAGATGATGTGAGATTGCTGGTAACCCTAGATCATTTTACCTGCCAGAAGCAAAAAAAAGTACATCTTTTGGGAGAAAGTAACACACAGAACTCAAATGACCTCTATAATTTTACATAACGTCTGATAGTGAAAATTACACTAGCTTTTTGGTCTCCACCCCAGCTGGTAGACTACAGTGAATTTCTGGTACTGACTACTCAGAGTTAGCAGGTCATACAAGTTAAGAGCTTAGTCCTCTACAAAACTACCCTTATCTCAGACTCTAGACACAAACTGGGGGTGGTATCCTCACATCACCTGTGCTTCTAACCAACTGGCTACAAATTTGAGGGTTCCCCTCAGCCAACTCCTTTAGATTCAGGAAATCAAGAAAATGCTATAATTATTATTGCACGATTTTTTTTTTTTACAATACCCGGGATTCGTTGTCTCATCCCCTCTGAAGAATGAAAAAGTGGACACAGAATAAAGTGAGCAGCAGGCAAATGTTTATTCGTGTATGAGATCAGAAAGTAAGAACAGTAGGAAAGCTCTCTTTACGTGGGGGGGGGGATTCAAAAGTGAATGCTCGTGACTGCAGGCAAAGGTCTTTGTTTAATAAGGTTCTGGTTAGTCCCTTCCATTCCCCCTTGTTCCTTCTGAGGTTCTACCCTTATTGGCTAAGTACCTCTAAATGCCTAGTCATTCCCTTTTGATTGGCTCATTTCCATTGTATGAGGGGTGGTCTATGGCCATACCGTTCCTTGTGGGTCATATGTTTTATGAGGGACTGCTTATTTTTAATTAGGTCTCTTGTCAAATTCTTGAGGGAAACCTGAGAGGGGTGGGTGGTGTCTATTGCATTTTTAAGAGGACTCTTCCACCCGAGGGGGTTTGCTGTGGTCACCCTCCCAGCATTGTTCTAAAATATGTGTTTGTCCCCCAGGGATGTCAGGTCCTAACCTTTCCCTCTCTGCCTATTTTATCCTGTCTTTCCCTATCATATTATGATGCCAGTCCTATTGTAAAGCATACACATCATACCAGCCAGCTAAAGGGATGCGTAAGGTGAGGTCTGGGAGGGCCTGATTGCACAGCTGCTCTACCCTTTCTCTGTGGGTCAACATATCTAAAGTTGATGTGTCCACTGTCCAGGAATCTCCACTAGGCTTTGGTTCCAAAGTGTTTTTATCAGGGTTTTATTATGTAGCAATGATTGATTAAATATTCGATGGCATAATTGAATTCAGTCTCCAGCACCTGTCACTCCCCGCAGGGGTCAGGCTGGATTCATCCTCCAGCTCCTCGTCCTCTCATTGGTCTTTCCAGCATGGCCAACCCCCACAGTGAAGCTATCGAGGGGCTGCTATGAGTGCACTTGGTAGCCTAAATTGAGTTGTAATCCGAGGGTCTCATGAATAACAAAGCCACTTCTGTCACTTGGGAAATTCCAGGGGTTTAGGGTCTCTCTCCTAGGAACAGAGACATGGGTCAGCCAAATTCTTTGTTATATACAACACAGGTGTATAAGATGGGAGTTGACCAAGGTGCGAGAGCAAACACACACTGTAGAAAAAGGCACACAGTTTGTGGATACATAGATAATAGAATGATCACAAATAGAATTTAAACTATTTACGGGCACCTGGGTGGCTCCGTTGGTTAAGTGTCCGACTTTGGCTAAGGTCATGATCTCACAGTTCGTGAATTCAAGCCTGGCGTCAGGCTCTGTGCTGACAGCTCAGACCCTGGAGCCTGCTTCAGATTCTGTCTTCCTCTCTTTCTTGCCCCTCTTCCGCTTACACTCTGCCTCTCTCTTTCAAAAATAAAATAAACATTAAATGTTTTAAAAAAATGAAATAAAATACTTATGATTATTATGACCTAAGAATTAAAAGAGAAGATGAAGAAATTTGGTAGAGAACTGAAAACTATAAAAAGGGATCCTTTAGGCATTCTAAAAATGAAAATTAAAATAACTGATATTAGACACTCATAGATGGATTTAACATCAGCTTAGAAGTAGCTGAAAAGAGAATTAGTGAATTGGAAATCAGGTCAGAAGAATTCAGACTGAAACACTGATGGCTAAAAGACTAGGAATATATAAGAGAATAAGAAATAGATAGGAAATAAAGAATGTTCTCTCATACATGTAATTGGAGTCCCAAAATAAAAGGGCATAAAAGGGAAGGGCAACAGGAGAAGGTGAGAGGGAGACAGAAGAAGAATAAGAGAGCTTACAAATACACAAATACACAGCGCACAGGCAATATTTAATACAACTTGCTTAAGGATTCTCCACAACTGATTAGGTATATTAAGCCACGATTTTTTTTAATATATATTTTAAAAGTTTATTTTATTTTGAGAGAGAGAGAGGCAGAGAGAAGGGGGAGAGGAAGACTCTCAAACAGGCTCTGTACTGTCAGTGCAGAGGCTGATGTTGGGCTCAAACTCTAGAACCATGAGGTCATGACTTGAGCTGAAACCAAGAGTTAGCCACTCAACTGGCTAAGCCACCCAGCCTCCCCCCTCAGCCACAGGTTTAAGAAAGACTGTGAACCCTAAGTAAGACAGATAAAAAGTAAAAATACTTAGGACGACAAAAGTGAAACTGCTGGAAAGTAAACACAAATTGAAAAACTTTTTAAAAATGGAGAAAAAAGGTATAGTACCTTTAAAGTGACAACAGTAACTTCATGTAAGAAACATTAAGTTTCTTCGTATAAGAAACATTCAGAGACATTAGATGGAAACGTAAAAGTGCTGAAAGAAAATGACTACCAGCCTGACAACCATTTTATCTAGTAAAATGGTGATTTTTTTTTAAAAAGACTGAGCGAAGGGAATTCGTTATCAGTAAACCCACAGTAAAGGACATATTATTAAATGGTGTTCTTCAAGTAGAAGAAAATTATCTCAGAAATAATTTTGGAGATACAGAAAGGGAGAAAAAAAGAGCAGAAGGAAGGCAAATATGAGGGAAACTTATAAAGACCATCAGTTAAGCAAAGTGTTGATGATGCCAGCTATATATAAATCTTGGATTTAAAACTATAGTGAACAAAATTCATTGTAATAGTAGCACACAAGTCAGGAGAATAGAACTACATGGCAATTCTCGTCTTGTCTGGGAAGTAGTAAAATTAGTAATTAAATAATTGTTTTTAATTTTTTTTCACATTTTATTTATTTTTGAGAGAAATAGAGACAGAGCGCAAATGGGGGAGGGGCAGAGAGAGAGGGAGACACAGAATCCAAAGCAGGCTCCAGGCTCTGAGCTGTCAGCACAGAACCCGATGCCGGGCTCGAATGCACGAACTGTGACATCATGACCTGAGCCGAAGTCAGTTGCTTAACCGACTGAGCCACCCAGGCGCCCCATAATGAAATAATTTTTAATAAGCAAGAACACATATTGTAATCTTTATAGTAACCACTGAAAACATAGTAAAAGAATGTAAAATATTAAAGGGAAGCCAGAATGACAATAATGAAAAAATGTTTAACTCAAAAGAAAGGAGGAGTTTTGAAGGAGAGGACAAATAAAAAATTGAATTCTGAGGTGGCCCCTAAGATTCCTGCCCTCCTGCTGTACGCACTCTGTAATATCCCCTCTTTTGTGTGTGTGGTGGGACTATGAATATGGTGGACTTTACTCCCATGCTGAGGTTACATTGTATAAAAACCTGGAAAATGTGTTGCAAATATATTTTCTCAATGGGCTGACCTTGACTTAATCAAAGGGTGGATTTTCCTCGGTGGGCCTGACCTAATCAGGTGAGTCTTTAATGGAAGACACTGTTGAAGTCAGTGATTAAAATGTGAAAAAAAAAAAAAAAATTCTCCTGCCAGCCTTGAACAAGTAAGCTGAGATATCGTGAGAGGGTTGATGGAGGGGGCCATGTGCCCAGGGTCTAAGGGCAGCCTTTAGTTGTTGAAAGAGGTCCCCACTTGAGACCTGGCAAGAAAATGGACCTTGGTCATACAGCTGCGAGTAACAACTCCTACCAACCAACCACCAGGGAGCTTACCCTGAGGGGCGCCTGGCTGGCTCAGTTGGAGGAGCATGCAACTCTTGATCTCGGGGTTGTGAGTTTGAGCCCCACATTGGACATAGAGATTACTAAAAAAAAATAAAATAAAATCTTAAAAGAGAGAGAGGGAGAGGGAGAGGGAGAGGGAGAGAGAGAGAGAGAGAGAGAGAGAGAGAGAATACCCTGAACTGCAGGCAAGAATACAGCTCCAGCCGACATTTTCGTTTCAGCCTGTGAGGCCCTGAGCTGGAAACCCAGCTATGCTTCCCCCAGACTTCCAGCCTGCAGACCACGGGATTGATAAATGCATATTGTTTTCAACTAGTAAGTCCGTGGTCAGTTGTTACACAATAATAGAAAGCAAAGAATTCCTGAATGATACCATTTTAGGAATGAGGATCACGAAAGAAAAGAAAGACAAGCAGATATTGAAAATAACTATTCTTTTTGTAATTCAGATATAAGACAGCTGTATTGCTCATACTTCACTGATCAAACTCAAGTGTTTGGGGATGAGTCATGTGCTCTGAAACCCTGAATTTATCTGTAATTATCTTGTGAAGAAGAAGAAGAATCACTCACAATGTAGATGTTAGTTCCAGACTTAGTAATGTGACTCAGGATTGGGGCACCCTGGTGGCTCAGTCTGTTAAGCATCTGACTTCGGCTCAGGTCATGATCTTGCAGTTTGTGAGTTCGAGCCCCGCATGGGGCTCTGTGCTGACAGCTCAGAGCCTGGAGCCTGCTTCCGATTCTGTGTCTCCCTCTCTCTCTGCCCCTCCCTCCCTCACGTACTGTCTTTCAAAAACAAGCAAGCGGTAACAAAAGTTAAATGAAAAAGAAATGTGATTCAAGATAGTTTGGATTTTCTCTCAATTCCTTATTTTGTTGTTTAATTTTATGTGTCAACTTGACTGGGCCATGGAGTGCACAGATATTTGGTCACACGTTATTCTGGGTGTTTCTGTGAGGGTTTTTGGGGATGAGTTTAATTTTTTTTTTAATTTTTTTTTAACGTTTATTTATTTTTGAGACAGAGAGAGACAGAGCATGAACGGGGGAGGGTCAGAGAGAGGGAGACACAGAATCTGAAACAGGCTGAGCTGTCAGCACAGAGCCTGACGTGGGGCTTGAACTCACAGACCGTGAGATCATGACCTGAGCCGAGGTCGGCTGCTTAACCGACTGAGCCACCCAGGCGCCCCCAGTTTAATATTTAAGTTGATAGACTGAGTGAAGCAGAAAACTGAAATATCAGGTCTTCTTGGGCCTTGAACCTGGCACTCTTTGGAGTGGAACTATGCAGTTGGCTCTCCTCATTCTCAGCCCTTTGGACGTGGACTAGAACTTATACCATACAGCTCTCCGGGGTCTCCAGCTACCAACTGTAGATCTCGGGGCTTGGCAGCTTGAGCCAACTCCTCATATAAAAATTCTTATTATATAATTAGATATTTATAATATTCTATTTATTTTCATACTAATGGTTACTATATCACATTTATTTATTATGCATGTGTTATATATAAGCATAATATATATAAAAATAAGCCCTATGTATAGATTAGGAGTTATCTATATCCTATTGGTTCTCTTTCTCTGAAGAACCCTAATACAGTGATGAAAATCTCCAGACCTCAGATTTCATCTAGCTGGCTCTCTCGGAGGTTAAAATTGCCAATAATGTGGGCAGGATCTTTCAGATCAGGCTTTGTAAACTATGGTGTGTGGGTCAAATCCAGCCCACTGCTGGAGTGCCCAGGTGACTCAGTTGGTTGAGAGTCCGACTTTTGATTTCAGCTCAGGTCATGATCTCATGGTTCGTGAGTTTGAGCCCCACGTTGGGCTCTGCACTGACAGTGCAGAGCCTACTTGGGAGTCTCTCTCTCTGTTCCTCCCCTGCTCTTTCTCTCAAAATAAATAAAACTGGAAAAAGAAAATCCAGCCCCTTGCCTGTTCTTCTCAATAAAATTTTATTGGAACATAGACATGCACATTTTTTGACATATTACCCATACTGCATTCAGAGTTAAGTAATATGAAAGAAACCTTAAGACCCATTTACCCCCGAGTATTTACAGTCTAGCCCTTTACAGAAAAGTTTGCCAGACCCTGTTCTAGAATTCCTTTTGATGGGGGAAGTGAAAGTGTCAGATGGGCTGTCAGCTCCAGCAGTCCTGGGAATCCTGTGTGGAGAGCCAAAGTTAGGATGCCAGAGTGGGTGCCTTCAGAAGTAGATCTTTGCGGGGTGCCTGGGGGTCTCAGTCAGCTAAGCGTCCGACTCTTGACTCGGCTCAGGTCACGATCTCAAAGTTCATGGGTTTGAGCCCCACATTGGACTCTGTGCCCATAGCACGGAGCCTGCTTGGGGTTCTCTCTCTCTCTCCCTCTCCCTCTCTCTCTCTCTCTCTCTCTCTGCCTCTACTCGCTCTCTCTGTTTCTCAAAATAAAAAAAAAAAAAGAAGGTTTTTGCAAGAGGGAGAAGGTAGCTAGGGCAAAAAAAAGTATCTCTTTGATCTGTGTAATGTATATTTGATTTTCAGAGCTTGACTTTTCTATAGGATCCTACAGCAGATGCCAAAAAAAGTCCTACGGAGTTGTTTGTGAATTTCTTTGCTTCTTATCTTGTTCTGAGCAGTTTCATAACTTAGGACTTATTATACCTTTGCATGTAAACAAGTATATGGTCCTACGGCAGTTCAATTCAACAAGCAATATTGAGTCTTTTTTTTTTTTAATTTTTTTTTTTTAATGTTTATTTATTTTTGAGACAGAGAGAGACAGAGCATGAACGGGGGAGGGGCAGAGAGAGAGGGAGACACAGAATCGGAAACAGGCTCCAGGCTCTGAGCCATCAGCCCAGAGCCCGACGCGGGGCTTGAACTCATGGACCGCGAGATCGTGACCTGGCTGAAGTCGGACGCTTAACCGACTGCGCCACCCAGGCGCCCCAATATTGAGTCTTTAACACCTTATTTAGAAACAGTAAACACAGCGCCATATTCCTCGTCTTCCTGCAAACCCCCAGAGCTACATTTGCCGTGCAAAGTCTCCTCCATGATGTCTAGGTGGGTTCTGTCTTTCATTCCTTTCTCACCAACCCAATGACCCTTAGCTTCATTTTGCATGTGAAGACATGAGGCACGGAGAAGTTCAGTGACTTTGCATCCTCACACAAGTTCACACAAAGAAGAGACGTCTTCAGAAAGTTAGTTACAGTCCAGCCTGAGAGCGATTTGTCAACTTCTCGGGGCCTTGTCATAGACGTGAGCTAGTGACTGTGATGTCACCGAGTGAAGACGCTCCGGGACAGCGCTCACAGGGAGAAAAAGTAGTTTCCTTGTAGGGTGGAGGCTTCTCTTTACCGCGTAGAAGCTTTTACTGATTGTGTTTTACGATTCTATGCTAAAGTCCACTGATTGGAATTGTGTATCTTATAAAATCCTTATAAATAAATGCCAATATATGCCAAACTGTTACACAGTGCAGAGCTTGGAGGGGCTGTGCTTTTGTTACTGTGCTAATGCTCGTTTTTTTCTGGGCCTCGGATGGACCCATCCTGGCTGTCAAAGTGCGTGTGTTCTACTGAGAAAGAAATGGTCCAGCAGTTGAGATTAGACTTACATTGTATTTTATTGCTGAAAACACAAAAATAGCTGACTACTTTTATTTCAGTGACGCTATGATACTCCTGATGAAAAGTGGAATTGATGACATAACAGGGAAAGTTTGTACTTATTACAAGAATAACCTTACAGGGCCTCTCCAGGCAGTTTTATGTGATCAACCTGAAATATGAGCTCCTTAATGAAGCGTGTTATACTGGGAGATAATGTGTTATGTAGGCATAGCTTGCAGTCTGCAGCCTGGAATTTTTCAAAGTATTGTCAAATAAGGCACACACTGTCGGTTATTAGGTGCACATTTTTTTTTAATGTTTATTTATTTTTGAAAGAGAGAGAGAGGGAGAGAGAGAGAGACAGAGAGAGAGAGAGACAGAGCGTGAGAAGGGGAGGGGCAGAGAGAGAGAGGGAGACACAGAATCCAGCTGTCCGCACAGAGCCTGATGCACGGCTGGAACCCACAAACTGTGAGATCATGACCTGAGCTGAAGTCAGACACTTAACTAATTGACTGAGCCACCCAGACGCCCCTGTTAGGTGCACTAAAAATTCATAGTCAGTGAAATTACAGTGACTTTGAAGTTTTTTTTAAGACTTTTTAAAATGTTTTATTTATTTTTGAGAGAGAGAGAGAGAGAAAGAAAAAGAATACGAGCACGGGAGGGGCAGAGAGAGAGGGAGACAGAATCCATGAAGCGAGCTCCAGGCTCTGAGCTATCAGCACAGAGCCTGGCGCAGGGCTTGAACCTGTGAACCACAAGATCATGACCTGAGCCAAAGTTGGACACTTAACCGACTGAGCCACCCAAACACCCTGAGTGACTTGGAGTTTTACTGATTCATGAGGTGGAAGATTCTTTGAAAAAAAAAAAAATTCTGTTACAAGGATACCAATGGCCAGTTATCTTAACACATGTCTTTCTTATCAGCTGTAACATTGTTTTGGTTCATTGCAAAGATGGTCTTTCAGTGAGCAGAGAGTTGCACAAGCACCTTGTTGTTTCATATCCGCATGACCTTCCCTTGCATTTTCGTGTCATTGACGCTGTTTGCATTGAAATCTCATGTGATGCTGACTGAGCCCATAGGTGCTGTTGCTATAGGTCTGTTCGCTTTCTTAGAGAATCTTTCTCTTTTCTTAGTCTTCCTGTTGACAGAAACACTTGCTATGAAGATGATCATTTAGTTGTATGAGTTTAAATATGGTCTCTAATACCATTTGGTAAACTTGTGGGTCTTTAAACTTGATACTTGAGACATATTGCAGGGAAAAGGGATGATCGCTTCATAGAACAGGTGGATTTCTCCAAGTGGACCAGTTTTTAAATAAGTTTACACGTCCTTAGTGTCATTTATGATGGACTGAGACCCTTACTACCTTTAGGATTTTGATATTGTAAGGTTACTTTTCAGTCTGAAATAGCCAATGCCTACTTGATATGACAACCAGTGACATTCAGCACTTGGCATGTATTTATATGGCAGACTGTATAAAAGCAAAGATTTCCCCAGTTGTCATTGAAGAATTGCAGGTCATTGGATTTTCTACACTTGCTGATGAATCATTTAAAAAAAATAGAAATAATGAAAGGCAAGAAGTCCCTTCAGGAGACAAATATCCAGAAAGGAGGTTCTAACTTTCCTTTTGACTTTATATTTGTGTTTTAAATGTTAATTTCCCCCCCAAATTAAAATATCATTAGATTTCTACTTATACAAATAATAAAAGCTCATTGTTAAATTCAGTTAATAAAGGAAAAGTGATAAGAGTAAAACTTTTGAAGGATAATTCTTCCTATACCTTGTTATATATAATATATACAATTGTACATAAACATTACTTAATACTGTTTTTTTTTTTTAATTTTTTTTTTTTCAACTTTTATTTATTTTTTTGGGACAGAGAGAGACAGAGCATGAACGGGGGGAGGGGGCAGAGAGAGAGGGAGACACAGAATCGGAAACAGGCTCCAGGCTCTGAGCCATCAGCCCAGAGCCCGACGCGGGGCTCGAACTCACGGACCGCGAGATCGTGACCTGGCTGAAGTCGGACGCTTAACCGACTGCGCCACCCAGGCGCCCCTATACTGTTTTTATCTTAGAGTACATTTTAGTTTCAAGCTTAGTTCCTACATAACTTTTATTATGTGATTAACATTACTGTCTTGGTGTTCATTATTCAAGAACTTTCTCCATGTTCATATAGATAATACCTCTGCATAGATACATATATACATACATACATGAAATAGATTTATCATGATTTACTGTTGTACAGAAAATTTATATCATTTGTATTCTTGCATTTTACTTATCTTAATAATACATCATAGAATCCCTTCTTTATTTTCTGTCGGTTTATTTTGTTCACTATTTAATTTCTTCAGACAACTCTTAAGGTTTTTTTTTTTTTTTTTTTGGTCATTACTTCTTTAATAATCAAGGGATTTCAGGCCTAAATTTTTCAAAGTTTACCTGTGAATCATAGATTTGTTCTGAAGTACTCTTGTCCTCATTACATCCTAGGTAAGGTCTAATTTCTATTTCCTCTCTGACCCATGAATTATTTATAAGAGTTACTGAGTTTTCCAAGTTGTTAGATTTTAAAAATCTTTTTAGTATTTATTTCCAATTTTCGTTGGTTATAATTAGAAAATAGGATGAGTACATGGCTTTACTTTTAAAAAAAATCTGATAAAGGTTTTTTATATGGCCAAGTACAAGATCTGTATTAAAGGTCATGATTGAGTTAAAAATCTGCGTATCTATATACATATATATACACATTACATCTATATTTTATTATTTGTTATTTTTAAGTATATATCCAGAGATGCTGATTTAATTTGAGAATTGTCTATGCGTTGGAGTTTGTAAAGCTTTTCAGATTATTCTAGTATACAACCGAGGCCAAAAATCACTGCCCTAATAAAATAATGATTCTAGCCCAGTGATTCTCAGAATGTGGACCAGTTGCATCAATGTCACCTGGGAACTTATTAGAAATACAAATTCTTCTCCTTACCATAGATCTACTAAATTGGGAACTTGGGGGTAGCAACAGATTGGGTCCAGCAATCTGTATTTTAAAAACCCTGCAATATCATTCTAATACTACAGATTGAGAGCCACTAATCTAAACCAGTAGCTTGACAGTGGGGATAGTTTTGTCCCCCAGAAGACATTATGGTAATGTCTTGGGAACATTTTTGGTTGTTACAACTGGGGAGGGGGAGTAGAAGAGACAAGTGCTATTGGCATTTGGTTGGTAGGGTCCAGGAATCAGTGAACATCCTAAATGCACTGGACAGCCACCCACAGCAAAGAATTAGCTGGCCCAAAATGTCAATAGTGCTGCTGTGTGGAAACTGATCTGGACCATGATTTCCACACTTTAGCTTCTGATTACCACCAGTTGGAGAACTTTTAAAAATCCTGACTCCAGGGGCACCTGGGTGACTCAGTCAGTTAATCTTCTGGCTCTTGATCTTGATTCAGGTCACGATCTCACAGTCTGTGAGTTTGAGCCCCATATCAGGCTCTGCACTTACAGTGTGGAGCCTGCTTGGGATTCCTGTCTCTCCTTCTCTCTCCCCCTCCCTGGATACTGCACACCCTCTCTCTCTTTCTCTCTCTGTCAAAATAAAAATAAACTTAAAAAAAAAATCCGGACTCCAGATTTGGTTTAATTGGTCGTTGGTGAGGGCATAGCATCACGTTTTAAAAAGCTATCCACATAATTGTATCTGCAGCCGTGATTGAAAAGCACTGCTATGGCACTGTTTGTAGGTATACCTAAAACTCTTATGATAGATGGATCAAGGTGATTCTAAACCTACTGATCAATTTTAATATTAAAAAAGTAGACCAAGTAGTCATTATTACCACCTGATGTGATGTATTAGGAAGTATAAAACACTAGACCTAGAAATCCAACTACCATTTTAGAAGTACATGTCAACACTATGAGCATGTCATCAGAAAAATCCAGAATGTAGAAACTCCAAGACATATGGTACAGATTTTTGTCAAGAGATAATGCCAACAAGGAAAAAAGAAGGGAAAACTGTTAGTAATAGAAATTTAAGATATTTAACCAATTTGTGCATCTTGTTTGTATCTTGATTTGAAAGAGCAACAGAAAAACAAAACATTTTTGAGAAAATGGAAAATATGAACAGAATGGATATTTCATAAAAGCAGATTTTACATAGGAGTGTGTGTGTGTGTGTGTGTCTGTATATTTACATGTCTATATCTACATATGTATGTATGTATTTTTGGGGGGGAGTTGTATGTGAATGGGTTACTAGAGGTTATAGGTGAAACAAGACTGGCCCTGTGTTGATTGTTGTTGACACTGTGTGCTGGGTATATTGAGATTTATCATAATACTCTCTCTACTTTTGTGTCTATTTGAAAATTTCCACAATAAAAACAATGAGAAGGAATATCTCAGTAAGTGAGAAGAAAAGTAGGTGAGAATGGTGTTAGAAAAACTGTCAAGATAGTAGGTATTTCTCCAGTGTAAAAAACCATCAATAGTCCATTGGATTTTGGACCACGGATGTCATATGATGGCCTTAGCAAATGTGTTTCAACGGAGAGGTGGATCAGGAAGCAAGTGGAGGCACAGAGATCTGACAGGAGGTGATCCATGAGACAGATATGGGGGCAAGCAGGAGAGGAGAATATGGTCAATGGTCTTATTATGTTTGAGACAGGACAGGGTTATGTGTGTTTGAATGATTGCAAACATTCAGTAGACAGAGAGTGAGTCTCAAGGAAGAAACAAGGAGCACGTATAAGCATTGGTTTCCTTAAAACCATCTCAACAGGTTGGCACAGAGCTCAAGTTGGATAACATATGTAAATTACCTAGCATTACTTCTGTCATGATTATCGTTATGAGAGCTTTGGAATTTGGGTGTGTGTGATGTGCATTCAAAGATAATTCTCTCCGTGTGTGGGACTTTTTTGGTTGATGTTTATATTTTCGGTGATACTTTTCTATCTTTAGTAATTTTGCAGATTGTTAAAACATTAAAATTAATTAAAATTAATGTGTTCTTATATTTCTTTACAGTGTTTGATATATCTAGAACAGAATATAAACTGCAAATAATTATATGCATGTGTTGAAATAATAAGACATTAAACTACACATAAACTCATAGCTGAGTACTTTTATGGACCTAAGTTAAATAAGTAAGGTGAATGTATTCACTGGAGGAGAGGGAGAGAGAGAGAGTGACAGAGGAGGAGAGGTGGGCTGGGGAGAGGGAGGGGGAATAAATGGGAGTAGAGGGAGAAAATGATGTGAGAATATGTTTAAGTTAAATGTTTATTCAGGGCAAACTTAAATTGATCACTTACTGTTACTTTTGTTATTTTTATTTCCAGCTATATTGTCTCGTGCCAGAAAGTATGACCTTATCTAAAGGCTTTCCCTTGGCTTTTTTTCTTGTAATTGCCTTGAGAAAATAGAGTCCAAGAATGACACTTGTTGAAACTGTGCTTTTTTTTTTCCTTTTTTTAACCAGAACTGTTCACTATGAAGGCGGTGCTGTATCTGTCCATGCACGTTCCCTGTGGAGACTAGAGACACTAAGAGTTGCGTAAGTAGAAGCCGTAAATACAGCCGAGTGCTCCAAGTGTACAAAATCCTGTGGACCTGTGCTTTTATGGAAAATACTCATGCTAACTATAGTAAACAAGCAAATGAAACACTGAGGAAGTGGTGGAGAGGTTCTACTCTTTCCCTTCTGCCTACCTTTCTTTGGCTTTCTTTGGCCTAAATTCACCAGGCAGTACACAATAATTCTATATAGTCTGCTCTTGTCTTTAGCCTTATTTGTTTTGGTGACATCATGTCATCTCGGTCTGTGAATCTCCTGGAAGAAGGTGCTCCTAGGAGAGGGTGACATAAGGTTTGGAAACAGGACAGATGGTTTGCGAGCCTGTTACACATTTCAGGTCTGATGGACTCTGGATTTAACCTTCTAAAGGCACATGTAAAACAGGAAACTTGAACTTGAACGAGAGTACAGGAGTCTTACTGTCAGTCACTGCCTTTATTTACAGACATCTTGATAGCTGAGTGAGAAATTTGGACTGTAATACAAAGTCACTGTGTATTTGTTTTTTATAGAAACAAATATACACATATATATATATACACACACACACACACACATATATATATATATATAGGTATATATTCTAGATATATATATGTATACACACACACACACATATATATATATATGTATGTATGTATGTATGTATATCTTCTTTTTTTCCCTTTCTGGTGACTTCAAAAAGTTGTTCAGAGATTGACTTTTAGTTCCTTTATATAAATTCAATATTGATGATAAAGGTGTCATTTTGAACTATTTTAAATAGAATATTAGATCTTTTTTTTTTTAATGATTGGAAGGTTCAGTCCTTTGCCTAAAAAGTGCTAAGTTTTCATGTATTTTTTCCCTATTTTATTATACTTTTGGAAATTATTGATTTAAGATTATAGCTTCCATGGAGGGGTATAGGGAACTGTCTTGGTATAGAGTAACTACCTTTGAAGACCTAATATTTTGAGATTAGTGCTTATCTAATGACGATTAAGATAGTTTAGTAGTCTTGAAGTGCCTGGGTGGCTCAGGTGGTTATGCCTCTGACTCTTGGTTTCAGCTCAGGTCATGATCTCACAGCTCATGAGTTCGAGCCCTGCATCAGGCTTCATGCTGGCAGTACAGAGACTGCTTGGGATTCTCTCTCTTTTCCTCTCTCTCTGCCCCTTTATGTATGCTCTCACTCTCTCTTAAACTTAATAAATAAACTTTAATAATAGTAACAAAAGATAGTTTGGTGATCTTTAGTTGTTTTTTCTTATATATCCTATACATTAATTTTGAAAAAATTTGAAAATGTATCCTTGAACATTGTAAGTTTTGACATAGACAGGTTCTACTGTCAGTTTAAATAGATGTGTAGAATATAACTTATAGTGTGTTATAAGTACGGACGTCTTAAAACAAAATGGGCATACCATTTTTTTAAAGTATCTTATTGATTACAAATACTGATGTGATTTAATACCCATCTTTGTTTATTGAAAACACTTGAACATAGTCTTTATTAACAGTAAAAATTATTTAAAAAATTATTAAATCATTATTTTTGTTACTCTGTCATGACCGTTTTTTTATCCCAGTTATATATTTTTTTATGATTGAAAGACTTTTTTTTTAACTCATGCTATCATACACCTATGCAACAAAAATATGTATGTAAATTAAATTGATTTTTTATATTTCTTTTCTTTAAATGTTTATTTATTTTGAGAGAGAGAGAGTATGCAAGCAGGGGAGGGCAGAGAGAGAGAGAGAGAGAGAGAGAGAGAGAGAGAGAATCCCAAGCAGGCTCCTGATGTGGGGCTTGAACCCACGAACCATGAGATCATGACCTGAGCCAAAACCAAGAGTCAGATGCTTAACCCACTGAGCCACCCAGGTGTCCCTTATTTTTTACATTTCTTATGATAGTAAGTCTATAACTTCAAAAAGTTCTTCTATATTAACCTCATTAATTATTAATTAACTGAGGATATGTTTCTTCTAAATAAATACCTACTTGATGAAATCCACCTAAATATTAAAGCTTTTGGTAAATATTGAAATTCATTGTAAAATTTTATTCGAAATGCATCTCTTAATGAGATGGAAAAAGGAGTGTCATCCTTATAAAACAAAGGGAGAGAGACTGAGCTTTCATGTGCTTTATAGATTTTTCAGAGAATTTAGGGAAAGAGATTTTAAATATGTGTATGTATTTCCTTTCCTTTGTGTTTTATAAAAATGCAGCTTAATTAGAGAAGTGAAATAGTCGATAGAAATGAAGCTTAGAGAGGTGGCATTGCCATTGGAAAACAGATTCCAGATGGGTTTTCAAATTCATAGATATCCGTACCCTTTGTGATTGTGTGCTTAAAGAAATGGAATTTTTTTTTTTTTTTTTTTGAGCAAACGAGGCCCTAAATCTGTCTCATTTTATAGATTAAACAAAACAGAAAACAAAAGGAAGGATGTGAATTCCTGAAAACCAGACAGGGCTTCCTTTTTATATTGTCAACCTTGTAATTGATGAACTGTAATTACATAATTCCAGATCGTTCTGGACATCTGGTCTGGATTCTTTGTCTCTACTGTTGCCGAATGTTTGAAGTTTGAAATGGGAAGCGTGGGCTTTGTTTTAACTTTGAATTCGGATGACTGATAATATAGAAAGAGCCTGGTCTTGTGGTCAGCCAGAGGTGAAAGGGGGCGCTTCCGAGCCTCAGGTATGCGGCTGTGCGGATTGTTTGAGAGTCCAAATGGCAGCAAGGGGAGCCTAACACCAGAAGGCAGAGCAAGTACCTTTTCAACCCCTTAAAAGATGGAAGAGAGATGTTTTTTTTGTACCGTGTGACCCTCGATTTATACCATGTCATCTTCTTGTCGACGGTAGGAAAGCAGATTCACTTGTAATGAATGTAATTATGTTAAAGTGTTTCTTCAGGTTCTGTTGAATTTTTGAACTACTTTGACTTCACTGTTAATGTGACTGCATTTAGTTTCCGTGTCTTATTGCGTACCTTGGCCATGCAAATACTCATTTTTTCTTTATACTTAGGAAATGAGAGTCAACGATTCTCCTTATGCGTACAATGGAATTTTGCACCCAAAAGTCATTATTTATGTTACAATATTTGGGGTGTTCTTTTTTTTCCTAGAAGAAGGTCTCCAACTATGTATTTGTTGCAATTTATACAGCCTAGTACTTAGATATTTTGTAGCACATACTCAGTAATGTTGTCATAAGTTTTTCAGTATCATGAACATTTTAATAAGGTAAGTTTTAGTTTTGGGAGTTAAATAAGATGGAACACACTTTGCTGTATTTTACCCCAACGTGAAGTTGTAGGAACATTGTAAGTACGATATGTGCTGGTTTCTGTAGTGGGAATGATCACTGCAATGAAAAATATGCCTTATGTGTCCTTCACATGTAGCTTTCTTGTATGTCACAAAAACCCCACAAAAATCAAAGATGGATGTGTCGTGAGGAATGACCAAATACTCCCCATTCCTTTGAAGTCATTTCAGGTAAATGTAGATAAGACATAGGGGACAGGTTTCTGCTATGTTACCATAGGAAATTGCTTTAATGTTACTATTCCTATTTTCAGTTTTTACTAAATATTGTCTTGCCCCCTTGATTCTCCTAGGCTTTTCCTCTTTTCTTCTGGGCCATGGGCATTGCAGGCCAGCTAATTTGAGTGGCTTTAAGCTAAAGAAAATGTGCTTAGACTTTGCAGAGTTTTGCCAGTGATTGTCCTAATTCATTCCATCCCTGACATAATCCTCTTGGTGACTCGAAAGGAGTGCTTGTAAATATGTGCCCTCATCAGTAGATTCGCACATAATATCCAGAATACCTTCTAGAAGTTCTGTTGCAAAGTATTACTTTGTCAAAATTTGGGACTATTTTGAAAATGAATTTTTTATGGTAATTAAGATGAGTCATTGCTTAGAAAAGCATTCAGATGCTTCTTCAAATAATGGAAATGAATATTAAAAATAATTGTGTTTTCCAAAGCATCTGCCAAGGATATACTTAATTTTATAAGAAGGGAATGAACAGAGCTGGTTTATTTACCAGACTAGAAATGATTTAATATTCTGTTGTTGGTAACTGAACTTTAATTGCATTTAAAAAAATGTTTATTTTTGAGAGTCAGAACATGAGTGGGGGAGGGCAGAGAGAGAGAGAGGGAGACACAGAATCTGAAGCAGGCTCCAGGGTCCGAGCTCTCAGCACAGAGCCCAACGCAGGGCTTAAACTCACAGCTGTGAGATGGTGACCTGAGCGGAAGTCGGACACTTAACCGACTGAGCCACCCAGACGCCCCTAATTTCATTTTTAACAATACTGTGTTATTAGTAGGATTTATTGGTACATGGTTATTAATTTAGTTGGTGGATTGTCCAAATTCTCTTTATAAACAAATCCGTGTAATAATGACCTTATCACAGTATCTTTCTACTGTTAGTTTTCCCTGCCAATATTTGAAGCCAAAAATCTAGGTTAGAAAAACAGCATAAAATTGACTTAGAGTTTACCAAGATTGGCAAATTTGAAAAAAGTATTCTCAATTTGTAGAATAGGAAAAAAACCTTATAATTTTTGGTGACCTTTGTAATGACCCTATATTAAAGTAGGCTTCTTGATTAATTCAATCATATAGAAATCCTTCATTTCTATAATTTTTATCTTTTCGATTTAATACATAGTGATAAAAAGCTTCCAGTGTAATTGTCTTTATAAATCATTATCTCTGTTTCTTTTGTTTTGTTTTCTTTTTTCCATTGACATGGGAAGCTTCATGACATACATTTTATGTATGTATGCATGTATTTTAATGTTTTTATTTATTTTATTTTTGAAAGAGAGAGAGAGTTCTAGCAGGGTAGGGGCAGAGAGAGAGGGAGACACAGAATCCGAAGCAGGTTCTGGGCTCTGAGCTGTCAGCACGGAACCCAACATGGGGCTCAAACTCATGAACCGCAAGATCATGATCCGAGCCGAAGTCGGACGCTCAACCAACTGAGCCACACAAGCGCCCCACAAACATTCTTTTTAGAGTTACACTTTTTCTCTTTATAAAGTACATGACGTTATCCCCTTTATGTTTTTTGCCATAAGTTCTAATTTGTTTAATAGCAACTTTACCATCACTATCTCCTTTTGAATTTATATGCATGGTAATTGTTGTCATTCATTTACTTTTAGTTCTTTAAAACATTATTTGATTGTCAGCATACTTCTTGTCAATGATAAGACACTGTCTTTCTTTGCACATCACCATATTAACTGAACGTCTTGCATATCAGAGCCTTGTTTCCCTACCTTACTTTCGTGAGTCCAAGGTTCAGATACACACGACTCAGCTGACACAGCACTGTGCAAAACAAGGATGGTCTGCATCTTGAGTTCTTTTCGACCCTGTCTGAAAGTTATTTCGAAAAGCAGGTTTTAATGATCATAGCTTTGCTTTTCACCTTTTTTTTCTGCAACCTTAGTTTGCATGTTCCGATTATTGTGTTTTACTTTTTTCTCTCTTGACCTTTTTAGAATTCTTTTCTTGGTTTGTCCTTTTTGCTGATGAGTTTTTAATGATATAACTGTTTCACATTATTAAAATTCAATGCCTAGGAATAGGTTTCTTTTTTCAAGCATGTACTTTGTATATATGAGCTCCAATTAATCAGACTTAAGCGTTGACTAAATTTCCACTGTTTTTCAAGTCTGTGCGAATCCAACAAAAGTTTTATTTTTCCAACAAAAGTTTTTGAGCTAGCTAATCTAAAGTATTATTTAAACTTAAAATTTCTATCATAATTTCTGTATCTGTGACTCACGATTAGATGTTAACTTGGAACGTAAGTCCTTAGTCATCTTTGCATAGAGTAGTAGGTAGTGTGGTTGGTGTTCTATTTACTTAAAGGTGAAGTCCTAGAGTTAAATTTCACTCCTATTTACTTTTAGGTATGTAACATTGACTGTTAGTTAATCATTCTGGATAACCATTTTGTTATTTGTGTAATGAAATTAATACCACCAACATCCTAAGAGTTTTGAGAACATTAGGCAATATATTCAAAGCAAATTTCAATGTCCGACACATACATTTTAATTGCTTTTTCTCCTGTGATTGTGGATGCTGTTGGATCAAGTCTTAACTGTGTTTGTCAGGTGGAGTGGAAGCCACATAAGATGGGGCCAGCCCTTCCGACTACGCCATGTCACAACAGGAAAGTACTTGAGTCTCATGGAAGACAAAAACCTTCTACTCATGGACAAAGAAAAGGCTGATGTAAAGTCAACAGCATTTACCTTCCGATCTTCCAAGGTAAGACAGAAAATATAATTTCGGGTTACGTGTCAGTATACTCCCATCACATTTCTTTCAGTGTTAGAAATGCAAAAAAAGAAATGATGTAAGAACATTTTACATGTCTTTCTAAATTTCCAGTTCCTCTTCTGTCCATTCCTTTCAGTAAAACTCTGCTCACGTGTCTCACCTGGTTTATAGTTCTTTGGTTGTTTACATAAAATGCGTTTATCGTGCTTGTTTGTTTTCTTAGACTTAGGCACAGTTAGCACAAACCTTGTGCTGTTGTCATATAACAATATGATGGTAAAACACATCAAAACTTTTTCCTCAAAGACACATTTATTTATACATCTGCTCTTCTATGCGCATCTTTCTTCTTATGTCTTTTGAATCATCTGTAGGAACAAGACGTCCTAGAAAACTCTTTAGATCTCTAATGAGAATCCCTTTGAACCAGATGATGAGTAAAATAGAAAAAAAATACATGTGCATCAAAGTCAAGGTGGAATGCTGGTGCTCCAGCACAACTGGGCCCCTCAGTACCTCGTGGCTGGTCCCCAACTGATCAGCCCCACTATGCAGTGGATTCCCAGTCATGGTTCAGCAAAAGAGCAAATGTCCTGAACAGTGAGGAGTCTCAGGAATGGGTGAAAAATCACATGTTCAATTGACCACTGCCGAGCACCTATTGTATTCATTTTTATCATATATTTCTGTCCTTCAGTGAATGAAGGATGAAACTTGAGCATAATGGTAGGAATGGGGCTGATTACTGGTTAGTTTTGTTGCAGAGATGTAGAACCTGATGCCCCTGTTGTAGCTAATGGTTAAGTTTGGGTGAGTCCAGAAGTAACCGAGAGAAGACAGTAGCCTGGGTACCCATCCTTAGTGCCACTCTGTTAGTTCTTCTGCTCTGCAACATACAGAGTGGTGGAAGATACCCTGGACTCTTGACTTCCTCAGAGATCTCTGGGAGAGACAGCAGTGTACATAGCTATTCCGTGTGGTGAAAAATAGACAAAACTGCTAAACCTGAATGGACAGTCTCAGACAGGACCCGCGTCTGTGTATTTGTTGTATGGGCCCCACAAAGGGCTCTGAAAGCTGTGTCTTGTGGACCTCTGGTGGACAGTTGCTCCTTGTCTCCGTAGTTGGGAAGCACAGTTGATCTCATTGTGAATGAGCTTGGTGTTGAGGGGCTTATTCCTCAAGCCTACCTCAGCAGAAGAGGGGGAGGGTGCTGGTTTATCCACTGATCACACCACAGTCAGAAAAAGACAAAAAATCAGCTCACTCAAGAGGGATCAGTTATCTGATGGTAGAAGCTCTTTTAAGTAAAAAAAGACAGTACCTATTACAAGGGCATACAGCTTTATTGTAGAAAATGAGAAAAACTAAAGGGAGCACATGACATGCTAGCAAAATCTAATTTAGCAAAATAAAATCCCAGAGAAGTAGGAGAACCTGAGCAGTCATATCGCAGTGAAAGACACTGGAAAAGTTTTCCACACTGTAGCATTTGCAAAGCAAAAATCGAACAAAAATTAGAGGCAAAAGAGAAAAAGTGAAAAAGAGGTGCGCTGATTGCCTCCCATAACACATAAGGGCAAAGAATATTTTTTTTAATTGAAAAATCAGGTAATGGAAGTATAAGATATTTAACAGGGAAAAGGCAAACACTAAAGTATAATGAAATTTACTAAAATAAGGTGGTGGAAAAGAGGGAATTTGGTGAAAAAAAAAAAAAAAAGAGGAAAATACTACCATTCTTATTGTGCACAGACCAGTCCAGTAGAAAGAGGACAAGGCAGGGGCGCTTGGATGGCTCAGTTGGTTAGGCATCCAGCTTCAGATCAAGTCATGATTTCACGGTTCATGAGTTGGAGCCCCACATAGGCTCTCTGCTGACAGCAGAGAGCCTGCTCTGGATCCTCTGTCTCCTTGTCTTTCTCTGCCTCTCCCCATATTCGCACACACACTCTCTCTCTCTGAAAAATGAATAGACATTTAAAAAAATTAAAAAAAGAAAGAGGACAAGGCAGAAAGAATAGGCTGTGCATAGCCACAGAAACCCACAGTCAACAAAGACCATAGGCCCTGTACCAAACAATTAGAAAACAAATGAACGTAAAAATAGAAAATCTAAAATGTTGACAGGTGGAGACTCAGTGGATTTGCCTTATCATTACATAAAAATGGGCTAAAATTACAATTTAAAACAATTTCATATTGGATCATGAAGTATAAATAATGCTGACATAATGAGACACTTCTAGAACAATTTTATCTGGAAAGTTTGTAAATTACAAGATGGTTAATTGAATACCAAGAAAATACAAACCAGAACAAAGCAGGATGTCTGATTTAATATCAGATGAGGAGAAATTCAGGCAATGAAAGCGTTGAGTGAAAAAAAGAACGATACTTCCTAGTATCAAAGAGCAAAATTCACTGAGGATGTGAACAGTTACCAAATATTTATACCAAATAAAATGACATAGTATTAATATTCAGTAAGCAAAACCTATAGGAGATACAAGAGGAAATAAAGAGAAAAACCACTGGTAGGATACATGAAGTCTGTAATTTAATTGTTTTTAGTGGGGGGATTGTTTTACTGAAATAAAATAAAACCTGTGAAGGTAAGTTTCATCATTCTTTGTTATGGCAAAAGCTTGGAAAAGACTCAGATATTCAACAAATATAGTTGATAGGTAAGTGGTATTAGCTATTAGAATATACAGATCTGGAAAAATATCCATCATAATATTGTTGAGTTAAAATAAAAAGCAAATCGTAATGTAACTTAAAAAAATTATTTATTTATTTTTTTTTACTTAAAGAAATCATTGGGGTGCCTGAGTGGCTCACTTGTTTAGGCATCTGACTTCGGCTCAGGTCATGATCTCGCGGTTCATGAGTTCGAGCCCCGTGTTGGGCTCTGTGCTGACAGCTCAGAGCCTAGATTCTGCTTTGGATTCTGTGGCTGTCTCTCTCCCTGCCCCTCCCCTGCTCACACTCTGTCTTCTCACTCCTTCAAAAATAAATAAACATTAAAAAAATGAAAAAGTAATTAAAATCTATGATGAAAATTGTTGTGCATTTACATGATAAAGAAGCATTGAATTTACAACCAACTAAAACAGAATAAAAAGTCTTTAATTATAGATGAAATTATTTTTAAAATAAAGTATTTTTTATATTGTCAAGATTTTAGAGAAAATAGTGTAAATTGATTCTCTCATCCCTGTGTTCATTTCTACATTTGAACATGGCCCCTGGTCTTTGAAATAAAGACACTTAAAGGTGTATATATGATGGAATACTAACCTCAAATAAGGCTGCCATTGAGATTAACGATTATGGATCAAATGGCAGAAATAGAAAGAACAAAACATTTTCGGGATGTAGTTTTTATCATGTCATTTTTACTTGGAATTTTTTATTCTTAGTTCAAAAAATTTTTAAGATGTTTTAAAACATGCACACTTCTGCAATGAAAATAAGTATAACAGCTAATAACTTATTATATGCCAAGTAGTGTACTAAGCACCTTAAGTGAATTATCTTGTTTAATCCTAGATCAAGCCTATGAAGCTTACTCTTTTCATTTTAATTTTTCTTTTTAATGTTTTAATTAATGTCTTATTTAGAGAGAGAGAGAGCAAGAGCAGGGGAGAGGGGGTAGAGGGAGAGGGGCAGGGGGAAAGATAGAGAGCATCTCTCTTGGGGGAGTTGATCCCACGACCCTGAGATCACGACCTGAGCTGAAATCAAGAACCTGATGCTCAATCAACTGAGCCACCCAGGAACCCCATTATTTTTAATCTTCATTATGCAGATGGGAAACAGTGGCTTGGGTGAGTTGTGTGACAGCTCCAGATTTTGGATGCAAATACTAAAACTAAAACCCTCTTTAATAAGAAAATTAAAGATATACTACTACTACTACTACTACTAATAATAATAATAATGGCAGGTAGAAAATATATGTTGCTCACTTGGAATAGTCTGACTATTATGGTTTAGGGATTGATTAAATATCTAAAATATAAAAACAAAGTGGAGAATTTTTTTTCTTATCAAAATAGTTATGCAAAGTTATGGAGATGGATTTTGTATCTAATCAGGATTAAATTCAAAATAAACTTTTTCAGTTACCTTTTTTCAATAATGTTTGATAGCATAATAGAAAATAATGCCAACTATAATTTTACAGAAAATAGAGAAATTCAGTAATAGTTTTTATGCTGATTCTTTCTAGTGGCAATCTGCACAAGAATGAGCTCACTGAAACCTTTTGTGGTTAAGATAAGGTGTAGCAGTCAAAGTTCAACCAGAGAAGCGGAGCCAGCGTGAGACATGTGTATGTTAAGGGATTTTTATTATGTGGATTTGCTTTATGAGATTGTGAGGGCTGACCAAGTAAGCCTAGAGTCCGTAACGCAAGTGGCTGGAAAGAAAGATCATGATTGGGATGGAACGCCATGGGCCCTAGCTGCTTAGGGAAAGCCTAAGCCTTCTTTAAAGGGTTCACCTGATTAACTGTCACTCACCCATAGTATTTGTTCACAGTCGATTCAATACAGACTTTAATTGCATCTGCAAGATCGTCTCACCTTTGCCATAGAACATAATCTGATCACAAGGCTATCCCATCATACACACTGGCCCAGCCAGGGGTGGGGTTTATCCAAGATATTAGAGGACTTCTAAGGCACTGTGACCTTGTTTGCCGCAAGGGAAACCCCTCAAAGATCCTTCCTGCACAAGAAATGTTTTAAGGCCTTTCTCTCTACAAACACACCCACCAGTGTATCTTCGTGAGATTTCTAAACAAACACCAGGGACAAAGAAAGCTATGTATTTTTTATACACCTTGGATGGACCGAGCTTGGCCTGGCATATCGGTTCCAGTAATTTCTCTGACCCCGTTACGTTTTTAGATTCACATTTTTCAGTGACCAACCCTTTTATGTTTAAGTATGGCACCATATAAAAGCAAAAGGGTATATATATATTTTGATGTTGAGCTTTTAGTTTTCCTAACTTTAACGATTATTTGTTTAACGGAGAACTGGCTGTTACAAAAACAAACATACCGTCCTCTAAGGATAAAGGCCTTTTTTTATTTTCCTTCCTATTAGCCACTTGGTAGAATAATTTGGATGGATTTAAGGATGGTGTAATTGGAAGAATCTCACTGAACTACCTGGTTCATATAATGAGAACATAATCCTGCGTGACTAGCTTAAATTTCTTAATGGGCCTCATTTGGTATATATAATGCCTGTATATCACTTCATATGGACAGTTGATCACAAATAGTTTTGGCTTTACTAGTCAATTTCATATGCCCAATGCCAAAATGTCACTTAATATTTTTCATGCTGATCTTTTTTACTTCTAAAACTCTTTTGGTATTCATTAGGAAATTATGTTTTCTAAGCATTCGTAAGTGGAATTATTTGAATGTTAGACTTGGGAATAGTTTCTGAAGGGGTATGTGATTTTTTTTCCCAAAAATTGATTTATTAATTTAGTAAATCTTTGTTGAGAATCTAGGATTTGCAGGGACTGTTCTGCTCCTGGGATATGGGCCACTGAGGTGAAGGAACCAGACATATAATTCATGCCCTTGAAAAACTAATTAATAGTCAATGGGAAAGAAGGCAGTTGAGAAGTAATTTCAGTGAAGTGCCAGTATCTCTCTCTGGTTAAAGTATTGTGAGTTATGGTTGTCCATGAATCACAAGAGAAAATGTCCAAAAGATCACCTAACAGTAAAAACAGAATCCTTTTCAATAACTCTAGACTGTGTCAAAAAAAGTTGTTTTCTTTCTGAGCATTTTTATGGTCCTCAGATCACAAGATTATTCTTTATAGGATGGAAAATTAGACTATTTAAAAATGTATGGATGTTAATGAATGCTAAAATAATAGGATCTAAACACTTCCTCAATTAAATGCAGAAGGTATGGGAATTAAATCTTTATCTGGTCTTTTGAGGAAATTTTTTACCTAATGGCAAAGTACTTATTATGTCAGAGTGCTTTTAAAAGCATTCTGATCTTGGGGTGCCTGGGTGGCTCAGTTGATTGAGCATCCACCATTGGCCTAGGTCATGATCTCACGGTTCATGAGTTTGAACCCCACATGAGGCTCACTGCAGTCCGCCTGTCAGTGTAGAGCCACAGAGCCTGCTTTGAATCCTCTGTCCCCCTCTCTCTCCCCTGTCCCTGCTTGTGTTCTCCCCAAAATAAATAAATATTTAAAACATAAATAAATAAATAAATAAATAAATAAATAAATAAATAAAAGCAATCTGATCTTGAGATTGGAAAATTTCTACTGACCTGCTTTCAACTTCATTGTCTCCTTAGTAATTCCAATTTGATGTTAAGCTGATCCAATTAATTTTATATTTCAATTACTGTTTTCATTTTGATATTATATTTCATTTTATGTAGTTTATATTTCTTCACCTGAGAGTCCCATCATTTTATTCATTATGCATATATTTTCCTTTATGTCATTGAACACAGTTTATATTTACAATGGTCACTTTGAAGAGTTTGTCTGCTGGGTTGCCTGGGTGGCTCAGTAGGTTGAGCATCTGAGTCTTGATTTCGATTCAAGTCATGATCTCACGGTCGTGGGGTCGAGCCCTGCATTGGGCTCCCGTGCTGAGTGTGGAGCCTGCTTAAGATTCTCTCTCTTCCTCTGCCTCCTTCCCCCTAAAATAAATTAACAAAAAATAAAGTCCTTGTCTGCTAATTGTAAGGGTTATATGTGCATCATTTCTATTCCCTATCGTTATTCTGTTTTCTTTGGTATGGGTCACAGTGGTTTTGTTTTCTTAATTTAGTATGATCACTTTTTCTTGTGTTTCACATATACTAATTTTTGACAGTATCTATTGGGTATTAGAAATGGTAGGTTATAGAGACTCTGAATTTGTTAAGGTTTCCCCCCACCCCCCTGAGGAGTGATTTTAGTTTCAGCAGGCAGTTAACCCTGTTGGACTGAAACTCCAGTTTTGTTTTCTGTTTTGCAGTGGGCAGTTGCTTGTATTTTTGCACAGTTACATCAGCTTTCATCTGCTTTCATTCCGCAGGGCATAGTTTAGTGGTCAGCAAGAATTTGGGTGAATTTTATAAGCAGACTTTGCAGATACCTTTTCACTACAGGATTTAGCTCATCTAATTTTCCAGCTGCTTGTGAGCCTTATGGTGTGTTCTCTGATATCTCAAGCCAGTAAGGCAGCGGATTCCTTCTTCATGAGCTGCAAGCAGATTGGGCAGGGTATGTCCCAAGGCAAAAGGCAGACTTTAAAGTTTATTTTTGAGAGAGAGAGAGAGAGAGAGAGAGAGAGAGAATCCCAAGCAGGCTCTATGCTCTCAGCATGGAGCCCTGTGTGGGACTGCCCTACACAGGGCTTGATCTCAATTGTGAGATTGTGACCTGAGCCAAAATCAAGGGTCAGATGCTTAATCAGAGGAGCCACCCAGGCATCCCAAAAGGCAGCTTTAAAAAAATCACATGGGTACTATTTTTCTTTAGAGAGAAAAATATTCTCCGATTTCTCCCTGCTTTTGATCCCTCTTAAGGATCTTCAGATAGATTCTGGAAAGTATGTCTTCTAAATTTTACAATTGTTCTCTCTGGGAGGAGTAGTCCAACTCCACTACTCTATCATTTCCCAAAGCCAGAATAATTAAAAAAAAAATAACATGTGTTGAGTGAATGCAGAGTATTAGTAAAATTATTACTTGTCTAATCTGGATACCTTATTTCTAGTAAAACAGGCTAGTTTTATGTTAGGTGCTTTTAGTAGCTGTCATATTCTTGACTCATGTTTTGCCTCTGCTTATAGTTGTTCAAAGCATCTGGATTATTTTTACCTGAATTTCTCCTTCCCCCTAAGTCTGAGTTACAGAAAATGACAGGAAATAAAAGAAAGAAGGAGCATGAATGGCCTTTATTCTTTCATACAGCAAATAATCACTTTACTTTTTTCTAATGTTATTTTAGCCATTCTTGCCTGACCTGAGGCTTAGAGATAGTCACTAAGACACTCTACATGACGTACCATGGTTAAAACTAATTCAGAGAGAGATGTGAACTATTTAATAAAAAGCAAACAAAGCATAACTTTACAATTAGTAATTGTGACTTCTCAAAACACAATCCACAGTCTGTAAAAGTAGGCTACCAACTAACTCCCTTGGATAAAAAACAAAAAAAACAAAACAACAACAAAAAACAAGAAAGTTAGAATGTTAGAGGCTCATTGTTTTATTTTGAGGAGATAATTACATTGTTATATTTTCCCCTAGAATTTAATTTTCCCATTGATAGGGTTGGAGCAAGTAGATTAGTAGTTTATCTTGTTTGATAGAATGAAATTGGAATAGCTTAATTATCTGTTTTATTGCAGATTCTTGGAATAGTGTTTCAAGTTATTTGCATAATGGTTAAATCAACTTAACATATAATTGTATTCATTTTCTTACATGACCTTGACCTTTTGTATTAAGAATTTCAATTCATTTTAATTTCCAATTGTTGGAGTGTTCATAATCATCTTAGAGTTATTAGTATTAGTACAATGTGCAGATCACATGAAAAAATCTTATTAGAACTTTGTTTTGAATTATTTTTATTTGAAGTATTCCTTTCTGTATAACAGCCATAAAGTTTACTCCAACCTAATGTTCAAAAACATTTGTGTAACTATTAGTAATTTTCAACTAATTGTGTAACTATTACCTCAAACTAGTCTCCAAAAACATTTGTGTAACTATTTTGAAAGTTGAATAAGGAAAGGCATAGATGAAAGTTAAATTTATCAACAAAAGTTAGACCAAAGAGAAGAATAAGGAACGACAAAAGGAGATCCAGCAACCAAAAGAGGATTAGATTATTTTGCTGTTATTTTAAGGACTATACAGAACTTAAAGACCTCACATGTGCCTGAGGACCAGAATTAAGCATGGGAGGGAAAACTGAAAGTGCATGGTGAAGAAGGAAGCATTAAAAGCAATAGGGACTTATATATTTAGTTGGTGTCAGAGGATCGGCTGTTCCTTCATGGCACAGGGCGCTTGCCCTCGTAGCCCTAGAGGAGTGAATACTTCCATGGTCCACGTTGGAAGTGGCCCTTGTGGAAACTGAATTATAGCTTTGATCAGTTCAAAAGAAGCCATCACTGGTATTAACATCCTCAGCAATATCCGTGTCAGCATTATCAATACCATTTTCATGGTGAGAATCATTAAAATTTAGGTAAGTGTTTATTTTATCCCAGGAACTGGGCTGAAAACTTTACATGCATTAGCTCATGCTGTCTGATACTATGGTGCGGAGGAGATACTTTTGTTGTCTTTCTTTACAGATGAGAAACCCAAGGCTTATAATGTTTAATTAAGTTATCCTAAGGTCACAGAGGTAATAAGTAGCAGAGATTGAACTCAAAACAGGATTTTCTGTTCTTCTAAATATATGCTGTTAACCATCAATGATGAAAAAAGAATCTGGAAAGAACATGAAGCCTAAGCTACTAATTTTAAGATCTCTGGTTTGGAGTTTGCCATTAAGCAATATAAAATGTTATAGCCAAAATAATGTTCTATTATTATGAATAATTCAGGGTATGTTTATCTTTATAACTTCCTACTTCAATTTTCAGTACAGCTTGAACTGCTGGAATGGAATGTTTGACCATTAGTATTTTAAAGGATGTCAGAGGGCTGAATATTTCAAGGGACATATTTACAGTAAGGCAAAGTTCTTTCAATATAAACTAGTATTTTTACAACATTTGCTTATCTTTTTTTTTTTCTCTCTCTCTCCTTAGGAAAAATTGGATGTAGGGGTGAGAAAAGAAGTCGATGGCATGGGAACATCAGAAATAAAATATGGAGACTCAGTATGCTATATTCAACATATAAATACAGGCCTGTGGCTTACTTACCAGTCTGTGGATGTGAAATCAGTGAGAATGGGATCCATACAACGTAAGGTAAGACTACATAAAAACGCGATTTATAGCCATCATTTTCTGTGACGATAAAACACCAACAGAAGGTAAGAGGTAGCTAACACTTGGGGCCACCTGGAAAACACTATTTACATGCAAAAAGGTCAAATCCCACCATAATAATCTTTTTGGTTTTTGTGGGGTGAACAATGCCAGATGTTACATAATGACTTTAAATATCAAGTGAAGAAATATACTCTTTTCTGGATTCTAGCATAGTCTACCTATTTCACTTTGTTCTCCCTGTTCCTGCCTGAGTTGTATTTCTAGAAAGCAGGAGAGCTCATACACTGTTACGGTTTAGTCCTCTGCTGACACTCTGTTTCTCTTAAGACAAGTACTATACTTCTTGATAGTGATATGATACCCTTCCTGACCTGCCTCTTATCTCATCCGTGCCCCATTCACCTATTCATTGTCCAATCTCTGGGCATCGTCTTTGGTTTTCTCAGCCCACCAGTTGTACCACATTCCTTGTTTCTCAAAAAATCATGGCTTTGAAAAAAAAAAATGTCAATTCAGATCCTCTACCCATTTTTTTGAATCAGATTATATTTTTGTTGTTGTTGCTATTGCTTTGTATGAGCTCTTTATGTATACAGGATATTAATCCCTTGTCAGTTATATGATTTGCAAATACCTTCTTCCATCCAGAAGGTTGACTTTCATTTTGTACACATGAAATTGATATGCTATGGTTGTCAACTATACTTCAATAAAAAGCCAACAAACACACACAATGTGGGTTATACACAACTGTGCTTTTGCAAACACAGTTGACCCTTGAGCAACATGGGACTAGGGGCACCAACCCACAGTCAAAGTCTGTGTTTAACTTTTGACTCCCCCTAAAACTTTACTAGTAGCCTACTGTTGATGGGAAGGTTCACCAATAACATAAATAATTAACACATTTCGTGTGTTATATGTATTATATACTGTATTCTTACAATAAAATAAGCTAGAGAAAAGAAAATATTAAGAAAATCCTAAGAGACAATATATTTACAGTACTGTACTGTATTTATTGAAAAAAAGCCATGTGTAAGCGGACCTGCGTAGCTCAAACCTATGTTGTTCAAGCGTCATCTATGGTTGGAATGCCCTTTAAAACTTTTTTTTCTCCACCCAATTTCTATCTGTCCTGCAGGGGTTAAGTTTAAAGATTTTCAAAGTTCTTCTTGAAAGTCTCAGTTTATCTCTTGTGCCTTCCTTTATGTTTTCATAGTATTTATGTATAACTTATTAAATTTTACATGTGGTCCTGTGCTATTTTGTTTACTAGGGTACTTCTCCCTTCCCCTCCCCTCCCTTCCTCTCTCCACCCCTCCCCTCTCCTCTCTCCTCCTCTCCCCTCCCCTGTCCTCTTCTCTCTCTGTCTTTCTCTCTGTCCTTCCTCTCACCCTCCAGCTCTCCATCCCACACTATTTGTGAGCTCCTTTAGTACTATAGTACTAAATTGTTCATATGTCATAATTTTACACAGAACCAAATAACACCACAAATATTATTTCTACCGATGTGAGATGTTGGAAAGACTGTAGTGGGGCAGAAATCTTTATTTCCAATAGACTTACTAATCATAACATACCTACATTCCAGAATGGATTTTTTAGGGTTATTGTGATCTCTTTGGAGTGACCAGTGAGGTTGGAGGCTGATTCTGCTTTGATTGAGTTGGGCTTAAGTCATCTCTCTCCTAACTTAGAGCTTTGGATGGAAAGCCAGGGACAACTCTTGTAGACCCATATGATCTTTGTGATGAGATCATCTCTTGTCTTTGAGGTCTTTGAGCGAGGCTCATAAATTTAAATGCATTTATTCATATGCAGTATTGTAAACCATTTATTTCCTGTGACTGAGCTTAGCTGTTTTTAACTTTTCATGATGGAAAAATCAAATATATGCCAAGGAAACAGAATAATACAATGAACCCTTGTGTCTCTGTCCCTCACCTTCATTCTTCTCAATGCTTTCGTATTCTTGTTTTATTTATACTCCTACTCCCCTTGCTATGTCCTGGTAAATTATTACCATTATTTTCAATTTTTAGAGGTAGACTTTAAATTTTTTTTTAATGTTTATTTATTTTTGACAGAGAGAGAGAGAGACAGGAAGACAGACAGAGCATGAGTGGGGGAGGGGCAGAGAGACAGGGAGACACAGAATCTGAAGCAGGCTCCAGGCTCAGGCTCTGAGCTGTCAGCACAGAGCCTGACGCGGGGCTCGAACTCACAGACCATGAGATCATGACCTGAGCCGAAGTCGGATTCTCAACCGACTGAGCCACCCAGGCGCCCCTAGAGGTAGACTTTAAATACACTGAAATGCCAAAAGATGATGTGACCCACATGCATGACAATATGGCAGAACAAAGTTCCATTTGTGCAGAAAGTTGTACAGCATTCCTTTCCAGGTTGTCCCCGCCCCTTCTCCCCCAGGGGCAACTGCTTTTTGTAATCTTTTCCCACCACAGGTTAGTTTTGCCCGAAGGAGAAATTTGTATAAAGGAAATCATGCAGCGTGCACTCTTTTGTACAAAGCGTCTTCCACTCAGCAAAATGTCTCTGTCTTTTATCCAAGTTGTTGCGTATTTGGAGCCAGCGAGTTGAAGCTGCTTTTTGAGGTCCACAGGAGACAGAGCCGGAGGTTAGAGTAAGTTCAGCTCACAGGCTAAGGGGGAGAGACAGACAGGAAAGGGCACGACAGAGGTATATATTCATGACTTACTATCTGTCTCCATTACTAGATTCTTTGGGACTGGAACCATGTCTTTCATTTTTGTATTTGTCATATCTAGCACAGTGCCTGAACTCTGAAAGATGCTTGGGGGTTCTTGAATGAAACGTGTATTTTCAAGGGTGTGGAGTTAGCGTTGAGTTGATGAGATCCCACGTGCACCCGTTGGCTTGGTCGCTGGCTACAATAGCATTACAGAATTTTGAGCCCACAGAGCACTGTCTTAACGTTTGGAAGGTAAATGGCTAATGGGCAAATTGGGGCAAGAGAGGTTGATTGGATTCCAAAGCAAACTTTTTTTTTTTTTTTTTTTTTTATAATGATGTTTGAGCTGACCCAATAACTACCAGATTTAGCAGATAATTTCTGTCTCTTTTCTCCTGAATGTTTTATTTTGAAATATTTCAAACAGAAAGAGAAGACTAATCCAATGAACATCCATATACCATCAAATTAGATTCAACCATTATTAATAATTTACAGTATTTACTTTCTTTTACTCCTTCCCTCCTTTCTTCCTTCTCTCTCTCTTTTTCTCTGTATGTGTGTGTGTGTCTATATGTGTGTCTATAGACACATACATATGTGTATGCATATGTGTATATATACATATAGACACACACACACACACACACACACACACACACACACACATCAGTAATACCGTTCCTGTACCTAATAAATAATGAGAATTCCATTATATTATCTAATATCCTGTTTGTATTCATATTTCTTCTCTTGTCCCAGAATGTCTTTTATATCTCATTTCATATCAGGATCCAATCAACGTTCATGCATTTTTTTGTACTTCCTCTCTTGTTTTTATCATTGACTAAGAATCTAGGCCAGTTGTAGAATGTCCCGTGTTCTAAATGTCTCTGAATTATTTTTTCCCATTGCCTTTGTCCCTTGTAATTGCCATAAATTTGAAATTCGGTCTGTGGCTGTGCTGTCCAAGTCAGCAGCTCTTAGCCACATGTGGCTATTTGGTACTTGAATGTGGCTAGAGCTACAGGAACTGAATTTTTTGTTTTGATTTTAATTAATTTAAATTTAAAAGCTTATGCTTAATTAAATTATTAGAGAATTTTTGTGCATGTTTGGAACAGCTTAGGTATGTGAATGTACTCTTCCAACTGTAAATGTCATCAATTCTAAAACAAATCAAGTATTTTCACTAACAGTTTGGTATCTAAATCAGGATACTCTAAGTATCCTGGATTTTAAAGGCAAAGAAGAATGTTAAATACTTCATGAACAGGTTTGTTCTGTTTATTACATATTGACATAATATTTTAGATACAGTGGGGTAAATCAAATATATAATTAAAATTTTACTTTTTGAAAAAAAACTCTTTTAATGTGGGTTCTTGAAAACTCAAAGTTACAGATTTTAGGAACACTTTCTGCCACCCCTCCCCCCCTACCCCATGCTTCCTTCTAATTACTACTACTCTTAAGGATAAATACTACACTGCTTGTGATACTGGAGATGAGTTTTATGCAGGGCTTTTTAGTTTAATTTATGATAGTGATTTTACTGGATTTGCTACACTGCATCCTGTATTATTTGTACCACAACATTCACCAGAAAGGTTAAAGTTCAAAATACGATTGCACAAATCATCAGGAACAGAGTGAATGAAGCAAAATTCTTAACTCAGATATTACTTTCTAAGAGTTCTAGTCTAGTATCAGATTTTCCTTGTATCTTTTCTTAAGAGTTGAATATGATATATGGTTATGGGAAAAATGTGGGTAGAAATGATAACATGTAGACACATTTTTGTAAAGATAGAAATAAGTTTCCATGAGGAAATCAGTAGAAACTTCAGGTATTATTTTGCCATTCTAAATACTTAAGTGGTAAATGCAAAAAAAATGTGTTTATGTATATAAGTATATGTATAAGTATGTATATAAGTATATATATATAATATTAAAAAAGTATATACCACTTGAATGAGTTATTAGAAATCATGCAACTCAAGGGGCACCTGGGTGGCCCAGTCAGGTAAGCATCCACCTCTTGATTTTGGCTCAGGTCACGATGCGACAGTTTGTGAGTTTGAGTCCCGCCTCCGACTCTGTGCTGATAACACGGAGCCTGCTTGGGACTCTGTCTCCCTCTCTCTCTGTCTGCCCCTCCCCCACTTGCGCTCGCTCTCTCTCTCTTTCTCTCTCTCTCTCTCTCTCTCTCAAAATAAATAAAAATAAACTTAAAAAAAAACACACCTCACAGCATAGTTTTCATTATAAATCTGAATAGTTGCACATAAAACCATGTCTGGCTCACTGTAAGTATGAACCGTTATTGTTACGGCTCGCCTTTGAAGTGTGCATCTTCTTAGATGGAGATGTTTAGAACGGAGACGGTGGGAGTAATGGCAGGGTTCTTTTGCATTTGTACAGGCTATTATGCATCATGAAGGTCACATGGATGACGGCTTAAATCTCTCTAGATCTCAGCATGAAGAATCACGGACCGCACGAGTCATCCGGAGCACTGTCTTCCTTTTCAATAGATTTATAAGGTACGTTTCCTTTTGTTGTGGTGGTTTGATGTTTTATCTCGACTTCTTTATTGGCTTTACAAATACACAAGTCTAAAATACACTACGGTGGTAAACCTACAATTTGGTGGGTTGGCAATACGGGAGCTAGGTGGTTTTATGTCTTTATTTTAAATACACTTTTAAAAAGGGAATGTAATTTTATTATTTTTTTTAATTTGAGAGACGGCATGCGAGCAAGTGGGGGAGGGGAGGGGCAGAGAGAGAGAGAGAGAGAGAGAGAGAGGGAGAGAGAATCCCAAGCAGGTCCTGTACTGTCAGTGGCAGAGCCCGACACAGAGTTCGATCCCACAAACCATGAGATCATGACCTGAGCCAAAATCAAGAGTCAGTGCTCAACCGACTGAGCCACCCAGGCGCCCGTGCAATGTGATTTTAGAAATTGTGTGTGTAACTTGTATTTGATAGCTACAGGTTAGGATTATTCTATAACATACCCTTGTTCTGGACCTGTTCATATTCCTTTCACACTGAGGGTAATGAAGCCTACATACGTTGTGAGTTTTGAACGGTATTAAAAAAACAAAATGATTCTTACAGTAACTAAGTTTCATACCTTCTAATGGAAACAGTTATATATCTTCAAACTAAAACAAGCTTTTGCTCAGAGTGTTTTCTGTAACATTATACCAATATACGATCTGGCTTGTGATGGGTATCATACATCTCTTTAAACTTGCCAATTTGAGGGGCATCTGGGTTGCTCAGCTGGTTAAGTGTGTGACTTTTGGTTTCGACTCAGGTCATGATCTCATGGTTTGTGGGTTCGAGCCCTACATCAGGCTCTACACTATGCCTGGGATTCTCTCTCTCCCTCTGCCCTTTCCCTGCTTGCTTGCTTGTGCTCTCTCTCAAAATAAACAAACATTTAAAAAAAGAAAATAGATGGGGCGCCTGGGTGGCGCAGTCGGTTAAGCGTCCGACTTCAGCCAGGTCACGATCTCGCGGTCCGTGAGTTCGAGCCCCGCGTCGGGCTCTGGGCTGATGGCTCAGAGCCTGGAGCCTGTTTCCGATTCTGTGTCTCCCTCTCTCTCTGCCCCTCCCCCGTTCATGCTCTGTCTCACTCTGTCCCAAAAATAAATAAACGTTGAAAAAAAAAAAATTAAAAAAAAAAAAAAAAGAAAATAGAGGCACCTGAGTGGCTCAGGCAGTTAAGCATCCAACTTTGGCTCAGGTCATGATCTCACTGTTCATGAGTTTGATCCCTGCGTCAGGCTCTGTGCTGACAGCTCAGAGCCTGAAGCCTGCTTTGGATTCTGTGTCTCCCTCTCCTCTGCCCCTCCCCTGCTTGTGCTCTGCCTCTCTCTCTCTCGCTCTCTCTCTAAAATGAAAAACATTAAAAAAAATTTTAAGAAGAAAATAATTTTTAAAAAATAAGTAAACTTGCCAATTTGATGGAAAAGTTTATGTATGTATATACACACGTGTATGTATATACATATATGTGTGTGTGTTTACAATAATTTTTAAGTTGAATTTATTCAAGAATTGTGAAAGTAGGTATATTTCATGTTTGTTGACCATGTATTTTTTTAAAGGTTCAGTCCTCTTTTTCTTAATTTTTAAAAAATGTTTATTTAGTTTTGAGAGAGAGAGCATGAGCTGGGGAGGGTCAGAGAGAGAGGGAGACACAGATTCCAAAGCAGGCTCCAGGCTCTGAGCTGTCAGCACAAAGCCCGACATGGGGCTTGAATGCATGAACTGAGAGATCATGATCTGAGAATTCAGAGGCTCAACTGACTGAGCTACCCAGGCGCCCCTGTTGACCATATTTCTTTCTTTCTTTCTTTTTCTTTCTTTCTTTCTTTCTTTCTTTCTTTCTTTCTTTCTTTCTTTCTTTCTTTTAAAATTTTTTTAATGTTTGTTTATTTTTGAGACGTAGAGAGACAGAGCATGAACGGGGGAGGGTCAGAGAGAGAGGGAGACACAGAATCTGAAACAGGCTCCAGGCTCTGAGCGGTCAGCACAGAGCCTGACGTGGGGCTCGAACTCACAAACCGCGAGATCATGACCTGAGCTGAAGTTGGACGCTTAGCCGACTAAGCCACCCAGGCGCGCCTTTTTAATTTCTCTTTGTGATTTGCCCATTAGTTAATTACTTAATTATTTTAATATTATTTAATTCATCACATTCATGTATTTTTTATATATGTGGGTTTTACTTATATGCTCATTAGTATTTGCTGAACCTTTAGACTTCCTGAATTTGTACAGTTCTTAAATATATCTCAGAAACTTTGGACTGTTTTACATAATTACAGAATATGATAAAGGGTACATTATTTTAAGTAAAATAATTTGATTCTTCTGTAATATTCATGAAAGCACTAAAATTCTTTAAAATCTCCAGGTCTTGGGGCGCCTGGGTGGTGCAGTCAGTTAAGCGTCCGACTTCAGCCAGGTCACGATCTCGTGGTCCGGGAGTTCGAGCCCCGCGTCGGGCTCTGGGCTGAGGGCTCAGAGCCTGGAGCCTGTTTCCGATTCTGTGTCTCTCTCTCTCTCTGCCCCTCCCCCGTTCATGCTCTGTCTCTCTCTGTCCCAAAAATAAATAAACGTTGAAAAAAAAATTTTAAATCTCCAGGTCTTTATAATATTGGCACCTGTGTGTTTTCCAAAGTAAAGTATTTTTAAGTATTCATTTGATTAATGTAGATTTATTTACTATTAAGAACCTAATTTTTAAAAATGCAAGGACAGACTTCTCTTTTTCACTGCTTACAGTGAAGGTCAAGGCCATTTAATATATCTTCATTTGTGTGTCTTATGCAGTTTATTTTCTGTGACCCTTCTGTTCCTTGTTTTCCAGGTCAGGATAGTGGTGGTGGTGATGGTAGAAGGGTGTGTGTGTGTGTGTGTGTGTGTGTGTGTGTGTGTGTGTGTGTGTTTGTATTTGTGTTGAGAGAGGGATTCTATTCTTCTGGAATGTACATAATACATATGAAGCCTTCTTTTCCTTTAGGTATATTAATGAATGTATTCTTTTTTTATTAAAAATAATTTAGCGTTTATTTTTGAGAGAGCAAAGCATGAGCAAGGGAGAGGCAGAGAGAGAGGGAGACACAGAATCTGAAACAGGCTCCAGGCTCTGAGCTGTCAGCACAGAGCCCAATGCGGGGCTCGAACCGACGAACATGAGATCATGACCTGAGCCGAAGTTGGACGCTTAACTGACTAAGCCACCCAGAAGCCCCATGTTAATGATGTATTCTTTTTTTTTTTTTTTTTTAATTTTTTTTTTTCAACGTTTATTTATTTTTGGGACAGAGAGAGACAGAGCATGAACGGGGGAGGGGCAGAGAGAGAGGGAGACACAGAATCGGAAACAGGCTCCAGGCTCTGAGCCATCAGCCCAGAGCCCGACGCGGGGCTCGAACTCCCGGACCGCGAGATCGTGACCTGGCTGAAGTCGGACGCTTAACCGACTGCGCCACCCAGGCGCCCCAATGATGTATTCTTAAAGGAAATTATATAAGGGAGGAATCTGTGGTAGTAATATTGTTTAATCTTCAAATTAACAAAATATAGACATGAATTTAAGGCTTTATGTTTTCTCTGGCATAGTATAATTCTACCACCTTTGGATTTCCCCAATTATTTTTTTCCCTTCATTTTTTTGTTATTGATAAATTAAGATGGTAAATGTCTTTGTAGAGATGGAAGTTATAAACCTTAACATAATTAACAATTTTAGGGTCTTGGATTGTATTTGTCTGACAGGAGGCTTCTGGAAAGTAATTAAATGGTTACATTTCTGATAGTGAATATATTCAACTTAATAACCTAAAAGCTGACATTTATTATTGCTCCTTTTTAGGTTTAAAAATGTAGATGTTATATTTGAATCACATTTGAATTTCATTTACTTCAGTATGATGAGAGTTGAGTTTCACTTTATTATCAATATATTTATGATTCAACTAAAGTTTAATAGGACAACAGGTTTAGAACAGGAGTACTTCATTGCATATAAATTTTTATTTTAAAAGAGGAGAAATAATTTTCTTCTGACAAGTCATTTCTATTACTTTTTGGGCATAGAAAGACTTATCGGGATAATAAAACTAGGTAATAGATAAGGCTGAAGTCAGCTCTTCAGAGTTTATTTGTAATCCTTATATAATTGATGATACATTTTAAATTATATTTTTGAGCATTGTAAATTTAAAGAAAAGCTAATTCTCTTATGAGGCTCTTATTGTTTTTAAAATGGGAAGCCTAAAATACATAGCTAGCTAGAAACATTTCCTTGTAATAACATATTGCCATTTGATTTGGCTTATGCAGAGAGCAGGAAAGGAAGTATAATATTGTATGCATTAAATTTTGTCTTGACTAATATGAATATTACTATACCAACTATAGTACAGGCATTCTCACATTCTTTTATGGTGTCTGTTGTGTCTTTTTAAAACTAAACTTGTTTTGGAAAGATGTGGTTTACAAATAGCATATTTTAAAGTTCTTTCCAGATACATTCAGAACTAGGAATTTTAAAAGTCTGAATGTCAGGAAGCTTAACAAATTAACCCATTTATATGCCAGTAATATGTTTTTCTTCAAAGCTTAGAAAATGCAACGTTTCTTAATCCGATTTTAAATACTTTTTTTTTTCAGATAAAAGCATTTTAATTTCTTGTTTTCTGATTAATAAGAAAAATTTTTAAGTTAAAATCATTGGAATATATTTTTAAACAGGCAGGAATTTACAAAATAACAGTGAGGGTCAGTGAAGTAGCAGATAACAATTCCCTCTCTAAAAACAAAAAGTAGAACAATTAAAGCCCAGAATTACGAATCTGGGAAGTTGCATCTTAGACCTTGAAGTATGTGGTGATTTAAAATGTGTATCAGTTAGTTTCTAAATATTGGGACCACTGGCTTTGTAGGAATTGGTTCTTGAGCCCTTCAGTGTTTTGTCTAGACTAGTTTCTCTTGATACTGGTGTTTTTTTTTTTAAAGTTTTCATTTATTTTGAGATAGAAATTATGAATGAGAGAGGGGCAGAGAGAGAGAGAGAGAGAGAATCACAAACAGGCTCTGCATTGAGCAGGCTCTACACTGTCAGCATAGAGCCTGATGCGGGGCTCGAGCTCACAAACCGTGAGATCATGACCTGAGCCGAAGTCGGACACTTAACCCTATTTTTTAGGGTGCCCCTATATTTTATTTTTTAAACATATATTTATTTACTTTCTGGGAGAACACAAGCAGGGGAAGGGCAGATAGAGGGGGACAGAGGATCCAAAGTGGGCTCTGTGCTGACAGCAGAGAGCCCAATGTGGGACTCGAACTCAGGAACCCTGAGATCATGACCTGAGCTGAAGTCAGACACTCAACCAACTGAGCCACCCAGGCACTCCCCCCCACCACCCCCAATACTGGTGTATTTAATATAGCATCATATATAGTTGGCGAAATTTAGAATTTTTTATTGGAATATATTAATTATTGCTGTTTGAGGAAAACTAGGACCTTTCTTATGGGTTCCTTTTACAGGGGTGTGGGGGGAGAGGGTAAAGCTTTAACTCATCCGTGGTCTAAAAAACAGTAAGATTGCAGATCGCTGATGTCGAGACATGTTTGCTGTGTATTTTAGGGGCCTTGATGCGCTCAGCAAAAAAGTGAAGGCTTCCACAGTAGACCTCCCTATAGAATCTGTGAGTCTGAGTCTGCAGGACCTGATTGGTTACTTCCATCCCCCCGACGAGCACTTAGAGCATGAAGACAAACAGAACAGATTACGGGCTCTAAAGAACCGTCAGAATCTCTTCCAGGAAGAGGTGAGTTTCCACCAACATTCATTTCCTTTATGCTGCTGTCTTCGGAAAACCGCTGCTCTGGGGGGAGATTCTCTGACAAGGTTTGCATTTTGAGTTGGACGAGCAGGTAAACAGTGGCATAAGGGAACCGGGCCTTGGAGAAACCCTGCGATCATTTTTGTGTCTCTGTCAGCGAGTGCTAATTTGAAACAGTGAAACTCTTCACTCCCCTGGCAAAGGCATTTTACTTTACTGTGGGCTCAGCCTTCTGCACTGATCATTCACTGCACTGCAGTTTGCTTCCTGTTTGTTACAGACACACGGTATCTCAAAGTGTCCGAACGAACACAGGCTTTGAAAAGCCGGAGGGTTTTTAGACTCGTCAGCAGGTTCTCGAGGCTCTTGGGAGGTGCCTGGTCCCCAGGGAGCCTGGTGTTGAGAGAGAGAAACTGCCCAGGGGAGGTCAGGCCGCCTGTGGAGAGACAGAGCTCCAGCCTCTCTGCTTGGACAGAGCAGATGTACTTTTTACTTTCACATGGACTGAGTTTTCGCGTGTGATTTTATTTCACGCACCTTCCAGTAAAAAAGGAGTTCACGTGCCATATTTTATAGACAGAATTACAGAAGGACCAAGTGATACGTCTAATGCTCCTTTGAACAGAGTGTCGGAATTACTGCCATAGAGAAGGATTTCGGTGGGAGGACGGCAGAGGTGAGCTGGCAAATGCCACCGGCTCAGTCCGTGCTCCCCTTCCTCTGAGTGCCCCCCTGCCGTGTGTGGAATAATGAATGTTTCAGAGTAAAAGTGTCTAAGAAAGAAAGGTTAGAGAATATTGACGAGTACCCACAATCCCTACCTCTACCTTCTTCTAGTTTGAAAACGGTTTCCTAATTTTCCATCAACAGCCTTTGAAATTAACATTAATTTTTGAGGACTTTTTAGTGTGTATACAAAAAAAAAAAAAAAAAGGTGGGTCTAGAGGCTGTAGTGATATGAAAGCACGGAGACCTGTGAACGTGAGCCAGTGACAGCATGGACTAGTTTGATGGGACATGTTCTTTTTTTCTTTTTAAATTTTGAAAGTTTTTATTTATTTATTTTTGAGAGAGAGGCAGAGAGAGCAGGGAAGGGGCAGAGAGAGAGGGACAGAGAGAGAATCCCAAGCAGGCTCCGCACTGTCAGAGCAGAGCCCGATGCGAGGCGCGAACTCGCAAACCGTGAGATCGTGACCTGAGCCGAGAGCAAGAGCCAGGTACTTAACCAACTGAGCCACCCAGGTGCCCCTGTTGAGACCTTTTCATCCTGCAACTGCCAAAATATTCGACCATGCTGAAATACTGGGCTATGAAAATTCGAAGGATTGATTTTGGATTTTTTTTCAATTTCTCGCATAAGACAATCCGGACGGGAACCGACAAATGTACTTAGGGCCGTGGTCCCTCTTACAACTCGGTGTGAAATAGGTTCCCTTGATTAATCAACTCTTCCTTTTGTGTGTTTTGCCTATATTTTGCACATATTTTGATTTTGTTCTTCTGCTTCTATTTGAGAACAGCCCGCAGGATTTAGAAGCCACTTGCATTACTTCAAGAACATTTTATTTCCCATGCAAATGTGTTTCTTCCTGTCATGTAAATACATGGCCTCAATTTTCTTTATGATTAACAGGCTTACTTCAAGCCAGGCATTTTTTTTTTTTTTTAATTAATCAACTGAGCATCATTTCTCGTCTGTGAGCAGCATCGCTGTTTCTCAGAGTAATTCTTGTTAACTTTCCAGGGCATGATCAACCTCGTGCTCGAGTGCATCGACAGGCTGCATGTCTATAGCAGTGCGGCGCATTTCGCGGACGTGGCGGGGAGAGAAGGAGGCGAGGCTTGGAAGTCAATTCTGAATTCTCTCTATGAGTTGCTAGGTAAGACATCTGATGGTTTTCGAGGCAGCCAACGCACGCCCGTGTAGAATGATCCCATAAGTTTTATGACCTGCTTCTTAATCAAGGCTCAATGTGTTTCCTGTTGTTGCACTAAATCCTAGTGACGTTTGGTATTTACATCCATCCCTGAATGTGTACCGTGCCCAGAGCAATAGATTTGTCTTCAGCGTGTGGAGGGGAGACGTCAAGGGTGTAATTTAGGGGGTGAGGGGCCCCTGTATGAATATGCAGGAGATATTTCCTTTGTGATTCTGAAGTTAGTCCCCCAAGACTCCTCTTTCTCCCTCACCAGAGTCTTGTCAGGGACCTTCATATTCCTTCCGTCCTTTTGAGATTTGTGTTTGCAACTTACATTTTTTTAAATTGTTTTTTTAACATTTATTTATTTTTGAGAGAGAGAGAGAGAGAGAGAGAGACAGATTACGAGCCAGGGAGAGGGAGACACAGAATCCAAAGCAGGCTCTAGGCTCCGAGCTGTCAGCACAGAGCCTGATGCGGGGCTCGAACTCATGAACCATGAGGTCATGACCTGAGCCGAAGTCAGATGCTTAATTGACTGAGCCACCCAGGCTCTCCATGCGTTCGCAGCTTCTAAGTGTGCTTGACGTATGTTAAGCAACACTTGTGGTTTAGGAGCATTCCTGTCAACTGTATGCAGACATACGTCCTTATTGGTTTTGGTCTGGGCTATTCCAATAGCTTCTCCGTGTCTCTTGTCAAGAACTATGAACTTGGAAGCTACTGAGCTGGCCTCAAATTAGGATAAAGAGGGATAGTTTGTTTCTCAAAGCAATGGACGAAGCCAAAATATCAGCATCTGGGGGCCAGTTCCCCAAACCCCACTTCTCAACAGGATAATATGAAGGGGACATTTGACATGCAGTGCGTTGAGTTACTGGTAAGGGATTGTGACTCCCAGTCAGTCATGTTGGAAATACGCTTGCCTGCCCTTTGCTTTGGGTGGAGACACCATCTCTCTCTTCCAGGGCTGCTTGCTACAAACATCTGTGAAAAGATGGCCCAAAATAAAGGTTTCAGTGGCTCATTTGTGAGACACGCAAGAGACCTGTGAAGAATTACCTCTCTCTCCACTCACCCTCACCCCCCACAATCCCACAGTCATCTGGTGAACTGTAGCTATGTGTCTCTTCTGCTGAGAAAATTCTCAGCTTCTCCCATCGTTCCAGAAGGCCAAGTTTAACTTGCTTTGCCTGGTACTTGAGGCCCCGGTGAACCCTTTTAGGCTTGCCCTTGACTCTGTCCTTCCCCTTTCTCTGGCCATACCCACTTTCTCAGTATCCTGGCCACATCCACGCTTCAGGGACATTTTCCTACTCCCACCTTTCCCCAAATTCCTGTATATTCTTTGAGGCCCAGTTCACGCGTGACTTTTTTGAAGTTAATCTTGACGTTTTTTCTAAGTTTCAAGCATGATTGAACAGTTCCCTCACCCTCTGTCTCTCCCTCTGTCTCTGCTTTCTTGGAACTCAATATTTACTTGTTGGTAGCATTTACCACATTAGTTACAAATGCGACCATGATCTCCAGGGCAAGAAGGGCACCTTTTCTGATTTGGCCGTCTCTGTCATCGTGTCTGGCACATGGCAGATACTCAGTAAATGTTGACTAATTAAACAAATCGAGTTCTGATACAGTAGGAAAGTGTGTGCGCTAAGTGGAGACAAGAAGTCTCAAGGCATTTTTTTTTTCAGCAAAAAATGGAAAAGTTGTCAAAATATTTAGATATTATCTATAATCTAATTGAAACTCACTAAAATTTAATAGTACTATTTAGCAAATAGAATTCTTGTGCCTGTTCCCTTCAGGTGGCCTGTTTTCTCTGCCATAACAATTAAACACATACATTTGGTATTTTCAGAATAAGGGGTAATGCTGGCTAGCGTGTCTTTGAACAGGACCCAGGATATTGAGGCTTCCTAGGATTGTGGATTTATTATTTTTGAGAGACAGAGACAGAGCATGATCAGGGGAGGGGAAGAGAGAGAGGGAGACACAGAATTGGAAGCAGACTCCAGGCTCTGAGCTATCAGCCCAGAGCCCGACGCGGGGCTTGAACTCACGGACCACGAGATCATGACCGGAGCCGGAGTTGGACGCCTAACCGACTGAGCCACCCAGGCGCCCCCTGGATTGATTATTTTACCCATGAAATCATTAGGGTAAGGATTTTATGGTGCCCAAACCCCTTGCAAAGTATTTCTTTGTCAGTGAAGAAATTACAGCACGAATTTCTGCATTTGGTAGAGTCTGGAGTATGGTAGTGGTTTTGCTACCACAGTTTGACCTCTTCACTGGCTACAACGCTGGCTTTGTTTCTGTGACAAACTAGGTGTTGAGGGTGAAGAGGGGTCTAGACCTCTGTGTGTGTTTGAGGGTAGAAAGGGTTATGTGCAGAAAGTGTGCTATTGCAAAGAAATCCAGGTGATGCCCATCTTACTTACATTTTCACGTCAGCTCTTTCCATAGTCTGTTAGTTTTTTCTTTTCACTGGGTCCATGCGTTCCTGTATCCATAAGTAATACAGATGGACAGAGAGAAATATAATGCATTTTTCTAAAATCATAGAGAAAGTCTCATCCGGCAAAGTCAACATTTCAGTTTTATCCTTTTGGGCCACATATCCCTCAAGCCTATCTTCCTTTTACTTGACAGAGTTCGTTGGGGATTAAATTGGATTCTTTTAGAACCTACTGAAGGAGTAGTAATAAACTCTACAAAATGCTGGGTGGGAGCACACTCTTCGTCGGAAGTGGTTTTATGACTTAATTTTTTTTTAATTTATTAAAAAAATTTTTAATGGTTACTTATTATTGAGAGAGAGAGAGTCAGAGTGTGAGCAGGGGCGGGGCAGAGAGAGGGGGAGACACAGAATCCGAAGCAGGCTCCAGGCTCTGAGCTGTCAGCACAGAGCCCGATGCTGGGCTTGAACCCACGAACTGTGAGATCATGACGTGAGTCAAAATCGGATGCTTAACCGACTGTGCCACCCAGGCGCCCCCGACTCGATTTTTCATGGGAACATGGCTGAAGATCTGACTTTTACGTGACTTACCTACTGAGAGAGGAAGGGGAGAAGCAGTTGTCGTAGGTGGAATGATGCATCTCTTAGGATGTGTCCATGTGCGGATTACAGCCTCTGGTGCACAGCAGAGGTCGTTCATTGGCTCCCAGAGCTGGAGGTCTGCCAGCGGGTGTGAATCCGTGGCTTTATCATTGCACCCAGAACCAGTTTCTTTATGTGTGTCGTGCCTTCCGCAGCAGGGTCTGCTCCCCCCAGCGCTGGCTGCCCTCGTGTGGCCTCAGCCGCCTGCTGTCCTCTCACAGTGCTGCACAAGTGGTCTCTGACATGGAACAAATGAAAGAGGGCCACTGTTGGAAACTGTCTCTTAGGAAAGAGCATGCCATTTCTTAACCCCTTGCAAATCACCCCTTTCATCTCAGTAGACACGTCTGTAGCTCTTCCTGCGAGGGAAATAAGGAATTTCACCAGCATTTCACGGGGACTACTCACGTCAGAAACTGGGGCCAAGCCCATGGACTGCCCGGCTGCCATGCAGAAGTGAGCATTGCAGAGAATTCTGGGGAAGGAGTTGAAGTGTCCAGCTCAAATGTTAACGTGTACACTTCACTCATCCAAAAGGTTTTATGGACTGAATTCTAATCTGAGTGCTTTTGTCCACCACCTAGCACCATGTGCAAATGGGGTTGACGCTCAATAAATAGTTGTTTGAATTATTTAATAAATGTATTAGAGATTCCCACGGGGGGTAGGTTTCCCTGTAACAGATTAGATGTGGCCATCAAGTTGGTTCATGACACATCACTGAACCCGTTATTCTGTTACCATCATGTCTTTTTCTTGAAAAACCAAAGCTCTAATCTTTAATCCATAGGCAACAGCCTCTGAGGAAATGACCCCTCTTTTAGCCCAGAAGAGTGTCAGAATTATAACTCTACCGCTTACATGACCTTGGACAGATTACTAAAGCTGAGCTGAGTTTCTTCATCTTCACTGCCCACTCTAGAGTGCCTCCTGTTTAGGGTCATTGTGCAATTCCGTGAGTTGATGTAAAGCACTCGGAAAAATACCAGGCACATAGTGAGTGACGTCTATTGTTATTATAAATATTATCTGTAAAATGGCAAAACTAATTCCCCTCATAAGATTGTTGGATGGCTTACCTGTTGTAATGTGTGCAAAGGCTCAGCTCTCCCTCTTCTTCTCATTAGTCCTGTTTTTTTTTTTTTCTTTTCTTTAGGATACATTTATCACCATCTTTTTTGTTATCAATGTAGTAAAACTTTCTTCTTCAACTTGTTTCTGTTCTTGTTTTTGCCTTTTAACTATGCCTTGGAAAGGAAATTTCACTTGCAACGATTGGCTATAACAAGGGAAGTTCTGGATTTTGAAAATACAGAAGACGCAGAAGATACAGCATGATGCTTATGGTAGATACACTGTGGCTCTTGATTTCCTCATCAGAAAATGGAGGAAATAAAGTGTTCTTCATAGTTCCCTCCAGGCCGAAAATAATTTTCTATTCCATTTTTCTACCCATTCTCTGAATACAGTCATGCCCATCTCTTACATCTGTATCTTCCACATCTGGGGCATAGGTGATATTCAGTAAATACTTGAGATCATGCTGATAGCTGGATGCTGTATGATTTCTCTCCACCAATCTCCATGGGAGACATCAGGGAATCCTTGCACATTTCCTTCAAGAATTGCCATTGACTTTCAGATACTTGGTATTCACCTTTCCCATTCCAGTCTTTGGAGCCCCATGGCTGGGGTGTCTGCCTTCTCACCTGAGACCTCACTCACTTTGTCCCTGCTCCCTGAGCATTCGGTCCTTCCAATGCTTGCCTCCTAGCCACTTCTATACTTTCAGGATGTTAGACTTAGTTTATTTATATCAGAGGTTTGATAGGCAGTAACTATTATCTATGTTATAGATTAATATGGAGACATGAAGTATACATTTCTTAAATGTATGTATCTGTTTCCTTAATTATTTACATCCCATTTGATTAAGAAATGATTTGAGGGAGCTATTACTTAAAATTGATGTAATTAGAATTCTCTAAAACTCACATCTAAAGGAAGTTAACAGTATAGTAATCGTGTATGTCGTAAGGTAATACACACTGATTTCAGACATGCGCATGTTTTTGTGGCTTGTAAACTAATTTTTTCATGCAACAAGAGATCTAAGTTCTGAATATACTTTCCAAATACACACACACACACACACACACACACGTTCTTTTTTTTTTTTTTTTTTTTTAATGTTTATTTATTTTTGAGAGACACAGAGACAGAGCACGAGCAGTGGAGGGGCAGAGAGAGAGAGGGAGACACAGAATCTGAAGCAGGCTCCAGGCTCCGAGCTGTCAGCACAGAGCCCAACGTGGGGCTCAAACTCACAAACTGCAAGATCATGACCTGAGCCAAAGTCAGATGCTCAACCGACTGAGCCACCCAGGCACCCCTCTCTCTCTCTGTTTTTTAATCTCTCTCTCCAGGGAAGCTTCTTTTTCCATTTGTTTTTCCCAAGTGTTTTGAATCTCTTTCCTTTTACAGTCTTCTGAAGAGGCGTCCTCTGTAACAGAGACTGTGTCGTGTTGGGAAAACGTGGACTTTGAGTCCAATGGGCCTGCGTTTGAATAAGATTCTCATCCGTTCGGAAAGATTAATTGAATACCTGTTATGGGAGATGCCCTAATCTGGGCAGTGAGGGACAGCTGTGACCAGGATCCAATCCCTGCTCTCATGGAGTTAATGGTTGAGTAAGAGACAGAGTAAATAATAAAGCTAGCCTAGCCATAGTGCTGTGCAGCTACTGACTTTGCTGCCTTGACCATCCCAATACGTGTTGTTGTTAAATCCTATTAGTAAGTGATCAATAAAAGACTGATAAATTTGACTACGCAAAAGTCAAACTGTTTATGGTGAATGATATCATTACAAAATAGAATAAAAAAAAAAACAGGTGGGGACTTTATAAAATATGCCACCTGTGTGAAAGACAAAGGCCCGGTTTCTATCATATGTAGAGCTTTCATAAATCCATAAGGAAAGGACATATCGCTTAATAGAAAAACAGACAAAAGATGGGGACAGGTAGTTGCCAGAGCAATAAATAAAATAATAAAAGATATTCAACATGGCAAATAACTACAAATGAAAATGATAAAGATCATTTTTCACTTAGGAGATGAGCACAGATAAACAATTTGATAATACTCGTTATTGGGGGAAATGTTGGGTAGTGTGTTTCTTTCTGGTGGGGGTGCAAATTGATGGAATTTAAAAAACCAAACAAACTCTGGTTGGCAGTATACATAAAACTTTAAATGTATTTCCTTTTACTCTAGAAATTCTACTTTAGGGCGCCTGGGTGGCGCAGTCGGTTAAGCGTCCGACTTCAGCCAGGTCACGATCTCGCGGTCCGTGAGTTCGAGCCCCGCGTCAGGCTCTGGGCTGATGGCTCAGAGCCTGGAGCCTGTTTCCAATTCTGTGTCTCCCTCTCTCTCTGCCCCTCCCCCGTTCATGCTCTGTCTCTCTCTGTCCCAAAAATAAATAAACGTTGAAAAAAAAAAATTAAAAAAAAAAAAAAAAAAAAAAGAAATTCTACTTTAAGAAATGTATTCTAGAGATATATTTGTACAAGTGTGGAAAGGAGGTCCACTGCAAAATTGTTTATAAATTGCATAAAATTGAGAGCAATTTTTCTATCAACAGGGGATTGGTTCCATAAGTAATAGTGTAGTACTGTGTTATTGAAAATTGAGATAAACGTATCATCAGGAAAACTGTATAAAACACGCCAGATGGCTGTTCTTTTTTAGCATGGCCATCTAGGATATGGTGTTGAGTGAAAAAAAGCAAGATGCTTGCTGTATTAAGAATAAGACTGTATTAACATTAAGATTCCAACTGCCTTGCATTAGAAATATGTAGAGAAAGATACATTCTTGTACACACTGAACACTTAAGGAAGGATGCACAGAGAAGGGCTAGGTGGCTGCTTCTTAGGAGACAGGACTTCTACTTTCCTGCGTGTTCCATTGGATATTTATTCTATTTACACACATTACTTTTATAACTGAAAAGAGTCGTTAATGTAAATGGCACAGTGCTACACAATTGAGGATGAAAGGGAAAACTAGTAAATTAATTCCAGTCGAGTGAAGAAATAGACTATTTATGTTAGTGCATGCGTCTAAAGAGGCTCTCTCTCTTTTTTTAAATGTTTATTTATTTTTGAGAGATAGAGCGTGAGTGGGGGAGGGGCAGAGAGGGGCAGAGAGAGGACGACACAGACTCAGAAGGAGGCTCCAGGCCCCGAGCTGTCAGCGCACAGCCCGATGCGGGGCTTGAACCCATAAACCGTGAGATCATAACCTGAGCTGAAGTTGGACGCTTAACCAACTGAGCCACCCAGGCACCCAGAGACTCTCTTTCTTTTTTAATGTTTATTTATTTTTAAGAGAGAGAGGGAGACAGAGCACAAGTGTGGGAGGGGCAGAGAGAGAGGGAGACACAGAAGCCGAAGCAGGCTCCAGGCTCTGAGCTGTCAGCACAGAGCCCGACATGGGGCTCGAACTCATGAACCGCGAAATCATGACCTGAGTCGAAGTCGGATGCCTGACCGACTGAGCCACCCAGGCGCCCAAGAGGCTCTTTTTCAATGTACACATGGTAGGTTCCCTGGTGGGTGTTCGGGGTACACAGAGCGGTGAGAGATTTTGTGGTTTAACTGTTCCTTTGACTACTCTTGATTATCTGTTTTTGTTGTCATGAACACTGATTCCATGATTAGAAAAAAATATATAATCTCATGTTGACTTAAGAACCATCTGCTGCCAGTAATTTTCAGTGAAGTCAGTGTAATCAGAAGATAAGTAGCCATCTATATGTGAACGGATACTTCAATGTGGCTGTGAAAGCCTCAGATCTGTAGCAGTATCTGGAGGTGATAAGATATTTACATCTCAGTGTTCTTTTTTTTTAAAGTTCATTTATTTATTTTGAGAGAGAGAGAGAGTGAGCGAGCGAGCAAACAGAGGCTGGGTGGGCAGAGGGAGACAGAGGGGGAGACCAAGCAGGCTCTGTACTGTCAGTGTAGATCCCAATGCGGGGTTTGAACTCACGAACCCTGAGATCTTGACCTGAGCCGAAACCAAGAGTCAGACTGACTGAGCCACCCAGGTGCCCCTCACTGTCCTTCTTTACCCAGGTATCAGGAAGTGTGGCCCAGGTATCATTAACTCCAAGTCTGTTAAGCTTCCTTCCCATGCTTCCAGCTAGGTAGACAGTAGATCCTGTCGTAGACTTTGGTGTGGAATAAGCCACCTTCTTTTTCTTCAGCAGGTTTATTTAGCATGGAGAGAGCAGGTGGGAATGATAATCTATAACAATTTTAAAATTTGACACAGATCTATTTAATATGCGTTGTAGGTGGAGAATGACAGAGGCAGACTGATGAGCCCGCCTCCTGGAGGGAGTGGAGTGTTCCGGAAACACCAATATTCATAGTTTGAAAGCATTGCCATGGCTGGCTTTCATACGTCTTTTCTGAAATCCACACAATTAATCTGCAGGAGGCTTGCAAGCCAGGATGATTTTCTAAAGATGTTTGAGAAATGGCTCTTTGGCAAACCCTCCCAATGAATACTCATTTAATGAAGGTTCAAAATATGAAACAAATAGGATAGGCTGCAGCCCGTTTAGGGAGGCAGAAGCTACCAGCTTTTGAAGCCTTTAACACTTGGAAAGGGCACAGAGATCAAGGATTTTGGCACACCCAGAGCATTTTCCCGGTGTCGTAAAGAGGCAGATCTTCCTAAATGTCGTAAAACACTGAGGGAAGGTAGTCAAGAGTTGGAAAAGGAGGGCATCGGTTTCAAACATGCTCATACTGGGTAGTATTCTGGCATCTGTGCATATGGGTGTTCCTATGTCATCCTCCAGGAAATCCTGAAAGACATTTTATAAACAACATTTTCTACTCTGTAATAATCTCGTGTCTATGAAATGACAATGAGAATTCCATTGCCATTTTTAATGGAAATTCATTCTGTAACCTATTTTGTGAGATACTTGTTTTTTATTAAAAAATTTTTTTTTAATGTTCATTGTATTTTTGAGGGACAGAGAGAGAGCGAGCGAGCAGGAGTGGGACAAGAGCAGAGAGAGGGAGAGAGAAAGAGCGAGACACAGAATCCGAAACAGGCTCCAGGCTCTGAGCCGTTGGCACGGAGCTTGACTCAGGGCTCGAACTCACAAACCGCGAGATCACGACCTGAGCAGAAGTCAGAGCTTAGCTGACTGAGCCTCTCAGGCACCCCGAGATACTTTCTTAATCTGTTGATGTTGACCGAGACCCCTCCTCCTAATCTCTTCTAGAGCAGGGGTTCAGGCAGAAAGAGACTGGTGGGGAGCAGCGTCGACTGGCCCCGAGCGTGGACTCTGGAACTGAAATTGCCTGTGAGGCATTGGCCCCAGTACGAGCTGTGCCAGCAGGAACGCACGGCCGTCTCCCCTCACCGTGTCCTCCACCAGCCAGCTGTTCGGCTGCCTCCTGATGAGGGTAGAGAGGGAGGAGAGAACATAGCCTAGTTTTTCTTGGTTGTGTGGCTGCCCGATCTCTGGCTCTGGCCAGAAGGTTAAAGCTGTCCTCCTTGGTGGGGGGGAGTGGAACAGCTGGCAGGGGTTGGGAGCTGCCTTTTTCTGGGGGGCATGTCAGATGCCTTTAGCCAAGGCCCTGCTCACGGGACAGGACAGCCGCAACTCTGTTCTCAGGTGGCTGTTTGCGGCTCCTTGCTCGGCCACGCGTGTCTAGTGGCCTGCCTCCAGCCTCTTTCTCCAGAAGTCTTCCTGCTGCCCCTGATGGCTGTACTGAGGAGACTCAGAATGAGTCCACAGAGATGCTCTTCCCCCAGGATCCATGAGAAGTGCTCACGCATTCTTGGCCCAACACAGTCGTGGAGACCCATCCACGCAAAACGCTGGGTCGGTGCCTCTCCCACCCCGTCCACTTCCTGGGCAGGCGGTCCTCAAACCTGAGTTCGCACGGGCCCCCAATGGCAGGGATGCCTCCTCAAGCTCTCCAAGAAGTTTCTGTGGCGCAGCACTCTGAGATCTGTCAACGGCATTCTCGAGTGTTTGTGTGTTTGTGTATTTTTGTTTTTTAGGCTTTTCAGGATTTAGGAGCAACCACTTGTTAATCCGAAAATTTTAAAAATCTTTGTGGATTCTAGTTCTTTGGTCCCTCATTTGCCCATGTTATAACCGTTCACTTGGTATTTCCATACTTTGCTTGTAAGCTGCAAAAGAGAACCTCATTTGATTTCCTGCTATATCTCTTCCTCCCAGAACAGCGCCAGATGCAAAGTAGGTAATCACTATTTGTTCAGTAAATTTTAAAAGTGAGAATACTTTTGGAAGATCTTTGCATCTTAACCTGTCTGTGGTTTTCTGATTCTCCAAGTATTTTGAGAAGTTGAGTCTTAGTGTTTAAAGACACTAAAGCATGGGGGCACAGCGATGTTACAAAACGAGTAAGAGATGCAGAATGGAGTCTCTTTGACATTAATAATTTTTCGGTGGATGGCCATTATTACTTGCGTTTCATATTCTGGTTGGATAAAAGTTGAGAGGTTTAGTTAGTTATTCAACATGAAAAAATGTGATAAAAGAAAAAAAGGTAGAAACTACGTTTAAAAGATAACCACCCATTTTAGCATATAACCTTTTCAAAATATTTCTTTGGGCACCTGGGTGGCTCAGTCGGTTGAGCGTTCGACTCTTGATTTCAGCTCAGGTCATGACCTCACGGACGTGAGATCGAGTCCTGCGTTGGGCATGGAGCCTGCTTCAGATTCTCTCTGTCTTTCTCCCTCGACCCCTCCGCCATTCATGTTCGCTCTTGCTCTCTCTCTCTTTCTGTCTTTCTTTTTCTCTAAAATTAAAAAAAATTAGGAGCTCAGTTGGCTAAGCATCAGACTTCGGCTCGGGTCATGATCTCACGGCGTGTGAGTTCGAGCCCTGTATCAGGCTCTGTGCTGACAGCACCAAGCCCATCTTGGTGTCTGTCTCCCTCTCTTTCTGCCCCTCCCCAACTCGTGCTTTCACTCTGTCTCAAAAATAAATAAAAACATCAAAAAAATTAAAGACAAATAAAACATTTCTGTGAATCTCTATAACATTATACACATATAAAACGCTTCACACACCCATGCACACACATACAATAATAGCATGATGTGTTCACACCCATGCACATCCCACATCACTATGACATCACTTGTGGCCCTCTGCTCCTGAAGGCTTGGGTAGCTCAGTCCAAATTCCAATTTTAGGGACTGAGACAAGCTCAAGGCTTCGGTCTGATGTCTCTACGTTTTGGGGGATTATTTGGATACATTGTTTTCCATTTCATGCTTCTTCAGTATCATCTGTTGTCTCTCCAGGGTTATGTAGTACCTTGGCTTGCTGAACTTCACCTCTTTACAGGTGCATGCAAACTGCCATTTGTATTGACCGTTTGTGATTGTTTTGGGATGGAAGTTGTTGTGACTCCAGAGGGAGTCCTTGTGAAGGAAAACATCACGGAGCATGATCCTTTTTTCCTCCTGGCTCCATTCATCTTCCTTCCTGTTTTAAAATAAGAAAATGTCCCCTTTGGATGCAGGATAGCAGTCCTACCCTTATCAGTGTTCCTTAAGGTCTCTGTTTTCTGTCTCAGGAACTTATCAGGATATAGTTCTCAAAGAAGCAGCTCTCATTTTCCAAGAAATATTCTGAAAAAAACACCATTTTTCCATGCTCTGCACACACTTATACGTATACATATACATGTATACATATACATTGAATATACGCACTTCCCAAAAATGAGATCATACGACCGATATTCTATAGCATTTGTTTGCACCTGTCTTCTGTATTGGGGGCATCTCTTCTTGGCAGTAGCTATAACCCTTCACCAGGTTTTAGTGGACATATACTACCCTACTGATGGGTAGGGTAGTGCACCCTCAGACTGTTTCCAGTATTTTGCTCTTATAAACTGTATCATGACGAACTTTCCTATAATTCTCAGCACAGCTTTCAATTACTTTGGAAACTCACTTAACTGATTTCTTCTTAACTAACTTGCTGAATTGTAAGATTTTACACCCTCCGTTTATCTGTAAGCCATGTTACATACCTGCAGACATGCATCTACCCACACACTGATAATGTTCAGGAGGCACTCGATTTTATGGAGTTTAATTGTTTTCATTAGAAATATATATATATTTTTTCAGAGTCTGTTGAGATCATCACATTTCGTCTTGGACTTATTAACAGACATCCTAATACATTTCTGTCTCATTGGAGGAATGAACCCCTACTTGAGTTAATGTTGCTAATGCATTGCTGAATATGATTTGGAAATGCTACCCTTATAGAAGATATTTGGATTTGTATTCGTAATTAAGAGTTCCCTCTAGTTTTCTTATATGCATACTTTCTTTGTTGGGTCTTGATATCAAAGTTATACTGTCTTTATAAAATAATTAGGGAGGCTTCCTTAGTTTCTTTAAAATAGTGTAGTTTAGAAATCACTTTTTTTCTTGAATACAGAAAAAAGTTTTTGGTCTTTGACATACTTCTCAATATTAATCATGCTTTATTTTTCAATTTAGATTTTTCTTCTTTGGGTCAGTTTTGGTGGAAAAAAAAGTATACATATGCATAATTGGAAACCATTCTTTTTCTTAGTTGTTTCAGAGTTCTGGTACAGAGATACAGTGACTGTGTTTATAATTCCTGTTTATTCTTAATTTTTTTCTTTTTCCTTCATGATTAAAGCAGTTGATATTTAGCTTATATTCAAAAAAAATTCCTGGCAGTGCTTGGGTGGCTCAGTCGGTTAAGTGTCTGACTTTGGCTCAGGTCCTGATCTCAGGGTTCATGAGTTCGAGCGCCGCATCAGGCTCTGTGCTGACAGCTCAGAGCCTGGAGCCTGCTTCAGATTCTGTGTCTCCCTCTCTCTCTGCCTCTCCCCTGCTCACACTCTGTTTCTCTCAAAAATAAGTAATCATTAAAAAAAAATCTTGACTTTGTGGATTAATTTTACCATTTTAATTTATTACATAGATCACGTTTTCTATTTCTAATGTAGTTCTTTTTGGCTATTTATTTCTTTTTCCTATTTTACTTATATTTTTTGATGTTCTCTCTTACATTTTGAAAGGCTTTTTTTTTTTTTTTTTAAATTTTTTTTTTCCAACGTTTATTTATTTTTGGGACAGAGAGAGACAGAGCATGAACAGGGGAGGGGCAGAGAGAGAGAGGGAGACACAGAATCGGAAACAGGCTCCAGACTCTGAGCCATCAGCCCAAAGCCTGACGCGGGGCTCAAACTCACGGACCGCGAGATCGTGACCTGGCTGAAGTCGGACGCTTAACCGACTGCGCCACCCAGGCGCCCCTGAAAGGCTTTTTAATTAACACGTTTCACCCTGTTGCTTAGCAGTGGAAGTGGTTAATTTTTGAGTACAGTTTTGACCATAGACCACTGATTTTATTAGGTAACATTTCTGTTTTTGCTATTTACTAGATATTCTGTAATTGTGGTATTGATTTGTTACTGACTCAAAAATTATTAATGAGAGAGTTTAAATTATTAAGTGGCTGAGTTTTATTTTTGTTTCTACTTTTCTTACTAATTTCTAGTTTTGTTACATTGTTGTCAGTGGGCTGTACCAACATGGGATATGCCATTTCTGTTTGCAGTAAATGTTTTTAAGTTTACTTATTTACTTTGAGAGAGTGTGAGCAGGACAAGGGTGGAGAGAGAGGGAGAGAGAGAGAATCCCCACCGTCGCCAGTGCAGAGCCTGATGCAGGGCTCAAACTCACGAACCGTGAGATCAGACCTGAGCCCACATCTGACACTTAACGGACTGAGCCACGCAGGTGCCCTATGTTTGCAGAAAATTTAATAAAGGTTTTTTTCTGTGTGTGGCTTACTCTATGATTTTCTTTAACGTTTCATGGTTTATTAAAAGGGTTGATTTTTACGTTGTAGCTTCTTCAAGAATCACCTTATCTCTAACATCTGTCCTTTAAAGAAAACATTTACTATCTTCAGGTTTAAAAACCAGAGGTAAAATTAAAAGAGTGAGTTAAATTTTAAACAAATGAGACTCTGTAAAGATTCAGAAACCTTACCCTATACCCTCCCTCAGTGGCTGTTGTTGTAAGTCATGAACAGATATTCTAATGGGTTAAAGTTAGAAATCCTGCTCAGCATATTGGACTCCTTATCCTTCTATGACACCTCATCCTTGACACTTGTCCCTGGCACTTGTCACTTGTGTGTGTGTGTGTGTGTGTGTGTGTGTGTGTGTGTGTGTAGCTGATTGCTGGCTCTTGCTGGGCCTCTGGCCCCAGAGCGAGAGAGGAGTCTAAGTAATTAAGCGCATCATTGTTTACTCTTTGTGCAAATGTCCTGCGGCTCTGTGCACAGAGCTCTTCTCCTACAGTTGTAAGAATAGACCTTCCTGTCTTTGCTGTCACTGTTTCTTTTCTTACTCTCAGGTCAGGTACCAACTTTTAGTTTATGTGACAGAAGTCTAACATTAATTATGCTCTGTCACCACAGGGGCTCTGAAACTTGCGTTCTTCAGACTGCTTCCTGGCACTAGCAGAGTTTAGTGATTGTTAGGGTGTCTGGGTGGCTCGGTCGGTTAAGCTTCCGACTTCGGCTCGGGTCATGATCTCACAGTCCGTGAGTTCGAGCCCCTGGAGCCTGTTTCAGATTCTGTGTCTCCCTCTCTCTCTGCCCCTCCCCTGGTCATGCTCTGTTTCTCTCTGTCTCAAAAATAAATAAACGTTAAAAAAAATTAAAAAAAAATAGTGATTGTTTTCTTATGGCGACATCTTTTTCCCATTAAATGCCCTATTCTGTCACCATCTCACCGACCCTTTGTAGACAATTGTAGTTTCTGAACAATCTCATGAATTAACCTAAAATATTCACCAGATTTGCTTTGAAAGAATGGCATGATTTTGAATCATTGGAAGTTTTAAATGGATTATGTACATTGGATTGAAGGAGATCCTCAAGGTCGCGTAGGAGTTTCATAGAAGATGGTTTCTTTTGTCAAAGGTGTGTCAGAAACAGTAGGTTAAACACAGTTAGAACAGGCGATTTGACTGCATGTCAGAATCCTTCAAATGCACGGTGGTGAATCTTTTTTAAAGGAGAAGTGGAGATACAGGGGGAAAGCAGAAGGTTTCAGACTTACTAGTCATCTACCCTCCCATCCTTTTTTCCAGGTAACATTTTAATTAATTGTATCTGTCTATGTCCCTATTACAGTTACCGAGTTGTATCTCCTAGTATTTTGTGCTCCATTTTCAGGAAAACTGGTGTGCTCTTAACTTCTTCATTATAGAGGTGAGAATGTTGAGCTCTAGGGAAATTAAATGATTTAATCTCCTGGCTAATTAAATGCAAAGAGTATTAGAGCCCAGGTGAGGCAACTCCCAGGACACTGGTTTTTCCATTATCCTTTATTATTTCCTCCCAATATGAAATGTAACTTTCTTCAAGATGTATTCTTTCTAATGAGCTGTGTTTTGTTTCAGTCCCTATTAATAAATACCAATTCTTTTAAAAAAATATCTCAGTTTTGTCCATGTAGGTGTGTCTATATATTTATGTTTTTAGCCAAAGCATTTTCTTCTTGATCCACCATTTTAGGGCCACTAGCAACTTCCCTTGCATTTTAACCTGGAAAATCACATAACTGTGAAGTCTGCTTTTTTTCTTTTGCAGCGGCTCTAATTAGAGGAAATCGTAAAAACTGTGCCCAATTTTCTGGCTCCCTGGACTGGTTGATCAGCCGATTGGAAAGACTGGAAGCTTCTTCTGGTATGTTTTCCGATTATCTCCTTGTCGTGATATATCATTCCTATTTTCTCCTGTTTTATGTCCTTTAAGACATAAAAGCAAATTGAAGATAAAAACAGAGCGTTGGTGCAATGTGTTTTCCTTTTAATAGGTTGAAGTTTTTACTTATTGATAAAATCGTTTTTTTTTAAGTTTATTTATTTTGAGAGAGAGAGAGAAAGAGAGAGTCAGCAGCAACAGCCAGGGCAGAAAGAGAGGGAAAAAGAGAATCCCCAATAGGCTCTCTGCTGTCAGCACACAGAACCCAACGTGGGGCTCGATCTCGTGACCATCAGATCATGACCTGAGCTGACATCAAGAGTCGGACACTTAACCAGCTGAAACAGCCAGGTGCTCCAGTCGTTGGTATTTTTCTTAGTTATTTCTGAAAAGCAATTTTACGATATCTTGTTCATTTACATTTAAAAAAAAAAATGAAGCCCTGAAAGCTTCTAAAGAGCCAGAATTCTCATTCTTTTTCAAATCGTTCATTCCAAATGTACTGTACAAACAAACAAACAAACAAACAAAAAAGTGATTTGGAACTTCTATTTTTGGCTTGTGTTCAAAGGATTATTTGGACAGATTTGGAAAAAAATTAGTTTTCCAAATCACACAGCATAATATTTTATTTTAAAATGTTTCAGTGGGGGCACCTGGGTGGCTCAGTCGGTTGGGCGTCCGACTTTGGCTCAGGTCATGATCTCACAGTTTGTGGGTTCAGGCTCTGCATCGGGCTGTGTGCTGACAGCTCGGAGCCTGGAGCCTGCTTTGGATTCTGTGTCTCCCTCTATCTCTGCCCTTCCCTAATCTCTCTCTCTCTCTCTCTCTCAAATAAATAAACTTAAAATTTTTTTTTAATGTTTCAGTAGATACTAATAAACTGTCTATATAATCATAAAATAGTTATAAGCACTCAACCTGATTTCTCCCTCTCTAACATAATAAGTATGTTATTCTTATTTTGGTGTTGTAGAAACTTAACTCTGATAACCAGGGCTTCCTGAACTTATCCAACACCACAGTTTATATCAGCAACACCCCAGACTGAAATTGGTTGCTTCTTCCTCTCTCTGCACAGTATTTTATTAGCTGCCCTTCTATGCCACTGATGCCCCTTTACGTTACTTATTTTTTTTCTCTCAGTGTCCTACACTAGCAATGAACTCCTTGAAGCTATAGACACGATTTCATTCATCTGGCACCATCCCATCTGGCACCTAGTAGATGTTTGACAGTTTTTATTAAACAAATGAAGAAATGAATGTACGAATGGATGTTTGGATTCACTTAAGAAAATACCTGTCACTACGGAAACAATTTCATGACTCTTGCGTGAGAAAGACCCATTCAAGGATAGGTTTGTTTGTTGGAATGGAATGAATAGAAGAACAGATGGTTGTGGTCAAAGGGGGTAATTTTAAGTCTCCGAGTGAAGTTTTAATGATGAAGATGTAGGAGGAAGAGAAATTTGAGTCACAGACTTTGAGTTTTAAGGCGTTGCTGGCTTCTTGGGTGGCAGATATAAAGGAGATTGTTGAGCTAAAGTAGGTGCAAGAATCATAAATGAGAGTTTTCATGGTATCACAGCACCAATGGCATGACTGTGGACCAAGACAGAATATCTTGAATAAGGAGGAAACTGAATAACTCTCAGGAGTATGATCAATTGATGGTTAACAAGGTGGTGGCATATTTTTTGGGGCCCCTGGGTGGCTCAGTTGGTTGAGCATCTGACTTTGGCTCAGGTCATGACCTTGCAGTTGACAGGTTCGAGCCCCGCATTGGGTTCTGTGCTGACAGCTCAGAGCCTGGAGCCTGCTTCAGATTCTGCGTCTCCCTCCCTCTGCCCCTCCCCCACTCATGCTCTGTCTCTGTCTCAAAAATAAATAAACACTAAAAGAAAAAAAAAAGGTGATGGCATGACTGCATAAATGGATAGGTTCTTGGGTCAACATGTCCAGAATTGTTGGCAATCTTCAGTCGATACATAAAGGTATGCTGACCCCTTTTTCTAGCCATGGGGAGGATCTGGAAAGAGAGAGAGCCCAGCAACCTTCAGGACAGTATTAATGCTCAGGTCATGATCTCACAGTTCATGAGTTTGAGTCCTGCATCAGGCTCTGCGCTCACAGTGTGGAGCCTGCTTGGGATTCCCCCTCTCTCTGTCTCTCTCTCTCTCTCTCTCTCTCTCTCTCACAAAATAAATAAATAAGCTTTTAAAACACACACACACACACCCACACACACACGCACAGAAAAAAAAGTGCTCAGCAAAAAAGGAGAGAGACAAGGAAAGAACAGAATGGAGCATCCTTTAAACTGAGCTAAGTAGAGCCCAGTGTCTGGAGTCTTCTGTTTGGTTGTTTATAGGCACATTCCCACTGGATGCAAATCACTATTTGCTGTTGTCTTTGTCCAATCCAGCTGTTGGTCACAGGCATTTCCACTTCACGTAGAAGCCCCCATGCTCTCAGAAAGCACAGTGAAAGTCAGGAGTAGGAAGGACCCTTGGAAAATGCTGAACCTAACATGTCACCTTAAAGGAAAGGAAATTGAGGGGTGCCTGGGTGGCTCAGTCGGCTGAGCGTCTGACTTTGGCTCAGGTCGTGATCTCACGGTTCATGGTTTCGAGCCCTGTGTTGGGGTCTCTGCTGACAGCTCAGAGCCTGGAGCCTGCTTCAGATTCTGTGTCTCCCTTTCTCTCTACCCCTCCCCCACTTGCTCTCTCTCTCTGTCTCTCAAAAGTGAATAAATATTAAAAAATAAAATAAAAATGCTCTTTCCCTCTATCTCTCCCTCTCTTTCAAAAATAAACATCAAAAAAATTAAGGGAAGGGAAATTGAGGCATAGAACATTTAAATGAATGATTGGAGATACTAGAATTAATTGTTACAGCAAAGATGAAACCCTAGCTCACAATCATACGTCAGACTTGAAGTATGTTCACTATGCTTTGTAGCCTCCTAGTTTGTACATCTCTGAAATATTTTTCACTAAAACAAATTTTCTCTACTGTCCTTACCCTTATGCTTTTAATGAACTACTTTTTTTCTTAGAGAAGGTACAATGTTGCTTAGTTTTTAGAGACAGTAACAGTAACGATATGCATATCATTAGATCGTATCATATACACACATGCATAAGATACATTTATTTCATCTGTACGTAACTGTTTCCTGAGTGCTCATATATGCATCATCTTACTCTCGGAGACTGCTGAACATGATCACCTCAGCTGATCTGTTTCCAGCTGCACTGCTGGTCTCTGTGTCTGTATGTGAACAGTAGAGCAGAGCGAGGGGTAACCCTAGGAACTTTAGGTTTCCTTTAGAAGAGGTCAGTGGACAGGGGTGCCTGGGCGGCCCAGTTGGTTGATTTTGGCTCAGGTCATGATCCCAGCGTCGTGGGATCAAGCCCCGTGTTGGGTTCCATGTTGAGAGTGGAGCCTGCTTAGGATTCTCTCTCCCACTCTGGCCCCGCCACTTCCCCAGAGCTCATGTATGAGCATGCTCTCTCTCCTCTCTCTCTCTCCAAAAAAGGGGGAAAAAAAGTCCAGTGGACAAAAGTCAAATTGGTACAGACTTAAATGGAATCTGATGAAGATCTGGAAAGGCCAGCCAAAGGTTGTGTTAATGAAGTACCTTTGTCTGGTACCACCGGACGCAGACCTTGAGAAAAGGACTGGAGGTTTATTTGGGAAGGGAGTCACCGTGAGACTCGGTAGAGAAGGGGTCAGAGAGGGTGTGTTGACAAGCGAGTTACCACCATGTGTAGCTGGAGCTTTTCCCTTGGGGAATTCTGGGAAACTGAGCCCTACAGTTCTCCCACCTGAGGGCTGAGACAAGATGTTTACAACCAACTTTTCTCTGTCACTGAGCAGTGCTGCTCCCAGGGGGCGTTAATTCTGTGGCTTTTCCAGCTGCCGCTGTGATCAGAGCAAATCCTCAAGCAAAGAAATGCAGAACTTGGCTGCTGGAATTTCACTGAATGCAGAGTGTGAGGGTTTGATCAGGGCCCTGGCAGTGTCTGCTCCCCAGCCAACCACTATTTATCTCCTTATATGTTAGCAAGGCTCAGAAAGAGCAGTGGACACAACCTCTTGTACACATTGTGCGTCATCAAAAGTTGACTAGTATCTCTTCTGCCTAAGGCTCTATCGGAGCATCAGTAAGAACAGCCACTATGAATTTCTTGAGAGAACAAGAGATAAAGTAGACCTTTCCCCAGGCTTCATGTGTGACTATGTCTCTGGGCCAAATTTAATTGAAAAGACAAAAGATTTGCACGAGCAAGTCCAGCTGATTGAGTTGATGTATTTCTGAAGGCTGAGTTCTCCTTAGGATGTTCTTAGCACTTGGAACGCTATTTGGGAACTTCAAGGAATAGTTGACTGAAATGGTCTGCCGGTCAGGGGGCTGCATAGTTTCTCTGAGTCTTACTTTTGTACAGTGTATCCCACAGATAGTTTTGCAGGGATGAAAGTGGTCTTCTTTGAGATTCCTGCCCATTGTTCTCCACTCTGATTAAGTCCCGTGAAGGAAGGTCCCTCTGGGTTTCAGCAGAAGAAGGAATCTTTCAGGGGTCTTGAATTGCCTAAGCTTCATGCTCACGTACCATACAGCATGTGGTACCTAGGAATATGATAGTTTATTTTTTTTAAGCTTATTTATTTATTTTGAGAGAGAGCGAGCTCGAGCATGTCAGCACAAGTGGAGGAGGGACGCAGAGAGAAGGAGAGAGAGAATCCCAAGCGGGCTCCGTGCTGTCAGCGCAGAGCCCAACGTGGGGCTCTATCTCAGGATCATGACCTGAGCCGAAATCAAGAGTCAGATACTTAATGGACTGAGCCATCCAGGTGTCCCGAAATACAATAGTTTAAAGCTTCCAAAGATGTCACAATTATTTCTTGGAGAGCATAAGCTCATCATTTCTCAAAGGGAAAAATGTGTAACCTGTGAATAACCTGTCCCAGAATCTTGTGTGCCAGGGTCCTCCCCCTAAACACGTACTTAGGTATGAACAATCGAGTTAGAAAATGCAGGAGGTCACAGGATATTGTACTCCACTGTTGGCAATGCAGAAATCATAGCTAACCTTTTGGAATGACACCAACCGTTTAGGCAACACTTAATGATATCACAGAAAGGGACGGTTTTCCAGGAGGTAGCTTTGAAGAAGGCAACTTCAGCCGTTGGTTGATTCAGATCTTTCAGTTGTGCACAAAGCCAGCTATGGGTATAGCCAGGACATTGTGCACCTGACTCTTACAGGAAACATTAAATCAGAATCACCATGATATTCCAGACTGTGTAAAGACAACCTTTTGTGATAGCTGTTGGGGTCGGTCCCCATTGACCCTACCACTCCTTTGTAACTTATTCATTCATTTACTTCTGTGGCTTCGTCTAGAGCTCATTATAATGACTGGTGTTTTTAATAATAATCTGGGTCATTACAATATGTAAAATCATGTTTGATGCTAATGGGTCATTTAAGACAGGGAAACTGAGTGTACATCTCCAAAGATATTCACTCAATGTTTGAAATAATGTATTAGCGGTTAAAGGTTACTAATTTAATAGTTAGCTAAGTCCCTGGTCAAAAATTACTCCTTTTTGAGGGATGCTGGAAACGTCCACATACAGCCTTCCTATATCCTTTCCCAGCAAAGCATTAAGTTATGGCTGGAAAGAAAAGGAGGACAGAGAATGGAGAATCTAGATTTGGAGGGCTTTTTTTTTTTTTTTAATCGATTTTACCAGCAGTGTGAAAAGTGGAGGGAAAAGTCCCTCAAAGTAAAGTCCAAATGAAACAGAACATTCCTTTCTGAATGAGACAGGTGATCAAAGTTGCTGGGTTACCCAGAATCTCTATCCGTTTCAGAATGCGTTTCTAAAAGCCTGTGTGTGGGATAGATGGCAAATTGTGTTTTCAGAAAATGGTTTTTTAGAGATGGAAAAAAAAAATCTTCAACGGTCTCACATTTGGGAAGAACACTGTAGTGCTTTGTGGCATAGAGCTGATTGATTTTATTATCTCTTCCCACTTATGCTCATTTAACCATATGACTCATTTCTGGCACCTGGTGTTAAAGTTTGAAGGAGGCTGGAAGGGACCGGGCTCAGGATTTCATAGACAGGTGGGGTCTGGTGGCCTTGTTCCCGGGTGGTGGCTCTCCAGGTTGTGCAATGGATCTGCAATCCTCTCCTGTGTTTTGACACTAAATAGGAAGTTCGGATTCACCGTGGGCTTTTAATTCTTAGATCTGTTTGCCATGTTTAATTTGCCTTTTTGGTCTGTTTTTTTCAATTCTGCCTCAGTGGTCCATGAATGTGTGTTGTCCTCGGAGCGTCAGCTTCTCAGATAGGTCCTGTGGCGGGGAGTATCAAAGGCAGGCTCAGTCTTTGTCACCCAGTCTGTTTAAGGAGTGGGGAGAAGGAGAGCCTCAGTCCAAGAGTCACAGGTGCCATAGCGCTGCTCACTCCATTTCTGCCAACATGGCGGGGATGCCGACCAGGGCTTTCCACCACAGAGAGGAGTGTAACTTAACAGAGATCATCTCCCCAGGCTCTGACTAACCAGCCTCCTAAGGATTTGGGTAAGGAAGGTATGAAAGATTGGAAGCGCAAAGTCAAAGTCAGTTGGTACCTATATTGGACACTTCCCTGCCCTTGGGGGTGTCTATTGTTCTCCCGACATTCCATACTGACCCCAATGGCCAGCAAAGGGCAAGGAATTGTCCTAAGGCAAGGGGGAGAGGGGTTTATAAGTGAAGCTTGCCCACATCTGTCCCGTGTATGTGCTCTCTCTCCAGTCTACGTCCCCCCATCCAGCCTCCCACCAATTCACGAGAGCTTTTGTCCCCTGGGGGTGTTTTTGGACAGTTTCTGGAATCCGCACTCCCATCCTGCTTCCTTAGATCCCCCAGGGTTGTTGTGCACGTAGGAGTATTGGCCCCTTTTGCTGATGTTATTTCTTCCCACACACAGCTGGTGAGATGCCACCCTCTAAATGTCTGCTTAGCTGGAGGAAGAGAAGAGGAGTCTAATCTCAGAGAAACTATGTTATCTGGGAAGGGCTGGCTTGAGGAAAACATCTTATTAAAAACAAAATCACAGCCAGTGATTTCTGCCTTTGACCTTGACTGTTTCTTGTCCTCTCTGGGTACTAAACTTATGTTTTACTGTCATGGACAAAAGTGAAGGTTCAGCTCGTATGTGCTGCTACCAACAGATGGCTGCTTAATGCCAGTGCCTGCTCTGATAGGGTTTCGTTCCTACCATGCTGGATATTAAATACTTCCAGCATCATCTTTGGTGAAATAATTGTGCTGTGTCACTTGCTTTCCATCACGCTTGAAGTCCAGGGACCCTATCATGGCTTAAGCACTTCATCTGGAACTGAGTTCATTAAAGTTTCTTTGCATTGTGTATGACTTAGCTCAGTTTTCTCAAGTCAACATGCCTCTTGATTGAATCAAGCTTTTTGTTTTAGTGCCTTGGCTTTTAAGGTGGGTTCTACTCACTCGGGCATGGTAGTCAAAAGAAAGAAGCCAGTCACTACCCACCTGAGGGGTTTATCTTCGGTGTCAAGGCAGGATGCATCACAGGTGTCCTCCCTTAGTGTTGATGTGATACAGGAAACATAATCTTGATGGGCCGTGAGCTCAGCCGCCTGGGTGCCCGCCGGAGGCAGCTGCACTGGAGAAGGGAAGTGGTGTTAGGTCTCAGGGTATAGTTGATGCAGTGGGAACTGATGTCTCAGCTCAGGCTGTCTCATGCCTCTGGTCTCCTAAATGGGTTTCCTACCATTTCATCAGCAAAGACAGGGTTGAGTGGTCACTTTGGCATCACACAAACTAAACGTGGAAAGATACAGAGAAGATTAGCGTGGCCCCTGTGCAAGGGTGACGTGCAAATTCGTGATACGTTCCATATTTTTATGGGTTAAATGGGCGGTGGGCATTAAGGAGGGCACTTTTGGGATGAGCGCTGGGGTATCATTTGTAAGAGTCGAATGACGTGTCCTACTCCATAAGCCATGACAATTCTGTATGTTAGCTAACTTGAATTTAAGTTAAGGGGCGCCTGCGTGGCTCAGTCAGTTGAGCGACTGACTTCAGCTCAGGTCATGATCTCAGGATTCGTGAGTTCGAGCCCCACGTCAGGCCCTGTGCTGACAGCTCAGAGCCTGGAGCCCGCTTCGGATTCTTTGTGTGTGTGTGTGTGTGTGTGTGTGTGTGTGTGTATGTGTGTGTGTGTGTCTCAAAATAAGTAAACATTAAATTCAAAACAAAAGAAAACAAAAACAAAAAACACGGTTGAACTCTGCCAAGACTACCTCATCGGAAATGGCAGCTCACTTTTTAATCATCTCTTGTTTTCCACTTACTTTTATACTGTGTTAAGAAGGAGAAGCAGAACACTTTTAAGATTGATTACAAGGATGGATTCTGCAATGGACTGCTTAAGTTCCAAGCCCAGCTTCATCCTTTACAGCTGCATGACTCTAACCCTTTGTGCCTCACATTTTTGCCTATAAAATGGGCATTGCCCAAAGGACTGTTAGTCAACACATTTCATTGCATTAAACGAATAGAAATGTCACAATAAGAACCCAACGCCTTTTTTTTTTAATAAGCAGCCGTTGTTAATAACTACAAGATTATTTGCGTTCTCTTAAAAGAGCATTTGCATTATAGAAACAAACTAGACAGGTGTTCTATGTTCGGCAATAAAACTAGGGAAAACTGTTGAAAAGTCCAGATGAAAAGTGTGCCTCCAGCATGCCCCACGGATTGCTATGGGATTGGGGGGGGCAGTTAGAAATTTGATGCCAAATGTGTACATGAACGTACTCTGTGCACCATGCAAAGACCTTCAGCCAAGAGCTTCTTATAAAAAAAAAACTTGCGCAAACCGATGAAACACACAAGGAGTAAAGTGATAAAAGATGTGCTAGATCATACGCTGGAGTCTTTGGATCAGACAAGATCTGAAACTAGAGAGCCTGACTGCTGTGTGACCACAGGCAGTGTCAAAGCTCCCTGATAAAACTGCACAATTCAGTTCAGAGAAATAAGGTTTATTTGTTCTGGTTTTGTTTTTTCCCATGTTGAGATGGCTCCGACTCAGTATGAAGAATTGCAGGTGGAAAAACTTAATATTAGCAAGCACTTACCTTTTTTTTTTTTTTTTAACGTTTATTTTTGAGACAGAGAGAGACAGAGCATGAACGGGGGAGGGGCAGAGAGAGGGAGACACAGAATCGGAAACAGGCTCCAGGCTCCAAGCCATCAGCCCAGAGCCCGACGCGGGGCTCGAACTCACGGACCTGAGATCATGACCTGAGCCAAAGTCGGCCACTTAACCAACTGAGCCACCCAGGCGCCCCATCAAGCACTTACCTTTATTGGGTGCCAGATAGTGTTCTGAGCCCCTTAAGTATGTTAACTCATGGGCCGCCTGGGTGGCTCGGTCTGTTGCGTCCGACTCTTGGTTTCATCTCAGGGCTGTGGGATTGAGCCCCATGTCGGGCCATGTACTGAGCAGGGGGCCTGCTTGAGATCCTTTCTCTCTCTCTCTCTCTCTCTCTTTCTCTTCCTCCTTCACTCTCTCCCTCTCCCTCTGTCCCTCTCCCCTGCTCACATTCTCTCTGTCTCAAAAAAATAATAACTATATTAAGTCTCTAAATCCTCACAATAACTCTATGAGGTGGATAGCCTCAGGATCCCCATTTCACAGATGGGGAAGTGAGGCACAGTGCAGCTATTTTTTCAAGGTCATACAGTGTGGAAGCAGCCAAGGCAGAACTCAAACTTTGGCCTTCTGGCTCTGAACTTCATCCCCTCTATCCCTTCCTGATATATGCTGCTCAGGTACAGGGAAGCAAAGGACTGAGTGTGCCCTTCTGTGTTCTTCCAAGGTCATGAGGGAGAGTATCTCCTGCATGTAAACAGGTAAGCTCTACTGACCTACGTCCTAGAGTGTCTGAGCTGGGAGTGACTTCTGGAGTATTCCACCCCAGCCAGCCCCTCTTGGCCATCACAGCACCGTGTCTCCCCTCTCTCTCGTTTGTTCTCTTGAACCACACTACGTAATGCAGGTTTAGACACACATGATTTAAAATACTAGTCTTGGGGCACCTGGGTTTCCGTCACTTGAGCATCTGACTTCGGCTCAGGTCATGACCTCGCTCGCGGTTCATGAGTTCGAGCCCCACATCGGGCTCACTGCTCTCAGCACAAAGTTTGCTTCAGATCCTCTGTCCGCCTCTGTCTCTGCCCCCACCCCTGCTTACGTTCTCTCTCTCTCTCTCTCTCTCTCTCTCTCTCATTCTGTCCCTCTCTCAAAAGTAAGTAAACATTAAAAAAATGTTACTCTTCACCACATGGCAAAGTACGTTCACGTCTTCGGGGAGTATTTTCTGATGTTTTCAGGCTTGGAGCAAGTTGCTCAGTTTCCTAAAATTGTATCCATCTTTAAATGCATCTCAAGGTGGACTCTTCTCTGTACATACTGTTTCACGTCAGGACCACAGACCATTCTGCACATAATGCCCTGTGAGAAATGGTGCGTCTTGGGGCGCCTGGCTGGCTCAGTCGGTAGAGCGTGTGACTGTGAAGTTCAAGCCCCACATTTGGTGTAGAGATTACTTAAAAAAAAATCTTTAAAAATAAATAAATAACTAAATAGGATTTGTGGGTTTTGTTAAATAATGTGTAACTTTTCTCTTTCCCCTCTTCCACACGGACCAAGTACCAGAATTAGGTTATTCTGTGCACATTTATTTATTTCTTTTGTGCTTATTGGAAATGATGCCCCTGGGTTGTCTTCTTCTTTTTTTTTTTTTTTTTTTTTTACGTTTATTCATCTTTGAGAGAGACAGAGCGTGAGTGGGGGAAGGGCAGAGAGAGGGAGAGGGAGACACAGAATCGGAAGCAGGCTCCAGGCTTCACGCTGTCAGCATAGAGCCTGACGCAGGACTCAGACTCACAAACTACAAGATCATGACTTGAGCCGAAGTCGGATGCTTAACCGACTGAGCCACCCAGGTGCCCCAACCCCTGAGTTGTCTTCGTACAGCAGGAGACCTCCCCCCACCCAATTGTGTAGAGATACAGTTGATACACTTGTGGTGTAACTTTAAGGTATAAAGCACGATGGTTTGGCTTAGGTGATTGTGAAATTCGTACTCCAACAGATTTAGTTTGCATCCATCATCTCATATATATATATATATATATATATATATATATATATGTATGTATAATTTTTTTTTAAGTAAAAGGAACTGAACCCAAAAGAACTCCCCTTGTGATGAAAACTCTTAGGATTTGCCCTCTTACCCACTGCCCTGTGTAGCACAGGGCAGAGTTGGCTTATCCTCAGCATGTGGTAGCTTATGCGACCAGTGCGCACCGATCTTTATCCGATCCTCTGCCGCCACTCCTTGCCTCTGGAAATCACAGGTCTGATCTCTTTTCCTGTGGGGTTTTTGGGTTTTTTTGTTGTTGGTGTTTGTTTTTGTTTTTGTTTGAGATCAGACAGTAGTTGTCTTTCTCTGGCTGACTTACTTCACTCAGCGTAATCTTCTTTATCCCCTCATCCATCAGTGGACACTCAGGTTGTTTCTGTGTCTCAACTCCTGTAAATAATGCTGCTGTGAATGTGGGGGTGCAGATGTCTTTTCGAGTTAGTGTTTTCATTTTCTTGGGGTGTATTCTCAGAAGCGGAATTACTGCATCAGGTAGTGGTTCCATTTTTAATTTTTTGAAGGTCCTCCATCCGGTTTTCCAATAGCAGCTGTACCAGTTTACAACCCCAGCAACGGTGCATGAGGGTTCTGTTTTCTTCACATCCACCCCAGCATTTGTTGCCTCTTGCCTTTTTGATGACGGTCACTCTAATGGGCGGGAGGTGATATCTCATTGAGGGTTTGATTTACTTCTCCCTGATGACTAGCGATGTTGAGCATCTTTTTATGTATCTGTTGGCCATTCATATATCTTCTTTGGGAAAGTTGTCTATTTGGGTCTTTTGCCCATTTTACTTTTTGTTTTATGTATTTTTAATAAGTTTTTTTAAATGTTTATTCATTTTTGAGAGACAGAGAGACAGAGCATGAGTGTGGGAGGGGCAGAGAGAGAGGGAGACACAGAATCCGAAGCAGCCTCCAGGCTCTGAGCTGTCAGCACAGAGCCTGACGCGGGGCTCAAACTCACAAGCTGTGAGATCATGACCTGAGCTAAAGTCGGACGCTCAACCGACTGAGCTACCCAGGTGCCCCAATTTTATTATTTTAATGTTTATTTATTTTTGAGAGAGAGAGAGAGAGAGGGAGGGAGAGAAAGAGCACAAGTGGGGGAGGGGCAGAGAGGGAGAGGGAGACACAGAATCTGAAGCAGGCTCCAGGCTCTGAGCTGTCAGCACAGAGCCTGACGCGGGGCTCGAACTCACAAGCTGTGAGATCATGACCGAGCCACCCAGAAGCCCCACTTTTGCCCATTTTAATTGGATTGGTTTTTTTTCTCCCTAATGGGTTCTTTGTATATTTTGGATATATACCCTTTATTAGATACACGGTTTACAATTTTTCCCCATTTTGTAAGTTGTCTTCTTTTTTTTAACATTATTGATGGTTTCTTTTGTTGCGCAGAAGCTTTTTAGTTTGATTTAGTCACACTTGTTTATTTTTTATTTTGTTGCTTATGCTTTAGGTATCATATCTGAAAGATCATTACCAATTCCTGGGTCAAGAACTTCTTTTTCTAGGAATTTCCTGGTTTCATTTGAGTTAAGTCCTTAATTCATTTTGAGTTAATTTTTGTGAGTGTTGTAGAGTAGGGGTCTAGTTTCATTGTTTTACTTGTGAATATCCAATTTCTCTAGCACCATTTCTTGACAAGACTGCCTTTTTAAAATTTATACAAAGCTTAGGCAGATGCTATGATCATTTTACATTTCTGCCCAAAATAATAGTTCTCAATAAATATTTGCTGCTTTGAGGTGTCTTTTTGAAGAGCTCATTAATCTGTGTTTCTCTTGCCCTGGAGGATTTATTTTAAAAGTACTCAGATGTATATATCTTTGAACATTTTATTTAAAGGCCTTTAGAGCAATTAATTGCATCTGCCAGCATGTTTGTAGGCACTAATATTTCACAGAGAGGCATACCTTTCTTGTTTCTTGAACACTATAATGAGCACATTGTGTGGCCAAGGGAATATTTTTTTAAGTTTCTTTATTTATTTTGAGATAAAAAAAAGAGAGAGAGAGAGAGAGAAACAAACAGCAGTGGAGGGGCAGAGAAAGAGAGAGAATCCCAGCAGGCTTCATACTGTCAGCCAGAACCTGATGCAGCGGCTCAAATTCAGGAGCCGTTAAGATCATGACCTGAGCCAAAAATCAAGAGCTGAACGCTAAGGGGCTCCTGAGTAGGTCAGTTGGGTCACGATCTCACAGTTTGTGGGTTCGAGCCTTGAGTCAGTGTGGAGCCTGCTTGAGATTCTCTCTCTCTCCCTCCTCTCTCTGCCCTTCCCCTCCCCGTGATCTCTCTCTCTCAAAAGAAATAAACTTTAAAAAAAAAAAAAAAGGAGTGGGACGAGTGAGTTTAGGGCACTGTGATGAGATGTCATTTGTATTACCTCAGTGGATTCCCAGGTACTTTGTGAGGTCAGTTCCATTATAATTTCCATTTTACCAATGAGGACTTTGAAGCTAGGAAGCTAAGAGGTATGATCTTTGCAAGGCCAAAGGAAAGTAATGCAGCCAGGACTGAAGTTTCGCGGTCTGGAAAGTTCATAAGAGCAGGAATGACGTCAAATTTTGTTCCTCTTTTTACTCCTATCTAGAACCTCACACGACAGATAGCCCATTTAATGAACTAAGTGATAATTGAACAAATAAATGGGCGGGGGGAACACCCAACAGTAACCAGCAAGATAAGAATATCTTCAAATTATTTGTGATTTCTTGTCTGGTGCTCAGCACTCTGTGGGTTTTGAGATATAGCAATTTATACAAATAAATATTTGTATAATGTCACATTTCTAACATTATTTAACTGTGGTATCATAACTGCATTTAACTGGCATTTTCTTTTCTTAACCATCTTTAATCTTCTAGTTTGTCTGTCTTTCGTAAAATATCGCTCAATTGAAAGCAGCAAACCATCAGGAGCCTAGTTAAGTCTGAATAGTACATTATAATTACATTGCTTATTTTATGCGTTATTTATTTTAGGTAATATACCCCAGGAAGCTTTTGACTCCCATTCATCTTGTCTTCCAGTAAAATACCCTGAGTCTGTCTTTTTTGCCTATTTATCTTGCTAATGCATTCCTGATATTCTGCCCTTCTGTATATGAATAACAATGTGGTATACGTTTATCTTCACGAACTTCCACTTTTATTTTCCTAATTTTGTCAAATTGTGTTATATTTCAATCCTTGCCCCTTTTTCTCTCCCTTCTCAACTTCATGTTAGCTCAAGATTTAATGAGCTTATTTTCTTCTGAAGCCTCAAAACCATTATAAAACTTTGAAGTGTAGAAAATGATGTGTTTTCTCAACTTGGCTTGAGGCCGCATCTCTTGGCATTGTTATTTTCAAGACATGATATTTTCAGATTAAAAAAAAAAAACTTTAATGTTTATTTTTGAGAGGGACACAGAGTATGAGTCAGGGAGGAGCAGAGAGAGAGGGAGACACAAGAATATGAAGCAGGCTCCAGGCTCTGAGCTGTCAGCCCAGAGCCGGACGTGGGCTCAAAGTCACAAACCAGGAGATCATGACCTGAGCTGAAGTCAGATGCTTAACTGAGCCACGCAGGCCCCCCCCCCCCCCCGCTGCCCTGCCCATGCCTCTATATATTTTCATATTGAAATCAACTCGGTCCATTTTTTTTTTTTGGAGGGGGGTGAGATATGGAAACCCTATTTAGTGTTTTTCCTTTACAAGTTAGTGCTGTGTTATAGAAAGAAAGCAAAACGTACATTGCTTCTTTTGTCCCTTTCTATTTGCTTACAAAAGTTAAAAAGCACATTCATCAGTTTATCTCACGCTGAAACTCAAATAGTTTCTTGACTTCAAGTTTGTACCCATTTTATTTATTATTATTATTTAATTCTTTTAATGGTTATTCATTTTTGAGAGACAGAGAGAGACCGCGTGAGCAGGGGAGGGGCAGAGAAAGAGGGAGACACAGAATCTGAAGCAGGTTCCAGGCTCTGAGAACAGCGAGATCATGACCTGAGCCGAAGTTGGACGCTTAGCTAAGCCACCCAGGTGCCCCAATTATTATTTTTTTTATGTTTATTTTTGAGAGGGAGAGAGAGAGCAGAGGAGGGGCAGAGAGAGAGGGAGACACAGACTCTGAAGCAGGCTCCAGGCTCTGAGCCTTCAGCACAGAGCCCGACACGGGGCTCGAGCTCACGGACCACGAGATCATGCCCTGAACCGAAGTCAGACGCTTAACTGACTGAGCCCACCCAGGCGCTCCAAGTTTATACTCATTTTCAACAAACCACAGATTACTCTTACTTCTCTCAGTGCTTCCATCTGTGACATGCAGAATTCACTGTTAACATTAAGAAAGATGTGTTGTAATTATGGCCTGTTTTGGTTGGTTGCTCACCTCCTGCTATTTGTTCGGCACGGGCCTAACACTGATTAGGGAGAGCAAACTAACCTCTCCACTGGCTCAAACTAGAAGTTTCTGCTACTTCTAGGTCCACATTCATGCCCAACCACCAAAGAAGGACAGCTTGGTTGCAGTACATGATTGTATCACTCATTGGCAGTTCCATTTAAATGAATGGAACAAGGGATGCCTGGGTGGCTCAGTCGGTTAGGCCTCTGACTTCGGCTCAGGTCATGATCTCATGGTCCGTGGGTTCGAGCCCCGCGTCGGGCTCTGTGCTGACAGCTCAGAGCCTGGAGCCTGCTTCCGATTCTGTCTTTTTCTCTCTTTCTCCACCCCTCCCCTGCCCATGCACTGTCTCTCTCTGTCTCTCAAGAATAAATAAACCTTAAAAAACAATTAAATGAGTGGAACAGAATAACAGAGACATGCCTTTACAGGACTCCCTCAAGTGCACGGGCCCAGGAACAAGTTAATATGTTTGTACATAACTCAGATTCTTTCTCTTCTGGCCTCACCTTTGGTATGTTGCAAAACTCCTCCCAAACTACTTAGACCTTCTGTCAACATGGAGCTAGCTGAACTTTTCTTCTGCCTTCTCCAACCGCTGCCCACTTTATTTTCATGTGTTTTTCTTTTTCATAATCTTAATACCCAGCGAAGGGGATCCTGTCAAAGGAGTGCTTTCTGCCTTTTTGAACATTGATTAGACAGTAAGTCTACTTGGTGTAATCTTTCATGGTATTTTTGGCTCAGCAATCCTGTTGTCCCCAGAATGTAGAGCTGTCTTACAGTTCTGTCTTTGCCCTAGTTGTGTATGCCTATCTTTCCCTCAGTGTCTAACAGACCAGTCTAATTTCCCCTGGATTTCCTAATTTAACTGTTTTATTTTAAAATCTAGCATCGGTTTCATTTCTTCATGCTGATCAATAAATATATTCCCTGAACTTTGCTTGTGATCAGTGTTGACCATTCAGTATTTCCCTACCTTTCCCTGATTTAAAGTTTTTCATCTCTGTTTCAAAAGAAGCATGTTTCTAATGTTTCCTTGATGATCCTTTTTCTAAATTTCATTTCTCATTTATGTTATTTTGTTGCAACCATAAAATAATTGCAGATGCTTACATAGCTTTCTAAAAGCTTTCCATGTGTTACTCCTTAAAACAGCCCCCCACCTCCCCCCTCCAGAGTGGGTACCATTATTCTAATTCTATTTTAGAGATGGGGGCTCTGGGTAGCTCCTGGGTAGCTCAGGCGGTTAAGCATCCAACTTCAGCTCAGGTCATGATCTCATGGTTTGTGAGTTCGAGCCCTGTGTCAGGCTCTGTGCTGACAGCTCAGAGCCCGGAGGCTGCTTCGGAATCTGTGTCTCCCTCTCTCTCTGTCCCTCTCCTACTCGTGCTCTGTGGCTATCTCTCAAAAATAAAAAATAAAAAGTAAAAAGTTAAAAAAAATTAAAAAAATGAAATAAAAAAAAAAAAAAGAAAGAAATGGTGACTCTGGAACACAGAGAGGTTAAGTAACTTGCCTAAAAATTTGCCAGGACTCAACTGTGGCACATTGGCTGGAGTCCATGGTTATAACCGCTCTGTAATATGACAGGGTAATAGTAATACCTCTTACTATTATAATTCTTCATTAAGCCTAGTAAATACCCAGTGCTCCAGTCCCCTTATCAAAGGATAACAGTCCATAACATGCGTCGTTACTGCATGCAGGAACAGTCTCCTGTAACCCCTATAGACAGCTCTGGCTTGTGAGTTTCATGTTCTGTGTTGCCATGTTATTTCCCAGTGTCTTTCCCCCACGTCTTTTTACTTGAATCACTTTGTTTACATTTAATTATCCAAGGTGGAAAATACAACTTCCCTTATTTCCATTTGCCCTCATTGAGCCCTGGGGATATTACTAATAAGGTCTGACCAAAAAGTTACAAAGGATTTTTGGGGGCACCTGGGTGGCTCAGTTGGTGAAGCAACCGACTTCAGCTCAGGTCATGATCTCGCCATTTCTGAGTTCAAGCCCTGCGTCGGGCTGTCTGCTGATAGCTCAGAGCCTGGAGCCGGTTTCAGATTCTGTGCCTCCCTCTCTCTCTCTGCCCCTTCCCCACTCCTGCTTTGTCTTGCTCTCTCAAAAATAAATAAACATTAAAAAAAATTTTTTAAATGTTACAAAGAATTTTAACTCCTAGGTAGGGAAAAAATAGAAAAGCAACCTATGATTTGAATACTGTGGAATTTGTGGTTTCTCTAATCGTGACTGTTGCTGACCCTGCCGGTGGATATTGCAGTTCTGTGTGCGTTACCTGCGCTGTGTCCCCAGTGTTTCTGTCACTGAGGGACAGTCTGATTCATACTGATTGGCACCCAGGTTGAAGCCTTCTCTTTGCTCGCCTCTTAGACTAAGAGGCTTCGTGTAGAAATTGTCAGGTGAGGCCGTGTGCTCTGTCAGAAAGCTGTCCGGGATCCTTACCCATGCGTAGAGCAGAGATGTAAAAGAGAAGCCCTTTCCCAAAGCTGAATAGTGCCCACATGTGCAGTGACAACTAGGCTCCCTCTAAACCCACATACGCCTTGGTGTTCTGAGATTATAATTTTTATTTTCACAAAACACGCGTGACTGTGGTTGAGAAAACACTTTCTGGAGAGGGCATGTCGGCTTCGTCTCTCCATTCGTCACTGGTCTTCCTTGCCTCACACTAGCCCCCTGTGCCTGAGCGGCTGCCGGTCTGGTTCTGTATATATTTTGCTCAAATGTGCAAGACTTACCATGAACTCGTGCCTACCGAGGATGGGGCGAGATCCCTAGGCTCGATTCTTCCTGGTATGTGAAGTCAGGCCAAATATAGCACTTCTGTTCCGTGGTTTGTTTCCGTACAGACGCTCAGCAAGTTTTGTTCAACCTTGGACCACCCTGCGCATGACCCATTGTAGCACTCGGATGCTTCCAATACCATGAGGTTATTTCCAGACATTTTATTACACCCTCAGAGATCTTTCTTTCTCATGAACCCTATAAAAAAAAGTTACAGCCACAAAAGTTTTAAGGCAAATAGCTAAATATTTCATGTATATTACATATAGGGCTTACACCATTAATTTTGAATTTTGTGTATGACCCCCACAGAAATAGACTAAAGCCCACAAAAATTCTTGTTAGTCAGTAAGTCAAAATTTTCCCTGTTGAAATTAAAGCACAAGTAAAGTAATCCTGGAACTAAGAAATCTACATTTTCCATCTGTGTTCTATCATCTGTCTTCCCTACCTTAAAAAATGTATTTTAAAGTTTTTTTTTTTAATTTTTTTAATGTTTATTTTTATTTTTGAGACAGAGAGAGACAGAGCATGAATGGGGGACGGGCAGAGAGAGAGGGAGACACAGAATCGGAAGCAGGCTCCAGGCTCTGAGCCATCAGCCCAGAGCCCGACGCGGGGCTCGAACTCACGGACCGTGAGATCGTGACCTGAGCTGAAGTCGGATGCTTAACCGACTAATCCACCCAGGCGCCCCTAAAAAATGTATTTTAATATTAAAGTTTCCAGATGTAAAATATGCCAAAGTAGCTATTTTATATACTCTTCACAATAATGACTCTTGTTATATTGGGTAAACCTATCATAGGCTTATTGAGTTTAAACTGAAGGTATATACTAATAGTCCGTTTATATTCATTCACTTATTCAGTTGGCAAACATGAGATGGGGCTCCCTGGGCCAGAGTGTGATGGGTGACCAGGAAGCAGATTTCAACACATGTCTGCTCTCCAGAGCTCATTCTCCAGTGGGAGATTGAAATGAGCATAAATTATTTTAATACAGTGTGATTAATCCTACAAAGAAAGAATAATTCATTCTAGGGTGTTGGTAAAATCCCACTGAATGAGGTGACTTTCTGACTTTGCAAGATGATTCCCATTTTGCAGCCCCAGAAGAAGGGAGTGTATTTTAGTCTGAGAATAACATGTGAAAACATGGAAGGTGGGGCAGAGCCGACAGGCTCCCCCTGAGCCTGGCAGGCCTTGATTGCCAATGATCTTACTGCCTAGAACAGTGCCTGGTAGCTACAAAATAAATGTTTATAACATGCAAATGTATTGTAAATATATGAGCACCTAAGCATATTTATAGTATGTACTTTGAAGTAAGAGTATACTTTAACCGTCCTTTGTAGGAGGGGTTGGTAGGAGTTGAGGCAGTAGAGGAGGGTTGGGTCATCTAGGGAAGGAGCTGGCATACAGGGGAATGGGCTTTGAGCTTGGCTGGAACTGGAAGCCAGAAATTCAGAAATGACGGAATTTTTTAGCTTGGACTTAGACTTGGCTTTTAGAATGGGCCGTGGACCAGAGAAGCAGTTACATGCATAGATACAAAAATGGTATTGTATATTCAGTTTGGGAAGAGTTGAGTTTGGAGGCACTTGGAGACCATTCTGGATGAAATGTCCACGAGATGATTAGGAAGTGGTACTTGAAGTCAACTGGGAATAGTTAACCTGAGTTCTTGTTGCCCCTCACTAAGCCATACCATACATAGTCCTTACATAAACTCTTATAATTCGGGTGCTCTGTGTGTGGGAAAGGGTAGGTTTGTTTATGCTTATTCTAAATTTATGAAATAAGGGACACCTGGGTGGCTCAGTCAGTTAAGCGTCCAACTTCAGTTCAGGTCATGATCTCACAGTTTGGGAGTTCAAGCCCTGCATCGGGCTCAGTGCTGACAGCTCAGAGCCTGGAGCCTGCTTCCGAATCTGTGTCTCCCTCTCTCTCTACCCCTCCCCTGCTTGTGCTCTGTCTCTGTCTCTGTCTCAAAAATAAACAATAAAAAACATAAAAAAGAAGCTCTGTGTACTCATTTCCTGGAATTCATGAAATATGGGAAGAGAAGTATCTTGATCCAGCAGCAACCAGCACGAGCACTCTGGTGTACTAACTCCTGGTGTTTTTTTAAAGTACGTAGTTTATACATAACATATTTGACATAGTTGCAGTCATAATGCATATCCCATTGGGTGCCTACTCTTGAAAGTTTACATTATACGTTATGTATTTTGTATGTTCTTAAAATTTTCACTAAAATCATTTCTGTAAACTTATTAAAACTTACAAATTCAGATTGCTTTTTCTTATTAGTTTGCATATGTGTATCTTTGACAATGTATTGTATATTCTGGTAATATGGTTATGATCTACCAAGCTTTAAATTTTTTCCTTGAGAATCTGGCAATAAGTGTTATGCACTGTTCCCATTTCTGGGTCTTATTCAGTGTGTTTAGAATTCAGTCATCAAATCATCTTTAGTAAAGTGTTGCCATTATAATATTTGTTAAGCCTTGTTCCTCTGTCTCTTTTTTCAAGACATATATTGGCATGATTTACATATACACACAATAGAGTCCTTATAGCTGGTTTTTTTTTTTTTTTTTTTTTTTTGAAAATGAATCTTTTGCTATTTCCAAATTGTTATCTTTTAGGAATTTATTACCACAAAAAATAAAATTTTTTATTTTTATTTCATAAAATATTTGCTGTTAATTCCAACAGTTGAAAATAAAAGTCGTTTCCTCTGACCTTTCACTATCAGACTTGAGGTAGTCAGTCCTTTTCGACTAAGTAGATTATTTGTTGGATATGATGTAGCAGCATTAAAGAAACATATTTGATTGAATGTTAAGCCCCAAACTCTGGAAGCCTTCTATTAAAGTCTGCAGAATATGAGAAGAATCAGATTTATTTTCGTATGGCCATTCCTGCATTTTGTGATATGTGCTGTGCATTTTCAAACTCTAGTCTTAAATCTTTTCTCATATATTCAAGGTTTTGAATGCTGTTGGTTTTCACGCATATTTACTGACAAAGAGAATTTATTTTTCTTGGTCTTTTACTTGCCAGTAAATATATGATGCTCTATGGACCGTAGGGCTCTGACTTTGCAGCCTCAGCTCTACCTCTTTAATGCAAAAGCAGCCATTGAGGAAATGTGAATAGATGAGTGTGGAGACACAGTACAACTGTCTTTTTTTTTTTTTTAATGTTTATTTATTTTTGAGAGAGACAGAGTGCGAACGGGGAAGGGGCAGAGAGAGAGAGACGGAGACACAGAATCTGAAGCAAGCTCCAGGCTCTGAGCTGTCAGCACAGAGCCTGACGCGGGGCTCGAACTTACAAACTGCGAGGTCATGACCAGAGCTGAAGTCGGACGCGTAACTGAATGAGCCCATTTGCAAATATGGGCAGCTGCCATGGGTTCTGCAGTAATAGGTAACAGGGAACAAACAAAGACGTCAGGCTAAAATATGACCAATCTCCTAAAAACGCTCTTCCCTCTCTATTATTTTAGTTTATTTTAGCTCAGAATGAATAAGTTTTATTGCTCCATTTTTGATACGAGAAACTTTCAGTTTAAGGACCCTTACAGAAACATCTTCTTTAACTACCCATCAGCTTGTATTATTTTCTCCTATCTTGGATTTTTTTTTTTTCAACGTTTATTTATTTTTGGGACAGAGAGAGACAGAGCATGAACGGGGGAGGGGCAGAGAGAGAGGGAGACACAGAATCGGAAACAGGCTCCAGGCTCCGAGCCATCAGCCCAGAGCCTGACGCAGGGCTCGAACTCACGGACCGCGAGATCGTGACCTGGCTGAAGTCGGACGCTTAACCGACTGCGCCACCCAGGCGCCCCTATCTTGGATTTTTAACTGGCATGGATTGTTGGAACACAGAAGTCGATTTCGACCTACACCAAAAAATGAACTCATATTTGGGTATTTTTTTTTTTTAACTGAACATACATTCATACCTCAACAAATTAAGTCATTAGTGTAGAAATTAGCATTAATAGCCCTTGTCCGATAATGGATTGGGGTTTGGATCCAGTATAAGTTGTGACAGCCACATTCTACCATTACTTCCACATTCTGCCATTTGTAAGCCTGCGCGCTTTTCTTTTCCAAGAAAGTGAACTCCGCTGGAGATGTATACACCTTTCTGCGGATTTCCCTTGGGCCCTTCGTGACACCTTGTATCTCTCAGATCACATTTCCTCAGTGTTCTATCTAATTACTACAGGTGGCCTGCACTCTCATTAGCGACAAAGCAAGCTTGCTCGGAAACCATGAATACGTATGTACACATTCAGCTTTCCAAATTCACACTAAACATTCCGATCCAAAAATTATTTTCTATTCTCTTTCTTAAAATTTAAGATAAGAAAGGGTAAATTCCATTTTATCTTCTCTGATGGCTAACACTTTAAAATACCGCCATTCTTAATCAGGTTTTGTATGTTGTATAGTTCTCTGTATTTTTGTATTCTGTTGTTTTGCAAACTAAGAAACGTTTTCTGCCATTTACCTCCGGGGGAATGTAATGGTCTGTGTGGGTTAGAATGCATTGTTGTAGGGTTATATTTTTAATGCTGAGAAACTTCATAAGCCGGTCCTAACCTACCATCTACCTGTACTGTCCTCTACTTGCTGTGTACTCCAGGCACCCCAGGTATGCCCACCATTCAAGAATTCACTCAGCCTTGTACCACCTTAACCTTCCTGTCTGGAAAATGGTCATGAATGTGTTCTCTGAGGCTCGACTTAAGGATGCTTTCTTTTGTACCTTCCCAGGCAGAGTTACCTGCTTACTCTGCTAACACTGGCTTTTCCTCATTAAACTAGGACTTCATCATCTTTAGTGATCAGTCCCCTGTCACAAACATCACCTGTCCCTTATCACAGTGCCTTGTGACAAGCACGTTGAGTGCGTAATAATTACATTTTGCAGAATGAAGGAAAGGCAAGACACTGATCATCGCAGACTCTTTAATCATATTTTCTTTCTTGATTTTCTCTTTAGGTATTCTTGAAGTTTTGCACTGTGTGTTAGTAGAAAGTCCAGAAGCCCTAAATATTATCAAAGAAGGACACATTAAATCCATAATCTCCCTTTTAGACAAGCATGGAAGAAACCACAAGGTAAGGGAAGCATTTTACTGCCATGAATGAACTCTGGCATACTTTTAAATACATTTTTAAAATAAGAGAACTTACAAAAGGCGTTTCAAGTGATTCATGAATATTTTTCATTTCTTAATTGCAATCATAATATTATTTAGCGCTTATTTTTTTTTTTTAGCACCAATGGGGCACCATGCAATTCTCAGTTGGTATGTAAGAGAAACTTGTAAAGTCCACTTGTGAGTGGACTCATGGCTGCCATGCTCAAATGGCTGGGTCAGAGGGAATGTGTTTGTGTTCACAAAAAGTGCTGGGATACTTGAATCTGAGAAGGGACTTAGCTGGAAGTGATTGCTTTTTTCAGGTTCTGGACGTCTTGTGCTCTCTCTGCGTCTGCCATGGAGTAGCGGTCCGTTCCAACCAGCATCTCATCTGTGACAATCTGCTGCCGGGAAGAGATCTACTTCTGCAGACACGTCTTGTAAACCACGTTAGCAGGTAGATTCACAAGGACAACGTCACCAAATAGGTGGCATAACAGAGCGATTCATGTTCTGGCTCTATAGCTAAGGCATCATATGGTCCGTTTGTTTTATTAGGATATTTTACATATTCCCCCAGTGAATAGTGTACTTTTTTCTATCAGTCAGATGGTATAATAATCATAATCATAATCATAATAGGTGAACCAAGCAGAATATGCATTTATCCCAAAGATGTAAGCTTTCATCCACTCTCATGGTTCTCACTGACGTCCTCGGGAGCGGGCTGGCCTTTATACAGGGACAGAGTTGTATATACTTAGGTTTTGTGCTTTCTTAGAATATGAACAAAAGCACTACACTTCAATGCCAGTGTTGAAGTGGCCGCTGTGTATAATAAAAAAGTTGAATCGGGATGTCCAACATATGATAAATACCATAAAAAAAAAAAATAAAGCTGCGTTTTTGGTTAGACATTCCCTTCAGGGTTATCACACATCCCTTGACTGCCGTATGTCAGCAGTCCCTGGACTATTCCATGGACTTCCTGTGTGTTCCACCCCGTGTTTGTACTAGGTTCAACTAGTCCAGCGGGGTACCGTTGTGTGCATTTCATAGATTAAAATGTTGAACTGGAAATGGAGCTCAAGTCTAACTCCGGAGACTGAGCTCTTAAACACTGAGCCATGCTGCCTTCCTTATACGAAGTATAATAATAATACAGATTACAATTAAGAAAATAGTATGTGTGATAGTAATAATTTTGATATACTGTATCTAGCAGCTATCTGGGAACTATCCCCCACCTTACCCTGTTTGAAACAAAAATGTAGGGTTTGGTGTATATTTCTATATTGTGTTTTTTAACACAAGTGATTTAAGAACTTCCTGAGTGGCTGTTTGTATAATAGACGTGCTGTTATTGAGAGGTATTTCCTGAGGTTGTCGCTAATCTTTACCGTTCACATAGGGTCTAAGTCCCTTAGGAAGCAGAATTAAATGCAACTCCCTAGAAATTCCTCTGCCCTCAGCGAGGCATGGAGAACAACACAGCTGATTATCACTCTGGTTCCTTTACCAACAACATGGCTTGCTTCAGCCTCGTTCCCTATCTGACACAGAGCTTAGTTAGGGAAAATGTCTAAGTGTCCTGAATTAATAATGCCATGGATCCAAAAGGCCTGTGATACTGAGTGTCCCGTCTTGAACATGATCAGTGATATGAAATATGCAGAAGAGCAATGAAGAAACAATAATCTTAGACTCCTGAGCGATATTTCCAAGTAATCCGAAAAGCAAACACCAGTTACCGACTGTTAACTCTAAGGCTGGCTGTCACCGCCTACTGCATCAGTGACTTAGTAATTTTGTAGTACTGAAGGAAAACATGTATTTAATATATTGCATCTTGGAGAAAGGTTTGTCCGGAGTTTCTCATGTGCTGTTTGTCTCTCTTTAAAAGCATGAGACCCAATATTTTTCTGGGCGTCAGTGAAGGGTCCGCCCAGTATAAGAAGTGGTACTATGAGCTGATGGTGGACCACACAGAGCCGTTCGTGACCGCCGAAGCCACTCACCTGAGGGTGGGCTGGGCGTCCACCGAAGGGTACTCTCCCTACCCTGGAGGCGGTGAGGAGTGGGGTGGCAATGGAGTTGGAGATGATCTCTTTTCCTACGGATTTGATGGCCTTCACCTCTGGTCAGGTCAGCACCCTCTGTGTCTCCCCCACCCCGCATCCGCATGAGAAATCTGTTGCCCTTGCTCTGTGTTTCCGAAAGCTATCGGTGCTGTGTGTATAATCAAATACGTTTATTATTCAGAAATTTAACATGGAGGGGCGCCTGGGAGTGGCTCAGGCGGTTAAGCGTCCGACTTCGGCTCAGGTCAAGATCTTAGGATTTGTGGGTTTGAGCCCCGTATCAGGTTCCGTGCTGACAGCTCGGAGCCTGGAGCCTGCTTCGGATTCTGTGTCTCTGTCTCTGCCCCTCCCCCATTCACAGCCTCTCTCTGTGTCTCAAAAATGAATAAACGTTAAAAAAAATTAAAAAGAAAAATTTAACATGGAAACAACGAGTGAGAATGTTAAATAAAACTCAGAGGGAGAGAAAGAAAACTCTTACAATTATAGTACATTTCCAAAAGACTGTACTGTTGATGAACAGTATGTTAGAAAAGTGGCATTTTGAGTCACAAATCAAGTGCAAAAAAGAAAAAAAAAACAAATGTATGTGTTTCCTACTTGCTTTAGCAGGTATGTGCAAAGCTTCAGCTTCCAATATAAAAGCCAAAGAACAGATCCCAGAAAATAATTGGGAGAAATAGACTAAGTTCCACCTCCTGGTAAATAATGGTATGTCAGGAATCCATCATCTGTGAAGTGTATTGTGAGGAGTCGGTTTATTTTTATTATTTATTTATTTTTAGCATCTATTTATTTTTGAGAGAGAAAGAAAGAGCACAAGCGGGGGAGGGGCAAGGAGTGACTGGGGGACAGAGGATCTGAAGTTGACTCCGGGCTGAGAGCAGAGAGCCCAATGCGGGACTCAAACTCATGAACTGTGAGATCGTGACCTGAGCCAAAGTCAGAAGTTTAATAGACTGAACCAGCCAGGCGCCCCAAGGAGTCAGTTTATAATCAAATGACACTTTGTGTGGAACTGTTTAAAAGTAAATATATAGTTCATTTCACCAGCTGTCAACCTGAACTTGGATGGTTGAGTGTACATTAAAAATGATATTCATTTATTAATGCTTTAGAGTTCTAATCGCTTATAAGAACTTAAAAGTTGAATTAAATCTAAGAGTTTATGGTAATGGGTTTGTGAATCAAAGCACTTTGTGCAGCTGTAGTTTGTCATGAATACTTACTGATTTTTTTCCTTTATTCAGTGCCAGTAGCTTAGTAGTCTGGAAGACCTGAAGCTGCATTTCGGATATTTTCTTTTTTGGAGTCTTTAAGTTTTAGTATAAAATTAATACATGATCAAAAGCTCAAATAGTACAGAAGTGAAAAGTCCCTAATATCTCCTTCCCTTCACATCTACTTCCTAAAGGCGTCCCCCGTTAAATTTTGAAATACCTTTCTGAATTTCTCTATTTATAAACAAGTATATGTCTATAAGTGGCAGGCATGATTATTTTCAGGATACCACATTTAGGAGTGCAAAAATATAACTGAAGAAAAAGAACATCTTAAGCAACAACAAATAAAAAAATAACATCTTAGTCTTTGAGTCTTTGAGTACTAGTACTTCAAGTGGCAGAAAATATTTGTCAATGCAGGGGAAATGCAGGCATTTCAGGGTTCTCTCTGTCAAGTAAGGAGCTTGGCTGAGATTTTTCATCCTAACGTGGGGGCCTGTAGTTGGGGCCCAGGGAGCATTGCGCCTGTCTTAACACGCAGTGGATTGTTCTGGCCCGACTATAGTCAGAGCTTCTGTTCCTGTAGTATGCTTTTCCTGCTGACCACACGAAGGCAATGACCACTAAGTTCAGAAGGCCTAACAAACATAAAATAGGGGTAATGTCTCTCTCATAATACATTTTCACTCTCACCCTTCAGTTTTACTATCTTCTGTTTACTTCCTGGTATGCTTCCGCATGACTTGGGTACTCAGGTGAATGAATGAAACGTGTTAACTTGTTTTCCCAGTACACAGAGATTAGGGGAGAGGGGAGAGTACTCTGATAAAACAATGCTGAATTGGTTCTAATTATTTTAGCCGTATAATGCCACCTTACCATTTTCATTTTTGCATTTAGCTTGAAGCTTTTTCTTTCAACACACAAAAAGAACCCAGTGCTCATGGAATTGACCTGTAATGCATTATACTTTTTATTATGCAGTCTCTGTTAAATAAAGCAGCAGCAACAACAGCAACAACAACAAAAATATTCAGTGAACCTGTGAACATATATCACTGAAAGGAGGATAGGTTGTGGAAGTTCAGGAGAAAATCATTTGAAGCTTAGTATCAGGAGAAAACATTCAGTTGCTTTTTAAATGGCAAGGAAGTACGCACTGTGTCTTGCCTGTAGTTGAAAGGTGTGAGTTTTTTTCAGCTACTGGGATCTGTCAGTCAACAACAAAAAGAAATAAAAGGCATCCACCTTAGTAAGGAAGAAGTCCAACTTTCACTGTTTGCCGATGACATAATACTATATATAGAAAACCTGAAACATTCCACCAGAAAAAAATACTAGGACTGATACATGAATTAAGTGAAGTCACAGGATACAAAATCAATGTGCAGAAATCTGTTGCATTTCTGCACACCAATAATGAAGCAGCAGAAAGAGAAATGAAGAAAACAGTCCCATTTACAATTGCACCAAAAGCCAGTAAAAGTTAGCCGAAGAAATAAAAGACCTGTACTCTGCAAACTGTAAAAAATATGAAATAAATTTAAGATGACACAAATGGAGAGACATTCTATGCTTGTGGAATGGAAGAGCGGATATTGTTAAAATATCTGTGCAACCCAAAGCAATCGCATTCGGTGATATCTCTATCAAAATACCAATAGCATTTTTTCCACAGAACTAGAAGAAAAAAAATCCTGGCACGTGTATGGAATCAGGAAAGACTCCAGATTGCCAAAAACATCGTGGAAAAGCAAAGCAAAGCTGGAGATATCACAGTTCCAGACTTCAAGCCATATTACAAAACTGTAGTGATCAAAACTATACGGTACTGGCACGAAAATAGACACATAGATCAGTGGAACAGAAGAGAACACCCAGAAATAAACCCATAATTATATGGTCACTTAATCTTCAACAAAGCAGGAAAGAATATGCAATGGGAAAAAGACAGCCTCTTCAACAAATAGTGTTGGGAAAACCACACAGCTACGTGCAAAAGAGTGAAACTAAACCACTTTCTTTCACCAGACACAAAATAAATTCAAGATAGGTTAACGACCTACATGTGAAACTTGACACATCAAAAATCCTAGAAGAGAGCACAGGCAGAAATTTCTCTGACACCAGCCATATTAAATGCTTCCTTTTTTAATTTTTTTTTAACATTTATTCATCTTTGAGAGACAGAGAGAGACAGAGCGTAAGTGGGGGAGGAGCAGAGAGAGAGGGGAGACACAGAATCCGAAGCAGGCTCCAGGCTCTGAGCCATTAGCACAGAGCCTGATGCGGGACCCGAACTCACTAACTGCGAGATCATGACCTGAGCCGAAGTCGGATGCTTAACCGACTGAGCCACCCGGGCGTCCCTTAAATGCTTTCTTAATTTTAGATTCAGAGTCAACAAAGACAAAAGTAGATCAGTTGGCTTCTGACTGATTTATTAAGGTCAGAGTCATTCAGATCATTTTCTTGGGGTTACGCTCCTATTCTTTTTAATAGTGAAAGTAGAATTAAATGTGCGATTTCTGGTATAGAGCATGTTCTCTACCACTCCACTTTCTGTAATTAAAGACTGGTGATGTTTTCTGGAATGAGAATTGGGCTCATCAGCAAAAGTTGGGAGCCGTGTCTTCACTTACTCTTTTCCAATTTAAACTCTGCACAGAGTCGCTACATTCTGTGAATGCAGAACTGGGTTTTCGGCATCCAAGTCTCAAGTGTTTGTAAGGGAGGGCCAAAAGTGAGATGAGTGTCGGAGCGTTTAAATACGGAAGTGTGGAGGAATGTCATAGAAGAGTGGAGGAGAAAGATGGGTACGGATTTCTAATCCAGGACCGGTAAATCACACTGCTGCTGTCTTCCTTTGTGGCGAATGCGGAGGACAGGAATGTAGTTCTAATATGGATATGATAGGTTTGCTTACATGAAACCTGAAAATGCTTCCCAGTGGATTCAACAGTGTGAGTGCCATTTAAATTGTGGACCTCAGGTTGTGCACTAGTGATCCTCTCTATCTTTCCTTTTTGTTTCAAGCATCACAAGAGGGTTTGCCATGGTGACTTTTAGTCCTCAGCATTAGCGTAATAATATCCCTCAGTCTGAGCAGTATATTTGGTGTATAGTAAATATCTGTGTAATAACATTTCACCTGGATACAAAGAAGGGTATAGCTCTTTTGACGTGCTTTTATATGATGTTTTTAAAAAGCTCCCTTGGGGCACCTGGGCGGCTCAGTTGGTTAAGCATCCAGCTTCGGTTCAGATCATGATCTCACAGTTTGGGAGTTCAAGCCCTGCATCGGGCTCTGTGCTGACATCTTGGAGCCTGGAGCCTGCTTTGGATTCTGTGTCTCCCTCTCTCTCTGCCCCTCCCGTGCTCACGCTCTCTCTCTGTCACTCTCTTTCAAAAATAAATAAACATTGAAAAGCTCTCTTTATTTAGGGAATTCTAAAAGTACCACTTGATAATGAATTTATTGCTTGCAGATTTGATTACTGATAAAAGTCAAAACTTACACAAAATTTAAAAAGTCTATACCTTCTGCCAGTGGCATTTCAGATATGCTGCTGGTAAAAAATTTGGCATGCTGGAAATTCAAAAAAGGTCTTATAAAAATGCAGATCTTGCATCGTGTCATCTATTTTTGTCTTTGCTCAAATTGGGAAATTTTGTATGCATTTGTGAGCATGTGTATTTGAGAAAGCCTCACCTTCTCGTCTGCCTGTGTGCCCACGGAGACTAATTAGCAAAGGAGTTTTGACATAGTCAAGAATGAGCGTAGGCCACAGGTTGGCTGGGGCAGGAAATGACATTTATCAGATAATCATTTCACGCCTCAACTTGCATCCTGCTGTATTTAGGAAGCCAACCAAGATCTTGTGTGAAATCAATTGTAAAAACAAACCAGTTGGCATATACTTGCCCCTCAGCAAACAGTGCACGAATGAACACATTTTCTGCTTGCATTATCCTTATATATTTTTATTTTATAAAACAAAGGGGATTTAATATTTGGCACGGGGACTGACATGCAAGTCCTGGTGTTCTTTTAAACCATTAATTTAATCATTATTACAACTCTGCAAGGTTATGGCATTTGGCTTTATAAGAAATCAAGGTCTACAGAGGTTATGCAATGGGCTGATGGTCGTGCAGATGGTTGTTTGTAAAACATCTGTTTGAACTCAGATCTCTCCCTGGAGCTTTTTCTCTGACATCATCATGTTATCAGCTCTGAGATGATTTGTGCATCAAATGCCATTCATCTCCACGCAGAATTCTCTGCATATGAGAAGGCCCGTTTTATAGTAAAGATAGCAGCATGGCTCCCCCCAAGAAGCAACAGCTTTTGGACAAAAGATTTAATATATAACATTAATATGCATTCAAGACTTATTCTCTGCCAGTATTGTGCATTGATTTGTCACTACCGATTCAGATCTTTGGCTCTGAAGATGATGCTGTGAGGAAAAAAAAAAGTCACCTCTGTTACTGTTTTTCCTCCATAGGTTGTATTGCACGTACTGTAAGCTCACCGAATCAACATCTCTTGAGAACCGACGATGTCATCAGTTGCTGTTTAGATCTGAGCGCCCCAAGCATCTCATTCCGAATTAACGGGCAACCTGTTCAAGGAATGTTTGAGAATTTCAACATCGATGGCCTCTTCTTTCCAGTTGTTAGTTTCTCTGCAGGAATAAAGTTAGTATTTCTGTGTGTTTTTTGGTCTGTGTCCCTTTTGACTTCTCATTCTTTCACAGAAGACTCTGTACTGCCATCACCCACGCTTCCCTAACCTTCTCTCTCACCCCCGGGGCATCTGTCCCCGGGGCATGTTGCTAGTGCCTTGGAAGAAGAGGTAAGATTCACCCCAGAGGGGCATCTCGAGGGGCTGAATGCTCTGTCAACCTATTCTGCCATTTAGACGGAGCCATCTGCTAAACCTCTCCCAAATAGTGTTCTGGAATATTTCAAGCCAATTTAAGTTCACTTTTTATTTAATAAAGGAAAATGAACTATATTATGTAAGAAAGTACCACTTATTTTCTTATACTTATTTTCATCAGTTTTTCTTTTCTTGTCATCATCTTCCCCCACCCTACTCCAACCCCCCTCATTCTACAGAAACTAAATGGATTTTTTTTTTTGTTCATCAGGTTGAGATATCTCCTCTGTGTTACCCTCTACCTGTTACACTTGTAAATTATCTGCCTGTAATCAGCTGGGTCAAGGTGGTTTCTTCTAACTTTCTGCCTTCTTGCTATTACCAGATGGAAAGAGATAAATGATAATTCTTTGGAGTTCCACAAAGAAAACTTTAACAAGCATCGGTCTGTTGTGATAAGAGGCCACGTTGTCACCTATTAATATATGCATATAGCTAACTAATGAGAATGACTCCCTTATTACGACTGGCCATCGAGTTATTCTGGTTATTCTTTCCATTTGAATTCTATCCACATGAATAATTCATGGTTACAGAAGCACCATATTGAAGAGGGGACAGAGAAAGCATGAATTATTAGCTATCCACGCACCAGTGACCTTTGCTGGTGTATTCATACAAATTGCATTTCTTTTTATAATTTTTAAAATTTAAAAATTTTAGTTTTAAAATTTTAGTTGTCCTCATTTTTTGCTCTTTGCTTTTTATTTTATTTACTAATTTATTTTTCCTGTTATTTGTGGCCTAGAACTGAAGCAGAGAAATTAGAAAAAAAATTGCAAGGAAAAGGAAATTTTGATTTTCCTTTTTTTTAAAAAAAAAATAATGTTTATTTATTTTTGAGAGAAAGAGAGACAAAGCATAAGCAGGGGAGGGGCAGAAAGACAGAGGGAGACACAGAATCTGAAGCAGGTTCCAGGCTCTGAGCTGTCAGCACAGAGCCAGATGCAGGGCTCGAACTCATCAACTGTGAGATCATGACCTGGGCCGAAGTCGGATGCTTACCTGACTGAGCCACCCAGGCACCCCTGATTTTATTTTGTAAGCTGAGCACCCCATCATTTAGCTATGTTTCGAAAGTGTTGTTCAATGGAAGTTGGATTAAATTATTTCTGATATAATCATTTCGATGTATAAAAGATTTTAGTAAGACTTTTTGTCGTCAAATAAGAAATAAGGTTACCTTCTTTCTTTTACAAATGAAATATCATTTGAGTTTCCTTTAAGGAATTTCACTGAGAAGTTGGACACTGGAAAGTGACTTTTTTTTTTTTTTTTTAAATCAGACCTCACCCAGTCCTGTAATTGAAAATACATAGATATTTCAATAATGTCTCCTCTTTCTCAGTTGACTGTTTTGGCCCCTTGAGACATTCAGTGACCCATTACTGTGTACAGGCATTTCATTCCCAAAGGAGTCTGTTGTGTGTGATTTTGCTGTTTCTCCAGTGAATGATAGTTTTCCCTGACCCAGTAACATCATTTAATCCATTTTTTCCTGTGATCCCATTTTATCTTTTGTGTTTAGAGGCTCTTAGACTCTATGGCACCCACATTATGGCTTGGGGGAAAAGTGTGGTGTGTGATAAAGTTAATTTTGTGCTGAGAATTTACTCCTCGTCTTTTGTTGATGAGGCGACTTGCTATACATCAGAGCTGGCACTGACCCTGGCACGCATCCTTTTTAGGGTACGCTTTCTGCTTGGGGGGAGACATGGAGAATTTAAATTCCTTCCTCCACCTGGCTATGCTCCTTGTTATGAAGCTGTTCTCCCAAAAGAGAAGTTGAAAGTGGAACACAGCAGAGAATACAAGCAAGAAAGAACTTACACCCGAGACCTGCTGGGCCCCACGGTTTCCCTGACGCAGGCCGCCTTCACACCAATCCCCGTGGATACCAGCCAGGTACGCGGAGCAGGCGTAATGGCAGCCACTTGTACCGCCACACTGTTGTACTGTTCTCATGTGCCATGGTTTTCCGACGCTTTTATCCGCAACCCTCAGGAATGCATCTGACAGTCCTCCGATTCATGTGTATAATTGGAGCACATTTCATAAAAACAATGCTTACCTTTACCACTTCCTCTCATCTCTTTTCTGTTTGATTTGATTCTATTTTTTTTAAGGGTGGTCTCAAGCCACTACATTGATTTCCTGATGTGCTAATGTGGGTCACACCTGGAGGTAATGGATGCTAATTTTAGGGTGTAGTTTTTTTAAATTTCTCCTCCCATCTCGATACACTATTATTTTAAAGCAATTTTTCTTAGGTCGAGATTGAGATTGTGGGCTTTGGAGTGAGTCATAGCACCCAGGGTCAAATGCTTACTTTGGGAACTTGAGGAAGTTACTCCCCTCGTCGATTAGGATCCTAAGGGTACGGTTAATAAATAACACGTTAGCACAATACTTTGCAAACAGGCACCCAAGAAATATTAGCCTTCATTCTTGCTTTTCTGTTTCATACATGTGTACATATCCCAACACAGACAATGAATTAACTAAATATGGCTCTATCTTGACACTGAAGTAACTTCAATAAGGTTGGCTAGATATTCTGAGTTTGTATTACTTTCGAAGATCCAAGGGATTGCTTCTAGATCCTGAAGTAGAATCAATACCGGGCCTCAGAGGGTCCAGTTGTTTGGCGAACGCTTGCTTAGCTCCTGGCATCGTCTTTTCTGTCTCGTCATGCTGAATTTTTATATTATTTAGTAAAAGGAGCAAGCTTTGGTCATGCCTAAAACTTACTGTGTGTTGTTTCTGGCTGCACGGTGGCAGGATAGGTGTGGTGCTTCCAAAGTGTGGTAGTAAACACGATTAGGAGGATGGAACTGGGCCGGGAGGGACGGTTGGATTCTGCGGTGAGAACACATTGAAGATTTCCCGAGACCTAGAGTATCTCTACCGTTGTGGGGAGAGGGAGTAGTGACAGCCTGCATTTCTGGGGCAACTGCCTCATCAGCGCACGTTGTGGGCAATCGCCTGCCCTCTGTTTGTGGAGGGACTGGCTGTGGGGTGACACGTAAGTGTGTCACCAGACGTGAACAACCAAGCCCTCGCCTTGAAAACCATTCATGTTCTTTGTGAAGAGGTCATTAAACTTTCTCTTTTTAAAATATTTATTTTTGATAGAGAAAGTGGGGGAAGGGGAGAGAATGGGAGACAGAGGATCTGAAGCAGGCTCTGCGCTGACAGCCAAGGGCCCAGCGGGGGCTTGAACTCGTGAAACGGGAGGTGATGATCTCAGCTGAAGGGTGCTTAACCGACTGAGCCACCCAGGCACCCCTAAACTTCCTCATTTTAATGAGAGCATGTAAAGATAGTTTTCCCTTAGAAGCTCATACTTGGAAACCAATAAGAGTGGTAGAGTAGAGTTAAGGGAAAACATATGTCACTACAATCAGATATTTATAGACTCAGAGAGCCTATGGATTATCCTTTGGCCACTGAATCGCCTTCATTCTGACCTATGGGGAATGGCCATGTTGGTTTAAGAAAGAACTTTGAGGTGATTTCTCTTTTAAGTGATGCACACTTTGGTAGCTATATCCCACGCCCATGAAGGCATGTTTCTTAATGCTGACTGCCCCCACCAACACTCTCTTTTCCTTCTTCCCAACTTTTCATATATTCCCTTGGAAACATAAGCTGTCCCTCCCAAAGTCTCCAAATTACCTAAAAAATGTTTAGCTATACCTAATTATATTTTAATAACTACATTAGAATGTTTAGAACCTCGTTATATTAGTTTTGATGGTTTATGATGGTTTTATTTGGTTCAGCTCAAGGTGAGAATAGTTAGCACTGTTTTATTGCATTTGTTTCTGATGTCTGTCTTTCTTTCTTTCTTTCTTTCTTTCTTTCTCTCTCTCTCTCTCTCTTTCTCTCTCTCTCCCTCTCTTTCCTTTTCTTGTAATTTTAGATTGTGTTACCTCCTCACCTGGAGAGAATAAGAGAAAAACTGGCAGAGAATATCCATGAACTCTGGGTTATGAATAAAATTGAACTTGGCTGGCAGTATGGTCCGGTAAGTAATTTTGAAATTTATTTTCAGATTTGTTAATACATCTTTCTGAAAACCTAAATTTTTCTCACTCATCCTGCTATGTGGCAACATGAATCAATTAGATTGATTTTTCCCCTTACATATTAGTTTTTGTCCAGCTTTTCATTACGAGAGGGGACAACATTATTGGCGTGTCTGTTGAAGGATGGCTTGGTTGCATAGACCATTGAAAAGTTGTCATTCTTTTTTTAAATTTTTTTTTTTCTTTCAACGTTTATTTTTATTTTTGGGACAGAGAGAGACAGAGCATGAACGGGGGAGGGGCAGAGAGAGAGGGAGACACAGAATCAGAAACAGGCTCCAGGCTCTGAGCCATCAGCCCAGCGCCCGACGCGGGGCTCGAACTCACGGACCGCGAGATCGTGACCTGGCTGAAGTCGGACGCTTAACCGACTGCGCCACCCAGGCGCCCCGAAAAGTTGTCATTCTTTAGGCTGAAAGTTATATTTTTAAATCAAGGTTAACATATACAGACAATAAGCATTGATTTCTAAGCCACTTGAAAAAAAAAAAAAAAAAAACCTCATTGAAATTGAGAGTGAAAGCTGAAAATGAAAAGAAATCAGTCATTTTTCTTTTCCCCTCCCTGGTGTTTTACTTCTTTTAGTCTTAACTGTGTGTAGCAGTCAGTACGGAGCCTGTGGGCAGAGGGTCATAGTTGATTTCATAGGTGGAAAATAGGCTGAGATACAACGATTGAATATATTTCCAACTTCGTATTTAAAGATCTCTGTTTAGGGGCGCCTGGGTGGCGCAGTCGGTTAAGCGTCTGACTTCAGCCAGGTCACGATCTCGCGGTCCGGGAGTTCGAGCCCCACGTCAGGCTCTGGGCTGATGGCTCAGAGCCTGGAGCCTGTTTCCGATTCTGTGTCTCCCTCTCTCTCTGCCCCTCCCCCTTTCATGCTCTGTCTCTCTCTGTCCCAAAAATAAATAAACGTAAAAAAAAAAAAAAAAAAAAAAATCTCCGTTTATAGTTTGTCAGTAAAATTTAGATTAAGGAGAAAAAGCACTTCCTATGCGATTCCATGTATCCTAGACTTATTTTTAGCAGGACTGAGGCAATACTTTTATTTGTATAATGTTATTAGTCTAAATATCCCAAAGATTGTACTTTCTTATATTTGACTGAATATAGACATGGGTGTATTCATTCTGTCGTAATTTATCGCATTGAGCTTTATTTTTTTTTTAATGATTTTTTTTAACGTTTATTTATTTTTGAGACAGAGAGAGACAAAGCATGAATGGGGGAGGGGCAGAGAGAGAGGGAGACACAGAATCGGAAGCAGGCTCCAGGCTCCGAGCCGGCAGCCCAGAGCCCGACGCGGGGCTCGAACTCATGGACCGCGAGATCGTGACCTGAGCTGAAGTCGGAGGCTTAACCGACTGAGCCACCCAGGCGCCCCTATCGCATTGAGCTTTAAATAAAGAACATTTAGGATTAGCGTTAGCGGTGATACCGCATGATACCCCATGTTAGCGGTAATACTGTACGATACTCTACTTCCTCACATTTATGTATTACTTAGATAAATACATTTTCACTTTCCATTTTCACATACAATCTCACAGGTTCCTGGATTAAATTTTCACAATAGTGCGCTGGGCTATGTGTTATTTCAGTTTTACGGGTGATGATGTCTCCTCTGAGAGTTCTCACAGAGGGAAGGGCCTTGAGAGCAGTCACAGGGATCGTCAGGAGCTAGGACTGGGATCCAGAGTGAGCGGGCAGATGCCCGCATTGGGAAGGTGGATAGGATAAACCTGGTTGAGAAAATAAGATTTAAACAAATGCGGGAGGGGGCTGAGGGGGCGAGCTGTGGGTGTCCGGGTAGAGCAGGCATGGGACCTGGGGCCAGGAACTGTGACAAACAGGACAGGGGGCCCAGAGAACGCCAGGTTTTACCACTGACCTCAAACATTAATGTGCCAGGGGGGTTCCAGGGCGAATTTGCTAGGGTGATGAGCTGGGGCTTCCTTCTTGCTTTCCCCCTCCACTTTCCCCCTCCACTTTCCACCACACAGATGGCTTGCCTTTGCTAGTGTCTGATATTGGAGACTATTACATGAGGATTTTCTGCCCTGTTTCAGGTTAGAGATGACAATAAGAGACAGCATCCGTGTCTGGTGGAGTTCTCCAAGCTACCGGAGCAGGAACGCAATTACAATTTGCAGATGTCACTTGAGACCCTGAAGTGAGTTTCTTAACTTTTCCTGTTTTCCTATCTGCCTTACGTGGAACAAACAAGGTATCAATATAGTTTATAATTCAGCGTTGAAGTTAGAACTTTTCACAAGGCACAGGTGGATTGGATCAATATTTGTTGGGAATTAGACTTTGACCTTGTCATTTTATGTCTTTATAAAGTATTTCCCAAAGAGCATCCTACAGATGGGTGTTACAGAACACAAGAGCTCTGTGATCAGATATAGTGCTGCTCAGAGTGTGGGCCATGGACCAGGTCAGTCACAAATTGTTATTGATTTGTGACAAGAAAAGCTACTAACAATAAGTGTTTAGAAACTTTTATACCAATTCAAGGGAGCAATTTTATGTCTTACTGAATAATTTATAAACAGTAATTTATAAATAATTTACAAAATGTAAGCTTGTATTTTATGTCTTCATTTAAAAAATTTAATTTTCTCGGGGTACCTGGGTGGCTCAGTCAGTTCAGCGTCCGACTCTTGATTTCGGCTCAGGTCACAATTTCATGGCTTGTGAGTTCGAGCCACATTCAAGCACTGCATCAGGCTCTGAACTGACAGAACAGAGCCTGCTTGGGATTCATTCTCTCTCTCTCTCTCTCTCTCTCTCTCCTTTTCAAAATACATACATACCTACATACATACATTTTAAATTAAAAAAAAACACATGGTTTTCTCTGACAAGTTTTTTTGTACTTTATCAGAGAATCAGACCACTACAGGCTAGAAATTAAAAGAAAATTGGTCCTTCATCACGGATAGTTTGAGAAACACTGCTCTAACACATTTTAAAGATGCTGAGTTAAAATAATTAAATAAGTTTTTATTTTTTACTGATGGATTTTCCACTACTATGAATCTTTAAATTGGGGTGGAATCCATTTATATTTCCCCAGATTATTGAGCTATACCGTCTTTTTTTCAGAGGATACCTCAGGACCATTTGCCACACTTTGAGAAAGGCTACTGTAGATTGTTCGCATGCCATCTTAAAAAAAATTTAATGTTTATTCATTTTGGGAGACAGAGAGCGAGTGATGGAGGGGAAGAGAGAGAGAGGGAGACACAGAATCTGAAGCCTGAAGCAGGCTTCAGGCTCTGAGCTGTCAGCACAGAGCCCGATGCAGGGCTCCAACCCATGAACCATGAGATCATGGCCTGAGCTGAAGTCGGACACTTAACTGACTGAGTCACCCAGACACCCCTTGCATGTCATCTTTAAAGGCAGATGTGCTTTTCAGTGACTGCCAATTGCTGTCATGAAATGTGCCACTTAACCATTGCAAATGAAAGAATGAGGTGGTATAAAATAAAGGAGGGAGAATAATGTTACATTTTAATACAGCAAAGTTCAGAAAATATTTTTGAAAGCACTATCATGTTTCTTTTATTCCTTTTCTGTCCTTGATGACCCTCAAGGACTACATTTGTTCAAATGGGTCACTTATTCTAATTCATGCTTATAGTAGGCTTATACGCTGCGTCCGTTTTTATTTGTTTCAGTTTTGTGAAGGGTAAGGAGTTACTTCCGTGAAACCGATTTTACCAAGGATTCAGAACATAAAACTTAACCACCTTGTCACACTCTAGGTTTTGCGTTCAAGTATGTTTCTTCAAAGATGTGATAGTAATTAACCTTATGGAAATTAACATATTGGGCATAGAATGAGTTTAGGTTCTACTATTGATTTAAAAAGAAAGGGAAATATATACAAATCAAGTAAATTGAGAACCTACCAAAGATAAAAATTCTCAGCGTGTGCCGGTGATAAAGAATGCATAATGCATGGCTGTGACCTGTGTACCCCGTGTTTGGGATGCCCTGCCTTCCTTTGTGTTCTCGATGAGAGGCTTGTACATTTCAATAAGTAATTCACAGCAGCTCACCATTTGCCCATCTTTGACAACAAAATGTTTTATTGAAAGGTCATGGTCGAAGATAATTTAGTTAAATTTGCAGTACACTCCCTATAATTTTAGTGATTGGCAACTCGGCCAGCTACTGCAAAGGGCGAATCCTGGGAAGCAGCGAGGTGGAGACATCTCTGTATTTGCATTTAGTGTGTTGAGTTTGACTGCATGTAATCTGATCTCATTCCTAAGAGCCATTGGTGGCTGGTTTGATTAATCATCAGAGTGCATGTACCATGGTGCTGTTGCCCATGGTGAATGCTAATGACCTTTTTCATGAGCCAATTCTCAATAGTTTATGGTTTTACAATGAGCTGATTTAATCTATTTCTTTAAAAAAAATTTTTTTGAGTGTGTTTATTTATTTTTGAGTGAGAGAGATACAGAATGTGAGCTGGGGAGGGGCAGAGAGAGAGGGAGACACAGAATCTGAAGCAGGCTCCAGGCCCCGAGCTGTCAGCACAGAGCCCAACACAGGGCTCAAACTCACAAACTGCGAGCCCATAAACCGCAAGATCATGACCTGAGCCCAAGTCAGATGCTTAACTGACTGAGCCACCCAGGTGCCCCTAACCTATTTCTTTAAAAATTTACCTTCGCACCGGAAGAGACCCCACCTCTCCAAAGTTTGGCCCAATCTCAGTAGTTTAGAGAAAGCACAGTAGTTTCTTTCTGTATTTTCTTTAGTCCTTTGTTTGAAAGTCTCCAGAGCAGGGGCGCCTGGGTGGCTCAGTCGGTTAAGCGTCCGACTTCAGCTCAGGTCACGATCTCACAGTCCGTGAGTTCGAGCCCCGCATCGGGCTCTGGGCAGATGGCTCAGAGCCTGGAGCCTGCTTCCAGTTCTGTGTCTCCCTCTCTCTCTGCCCCTCCCCTGTTCATGCTCTGTCTCTGTCTCAAAAATAAATAAACGTTAAAAAAAAAAAAAAAAAAAGAAAGTCTCCAGAGCAAAGAAGGAGAGAACAACTTTGACTTTGTTTGGTATAGGTTCAAGCACTTGCTGTTCTAAAGGAATCTTAGATTTTTCTGAACCTTAGATTTTTCTTCCCTCATTGAAATGGGGGTCATAGTGAATCTACCTTGTGGAATTGTTGTGGGGACTAAATCATAGAGTACTGATGAAGTCTTGAGCACTACATGTCTGACACGCCATAAGAATATCATGGGGATGATTAACACTTTATTCATTTGAATTCTGAGAAGTGCCAAGTAACAGAGAAGCAAAAGATTACTCCAGCATATCCCTTATTTGGGGTTAAAGGGTTATTTTAAGTGAATTTGAATTTTGGATGCTCTTCTGTGAATTTTTTGTTGTTGTTGTGCCAATTGTTGAGAAAAGACAACGTCAGATTTGATAGTCGTGTGTGTACTGTAGAGTTCTGCAGACTTCTGACACCTTCTCTCAGGACGGCACAGTGGTTACAGCATGCCTGCCAAGCCCTGTCCCCAATTTAACCAGTGTTCCTAAAATCTTAGTTTCTGATTTATTCCCAGTATTTTCTGAATTCCAGATATTAAATTTTTTTTTCAGCTTATGTATTTATTTTGAGAGACAGAGATGCATGGGTCGGGGACAGGTAGAGAGAGAGGGAGAGAGAGAATCCCAAGCAGGCTCTGCACCATCAGCATGGAGCCCGATGTGGAACTTGAGCCCATGAAACCGTGAGATCATGACCTGAGCCAAAATCAAGAATCAGATGCTAAACTGACCAAGTCACCCAGGCACCCCGATCTTAATTATTGAATAAATGACTTATGTTTTGGGAAGTGAAAGTTATAATGATTTTTAGTCAACATAGTGTATACTTGCATAGAATCTTTCTTTGGAAGGGGCGCCTGGGTGGCTCAGTTGGTTAAGCGGCCGACTTCGGCTCAGGTCATGATCTCGTGGTCCGTGAGTCCGAGCCCCGCGTCGGGCTCTGTGCTGACAGCTCAGAGCCTGGAGCCTGTTTCAGATTCTGTGTCTCCCTCTCTCTGACCCTCCCCCATTCATGCTCTGTCTCTCTCTGTCTCAAAAATAAATAAACATTAAAAAAATTTTTTTAAATAAAAAAAAAGAATCTTTCTTTGGAAGTTAACAAAAATCAAGGAAGACTATGACAGTGTTTTTCTTCTGGTCAAGTAGTTTTTTCCTTAAAATTATTTTTGGGAAATGTGATTTGTTTGCATATGTATGTAGGGAGGGATGAGATGAGGAATCGGGACACAGGGACACCAAGGGGAGCAATATGGAACCAGGGGAGAAAAGTAGCAGTTAAGAGAAGAGGAGTGATTTTTGTTTAAAAGAGCATTGTTTCCCAGGCGCCTGGGTGGCTCAGTCGGTTAAGCATCCGACTTCAGCTCAGGTCATGATCTCGTGGTTTGTGAGTTTGAGCCCCGCGTTGGGCTCTGTGCTGACAGCTCAGAGCCTGGAGCCTGCTTCGGATTCTGTGTCTCCCTCTCTCTCTGCCCCTCCCCCACTTGTGCTCTGTCTCTCTCTATCAAACATAAATAAAATGTAAAAGAGCAGGTTTCCCTTCTAGTTTTGTATCTTATTTTAGTTCAGTCTCTTGCTGGCAACAGTTTTCCCCATCTCTAAATATTGTGACTCTTCTTACCGTTTATTTATTTATATTTGAGAGAGAGGGAGCACAAGCAGACAGAGACAGAGAAGGAGGCACAGAATCTGAAGGAGGCTCCAGGCTCCAAGCTGTCAGCACAGAGCCCAACTTAGGGCTCGAACCCACGAAGTGTGAGATCATGACCTGAGCTGAAGTCGGACACTCAACCGACTAAGCCACCCAGGCTCCCCTAAATATTGTGGTTCTTTCTGTTCAGTCCTGGGCTCAGTCTTCTCTCTGTTGCAAAGTCTTCGGGCATTCTCCTCCCACGCAGATACCACACAGGTGCGGACAACTCCCTAGATGTACATCTGTACCCCAGACACCTGCCCTGTGTGTCCCCCGTTCTTCAATTGGTATTTTCCCTGTTTGCGTCTGAGGCACCTTGACCTACAGACTTTCGTCCCCTGTGAATGGCATCTCCACTCATCCTGCTGCATAGACTAGAAGCTTAGGAGTCATCCCGGACTCCTCCTTTTGTTTGATCCCTGCATCCAACCCATCATCAGGTCCTCCCAAGTGTATCTCCAGTCTTTCCCCTTCCCCGATTTCCACAGCACTCCTCTCAGTCTGAGCCATCATCACGTGTCACCTAGACTGTCACGGGAATCTCCTCACTGCCCCCCCCCCACTTGGCTTCTTCCAATTCATTCTGTGCACAGCAGCAGGTCTCAGCTGCCCGGATGCAGTCATATACATGTTGCTTAGAACTGTTCGGTGGCTCCCCACTGCACTTAATCAAATGTCCCAGCCTCATGGGTCTGTATAAGCCCTGGGCGATCTGACACCTCCCACTTCTCAGTGTATCTAATTCCTGCCCTTGTTCCAGCCCCGTGGTTTCTTCCCTCCACTGATTCGCATTTTGTCCTGCCTCCTATATGCTGTTCCTTTGGCCTGGAAAGTTCTTTGCCTTACTCCTAGATAGGCCCCTCCCTACCCATTCCTCACCGTTGGGCATAAATGTACTTCCTCGATGAGACCTTCCCCATGACCTCCCCACTCTCTCTTATGACACCTTGTAGTATTTTTTATAGCTCTCAACACAATTTTTAGTATTACTTTCTGAGTTATTTAATACGTTAATATTTACTATTGGACCGGAAGCTCTATGAAGGTAGGGGCCATGATGTTTTGTTTTGTTTCGTTTTCATTCACCGTCATAATACCCGGTTCCAACAAAGTATCCAGCACAGAAAATTTACTCTGTTGCCAAATTGCTTGGATATTGCAGGTGTACCTCAAACTTTGTGATGTGTTTAACCCCTCCAATCTCAGGCTTTTAAAAAGCGTTCTTCCCCTCGAATGGTGAAGCGCCCCCTGTAACACACACCAGCTATCTCAGAGTCGCTTCTGAGGCTTCTCTTTCCCCTCACCCAGAGCCTTCTAATGATCCTCTAGTCCATCCACTTCTTTCTTTTCTTCCATCGCTAATGATGCGATTAGCCCTCCAGCCCCTCCCGTGCTACCGGCATCCTGTGCCACATTAACCTAAGCTACCGTTATTAACCATCTGAAAGTTGCATGCACTCCCCACGGGCCCAGCAGAAATGTATACATTCTCCTCTCTTCTCCTTCCCTGCTTGGTAGCCAGCTGGTTGTTTCTGAACACTTAGGTCTCCACGTCATTCTCCCAATTTACATTCTTTTTTTTTTTTTTTTTTTAATGTTTATTTATGTTTGAGAGTGAGAGAGAGGACGGATGAGCAGAGAGAGAGGGAGACACAGAATCCGAAGCAGGCTCCAGACTCTGAGCTGTCAGCATAGAGCCCGCCGGGGGGGGGGGGGGCGGCTCAAACCCATGAACCGTGAGATCATCACCTGAGCTGAAGTCGAGGCCCAACCGACTGAGCCACCCGGGCACCCCCACAATTGACATTCTTTTAAAGCAGCTTTCCACCGATCTTTAGATGAAGACAGTGCCTTAATTTGTATAAAAGTCTACAAAGTCTGGCCTCCCGTCTAACCAGCTTCATCCAATGGGAGGGCTACTCTCTGTCTGTCTTGCCATCACAGTAGACTTTTCTGACTCACCTGTTTGCATATTTCTTTCCAGCACAGGGCTTTCTATGTGTCCTCTTCCTGGGAGGTTCCTCTCTGGGCCCTGTTCTCATCCCTTACGTCTCTGATCGCTCCCTCAGGAAACATTTGCGGTTTCAGTAAACATTCCCTGACGCAGTAAGGCCCCCTTTCGTGGACACGCGCCCCTTCTGTATCTCTCAGCGTAGACACTTCCTTTCCTGGTTTGTGTAATCACAGGATGGCCTCTCCACCAGACCCTGCATTTCTTGGGGGCGGGCTTCTCATTTACCCACCATTTTTCAGACTTTACCCAGAACCTGGTAAATGTTCTTTGAATGAGTGAAGCAATGAATAGGCAATAAAGCTCAGTCTCTAACCAGGCTTTTCCATACCAAGTGCTCGTCATCTGCAGGGTGCCTCGTGTTCTCTCCGTGGCTCTATGCCAGTCTGTTTACCTGTTTCCTGTGGCTATCTGCTGTAAGTACTACAGTGCCACATGGACCAGTTTCGGCTATTTAATCTAGTAGTATTTACTGAAGACATGTGCCAGTTACTGCAGAGATCTGCGGTTACTAAGAGACAGGGAACCTACCGTCGGGTAGTCTGTTTCTGCCCCGTTATTCTGTTCTTCTCTGCCGTGGACTAGGACACCTAGCCTCACCCAGGCTTCCCTGGGCACGCTTTGTAGCATGCTCTTCTCTCCTCATTCCTCAGCAGACTCTTTTTTTTTTTTTTTTTTTAATTTTTTTTTTTTTAACGTTTATTTATTTTTGAGACAGAGAGAGACAGAGCATGAACGGGGGAGGGTCAGAGAGAGGGAGACACAGAATCTGAAACAGGCTCCAGGCTCCGAGCTGTCAGCACAGAGCCCGACGCGGGGCTCGAACTCACGGACCGCGAGATCATGACCTGAGCCGAAGTCGGCCACCCAACCGACTGAGCCACCCAGGCACCCCCTTTTTTTTTTTTTTTTAATATTTTGATAATGCATTCCAATATAATCCTTTTATTTGTTTTTAAATGTTTATTATTTTTGAGGGAGAGTGTGAGTGGGGGAGGGGTGGGGGAGGGGGGAACAGAGGATCTGAATTGGGCTCTGCGCTGACAGGAGCGAGCCCAGTGTGGGACTCAAACTCAGGAACCATGAGATCATGACCTGAGCCAAAGTCAGACCCTCAATTGACTGAGTCACCCAGGTGCAGACTGTCACCCCGACGCGGGGCTCGAACTCACAGACCGCGAGATCGTGACCTGGCTGAAGTCGGATGCTTAACCGACTGCGCCACCCAGGCGCCCCTTAAATAGATTTTTTAAATGATCTGTTGCTCTGATTTTAAAACCTCCTTGGATTAGGTATAGAATTCTTAGATATAAAGCCAAAACACATGATCAATAAATTGCATTTTATATACAGCAAAACCTTTTGTACTTCAGAAGAAACTATGAAGAAACTTTTGACGAGAAAAGCCACAGACTGGGAGAAAATACTTATATGTCATATAAATTATGTCATGTCATATATATCATACATTATATTTGTAGACTTTGTAGAAAATAAGGGGAAGTCCTGCTAAAGGATTTGTATTCAGAATATATAAAGAGTTCTTACAACTCAACAATAAGAGTACATACAGCCCAATTAAAAATAAACAAAGCATTTGAGCATGTATTTTACCAAAGAAGATCTATGAATGACTAGCAAGCACATTTATAAAATGCTTAACATCATAGCTCATTAGGAAAATGCAAGTGAAATCATAATGAAATACTTTACACACATTCGAAGGGCTATGACATAAAAGACAGACTGGAAAACCCCCATTAATTTACCAAACAACCTAGCAATTCTACTCCTACATATGTAACTAAGAGAAATGAAACCTTATATCCATGGAAAGAATTTTGTATGAAGGTCTGCAGAAGCATCTTCATAGAAGCATTAGATGTAATAGTCAAAAGGTTGAAACCATGCAAATGTTCATAAACTTATGAATGGATAGACAAAATGTGATGTAGCGCCACAATGGGATACTTTTCAGCAATAAAAGGAGATAAGCTACTGATAAACATTATAACATTCATAAACCTAAAAAACATTAATCTGAGTCAAAAAAGCCTGGCACAAAAGATCCTAATTTATATGATTCTTTAAAAAAAATTTTTTTAACGTTTATTTATTATTGAGAGACAGAGAGAGACAGAGCGTGAGCATAGGAGGGGCAGAGAGAGGAGGAGACGCAGAATGTGAAGCGGGTTCCAGGCTCCGAGCTGTCAGCACAGAGCTCGACGCGGGGCTTGAACTCACAAACTGCGAGATCATGACCTGAGCCAAAGTCAGACGCCCAGCCGACTGAGCCACCCAGGCACCCTGTATGATTCTTTTTATATATAATTTTTAGAAAAGGCAGATCTACGGAGACGGAATATAGATTAGTGGTTGCCTGGGGGAGGTGGGGTCGGAGTGAGGAATGAGTGCAAACAGGCATGAGGAACTTGGTGAGATGAGATATTCTAAAACTGGATTGTAGTGATGGTCATACAACTTTGCAGGTTTATTAAAACAGTAATAAATTAACCTTTTCGAGGTACATTTCTGACCTGACAGCTTCTAATTCTATCTTTCTGAGCATAATCCTCAGTAACCTGTCTGTCGTCCATCCACCTAAGTGTGAGTCCCTCAGTGTGGCATTCAAGGCCCTCACTTAATGTATAGTCAAGTTCTCCATTCATTGTAATCAGAAGATTTCTCAGTGGGTGTGCCCTCAAAGATCGAATTGTCAGAGTTTAAGATAGATCCTAATATTATTGTCACCTTGAGTTCCCTCAGAGCTGGGTCTGGCATCCTCCTGATGATTTCATAGCTTTCTACGTATCTCATTGGACACAGGACGCTGAATTGTAATTAACTATTGCTGTAGTCCTCACTGACCAGTAAGCTTATCCCCAGAATTTAGGACAGGGCCTGCCACTAGTGATGTTCAGGAGGTATTTATTGAATAGTTAAATGAATGAAGGAATAATGACAAAAAACTTCCTATCCTATGGACAATGATTGAGTACATGTAACCCATGTTTGTTCTCTGAGTGTGTTTTCTATCCTTCTATTAATGATCAGTCTCATTTTTTAAAATTGTTTTTAAGTTTATTTATTTTTGAGAGACAGAGAGAGTGAGTGGGGGAAAGACAGAGAGAATCCCAAGCAGGCTCCATACTGTCAGCACAGAGCCCGATGTGGGGCTCAAAGTCACAAACCGTGAGATCATGACCTGAGCCGAAACCAAGAGTCAGACGCTTAACTGACTGAACCGCCCAGGTGCCCCATGCTTGATCTCATTTTAATTGGTACATTCTCTAGGTAATTTTTATAGCTTCAGTCAGTTCTTGATCTGTCCATACTTATGCAGGTTAACACTTGAAGGGTAATTTCACAGGATCATCTGAATTTTACCACGTTTAACCTAAAATTTAACTTGGTGACAGTTGATGTGTAAATATACATAGCTGTACCTATCTATGCCATCTATCTATCTCCAGATTTTCATTTTTAAGATGTTGTGGAGGATAAGTGTGAATGAATTGTAGATGTTTGCCACATCCCTTCTGGAACTGACTAGAACCTAGAAATTCTGTAATCCAAAAAGGATTAGCCATTGTCTCTTATTCTGTTGGGATAGGAGAAACCACTCATTGTCATGGCTACTAAAGGCACATTGTTCCATATAAACCTGGGGGACTTTAAAGGTTGAGTTCTACATGTGAATGGTAAGGATATTTCTCAGGAAAAGCTACGAAAGGTCATTCAGGGGAGGAAAAGATAGAGTATCTTAAAAAAAAAAAAATGGATAAACCCTTCCTGGCAAACAGGGACCCCTGACAGACATTTGAAAACGAGATTTTTTTTCTAGATAGAAAGTTCAGTAAAGGATTAAAAACATATGGGGCATTTGTGTCTACTAAAGGTTGCGTTTCAAACCAGTGGTAAAAGGTGAACTATTTGGTAAATATTTTATGAAGAATTAGGTATCCATCTGGAAAAAAAAAATAAAGCTAAGCTGTGCCTGAAGCTAATAGACCCCCCCTCACCATCACCCCCACACAGGAAAGCATGGACATTTTTCTTCAAATGATTTTACAAATGGGGTATCTCTAAGTGCCACATAAAATTCAGAAGCTATAAGAAAAGATGGTAAGTTTCAGTTATATAAAAACATATTTGAGATTCTGCATATAAATAGCACTAAATAAAGGAAAAAGACAGACTAGAGAAAAACATTTGCAACTCCTATCTCAGACATAGGAAGAGCTTCTAAAATGCAATAAAAAAACCAAATCTAATGGAGAAGTGAACAAATAATATTTTCAAAGAAAAAAAGTACAGGTACTCTTAAGAATATGAAAAAAGCACTCAGATACACTTAGAATATGAAAAATACAGGAGCGCCTGGCTGGCTCTGCTGGTAGAGCATATGACTGTTGGTCTTGGGGTTGTAAGTTTGAGCACCATGTTGGGTGTAGAGGTTACTTAAAAGTATAATCTTAAAAAAGCAAATCAAAATGGTAATGAGATACCCTTTTAACCGACTAATTGGCAAAGCGTAAGCGGTTTGCTAACTGTGTATGGGAAACAGGCGATGTTGTAGACTGCTGGTGGGAATGTAAGTTAGTAGCGACTCTATAGACATTTGATAATATTTATGAATCCTTGTTTTATCTGATTTATTTTGAGAGCTAGAGAGAGAACCAGTGGAGGAGGGGGAGAGAGGGGGGTGGACAGAGGATCTGAAGCAGGCTCTGCACTGACAGTAGAGAGCCTTATGTGCGGCTCAAACCCACGAGCTGTGAGATCATGACCTGAGCCGCAGTTGGATGCTCAACTGACTGAGCCACCCAGGAGTCCTATAAATCTTTAAAATGTATATACCCTGTGACTCAGTAATCCCATGTCTAGGAATTTTTAACCTACAGATGAAGGATACAGTACATGTACTAAATGTATGAGGTTGTTCATTGTGGCATTGTTTGTAATAACAAAAGACTAGGTATGAACAGAGAACTGGGTAAAAACATTCTGATACATCCAACTAATGGAGAACTTCAAAGTTGTTGAAAAATAAGCCAGCTTTATATGAAAGAACCGTATATCAAAGTTATGGTGCAAAGTCAAGATAGAAAATTGTAGAGAATTATACTCATTGTGTAAAAGGGAACAAAGAAACAACACACGTGCACACACACACACACACACACACACACCCATACATGTGTGTTAGAGACTGCACAGACTAGAGCAGGATATTCAAGAATTGGAAGCAATCAGTGCCTTTAGGGAAAGAAACAGGACCACAGGGAGGGGTTTGGAGAAAGACATACTATTCACTTGTTTTTTTGTGATGTTTCAATTTTCAATGTCTTACTCATTACTCAAAACTAAATACTTTATAAGCGTTTTTCCTTTGCATTAACAATTTCTTCTCTGCTTTCAAGGTTGACTGTCCTACCTTATTCCCATCCGCTATTGTGTTGGGTTATTCCAGACATAGAGAGGGAGTTCTTACAGCTCATCTCTGGTTTTGTTTTCCAGGACTTTGTTGGCATTAGGATGTCATGTGGGAATAGCAGATGAACATGCTGAAGAAAAGGTGAAAAAAATGAAGCTGCCCAAGAAGTAAGTTGAACGTCTAAACAATATTAGCCTATGCATCAATTTAGTGCACCCAAATAACTCTTCTTTTAATTGTATTTAAATCCAAGTTATCATATAATGTAGTAGCAGTTTCAGGAGTAGAATTTAGTGATTCATCACTTACATATAACACCCAGTGCTCATCTCAACAAGTGCCTGCCTAATGCCCATCCCCCATTTAGCCCATCCCCCTACCCAGCAGCCCTCAGTTTATTCTCTGTATTTAAGAATCTCTTATGTTTTATCCCCCTTCCTGTTTTTATATTATTTTTCCTTCCCTTCCCCTATGTTCATCTCTTTGACTTCTTAAATTCCACATGAGTAAAATCATGTATCTGTCTTTCTCTGACTTACTTCGCTTAGCATAATAGCCTCTAGTTCCTTTCATGTTATTGCAAATAGCAAGATTTCATTTTTTTAAATCACTGACTAATATTCCATTGTATACATACCATATATATACATTGTTTTTAACCATTCACCAGACGGTGGACATATGAGCTCTTTCCATAATTTAGCTATGGTTGATAGCTATAAACATTGGGGTGATGTGCCCCTTTGAATTAGCATTTTAAAAAATTTTTCTTTAATGTTTATTTGCTTTTGAGAGAGAGAGAGAGAGACAGAGAGACAGAGTGCAAGAGGGGGAGGGAGGGGCAGAGAGAGAGACACAGAATCCGAAGCAGGTTCCAGGCCCTGAGCTGTCAGCACAGAGCCTGACACAAGGCTCGAGCCCATGAACTGTGAGATCATGACCTGAGCTGAAGTCAGATGCCTAATCGACTGAGCCACCCAGGCGCCCCTTGAATCAGCATTTTTGTATCCTCTGGATAAATACCGAGCAGTGCAATTTCTGGGTAGTAGGGTAGCTCTATTTTTAATTTTTTGAGCAACCTCCATGCTGTTTTCCAGAGTGGCCGCACCAGTTTATATTCCCACCAGCAGTGCAAAAGTGTTCCCCTTTCAACTCAGCCTCACCCACATCTGTTGTTTCCTGAGTTGTTAAGTTTAGCCGTTCTGACAGCATCCAGATAACTCCTGATGGATACCTGGGTGACTTCCTCAGTAAGGAAACAAAGCTCAGGAAATATTTGGGAGTATGTTATAAAAAGTATGTTATTTTCTCTGTGTGTAGGTGTGCGTGTATTCACCTGTGCCTATATTCCTAACTGCTTATCTGTGGTTTTCTACTTTCTACAAAAAATATTCGTATAATTTAACTTGGTTTTTACTCAAAGAATATATATTTTTTAAAATGTTTTTTAAGGTTTATTCATTTTTCAGAGACAGAGAGAAAGAGTGGGAGTGGAGGTGGGGCAGAAAGAGAGGGAGACACGGAATCTGAAACAGGCTCCAGGCTCTGAGCCGTCCGCACAGAGCCCGATGTGGGGCTCAAACTCATGGACCGTGAGATCATGACCTGAGCCGAAGTTGGACGCTTAACCGACTGTAACACCCAGGTGCCCCACTAAAAGAATGTATTTTAGGAATAGTTATAAAGTTGGCATTATTATCGACATTTTACGATGAGAATCTGAGACTATGAATGCTCTAGGGGTGATTTTACCTGCTGGGCTACAGCCTCTATTCCGTGATCCTGTTTAACTTCTCAAAACCTCACCTTTCTCAGCTGCTAACAGATGATACCTTCTTCATAAGGATATTTGGGTATTAAGTGAGGAAGTGTTAAAGAAATGATTGCTATATCCTGTTATTGTTTTTGCTTTATTTCAGTTTCCAGGAGGTACACACATTGTAGATAGGAGGTCTGGAAATGTGCTCAGTAATATCATGAAGATTAAAGCAAAGCGGCCACCCCGTAATCTCCATCAGTCACCCTGGCTTTGTGTAACCCCAGATAAACACAAAATCAAAATAGAAATGGTGTGGGAAGCCTGAGTGACTCAGTGGGTTAAGCATCTGACTCTTGATTTCTGCTCGGGTCGTGATCCCAGGGTGGTGGGATGGAGCCCGTGTTGTGTTCCACTCTGAGCTTGGAGCCTGCTTAAGGTGCTGTCTCTCTGCGTTTGCCCCTTTCCCCTGCTTGCACGCTCTCTTCCTTAAACAAACAAACAAACAAGCAAACAAATAAATAAATAATTTTTTAAAAAGGGGGATAAAAAGAAGGAACATCAGGCGAGTCATGTTGCTGATGTCATGCTTGTACCCGGCATTTTAGAAACTAGGAGCATTGTAATAAACAAAGCCCCAGCCCTTATTGAGTGTACATCTACAGAAGTCTGTTCCTCTTCTGTTAGATTTATTCCTATGTGTCTCATCTATTTTAGATATTAAGGATTTCTTTCTTTTGTCGTTGCACATGATCTCTAAATGATATTTTAAAAGATATCAATCTAGCAATATTACTAAATTTATTGTTAACAAATAACTCTGCAGATTCTTGGAGTTTTCCATGTAATAATAATATTACCTGATATTGATGGCCCTTTCCAATATGCCTACTGTTTTTCTTGTGTTATTGCATTGGCTATGTTGAATATCTCAGCTAATAGTAGCTTATAGTGTCTCATTCCTGAGTCTTAAAAAAAAAAAAACAAACAAAAAACTTTGGGGTTTAAGTACCTTGTAGATTATTAATGGATCCCATTATTATTATTGTTGTTTATTTGAGAGAAGGAGAGAGAGTGCTAGTGGGGAAGGAGCAGAGAGAGAGGGAGAGAGAGAAGCCTAAGCAGGCTCAGCACTGTCAGTGCAGAGCCTGATGCAGGGGTGAATTCTGGGAACCATGATATCACAACCTGAGCCAAAATCAAGAGTCGGATGCTCAATTGACTGAGCCACTCAGGCACCCCTTATCCCTCCTTTTAATCAACAAATTAGACATTCATACAGAAACGAGAGCATCTTTATGGAGGTTTCCGGATTTTGCACCTTACTCCAAGAGACCCAGCAGGAATCTCACTCACCAGTTCAGATGGTAGGAGACAGACAGACCCCAAAGAAACCTTAGAACCTGATTAACAGGTGCAACTGCCCAGATCCCTCTTGTGGCTGTTTCGGCAAGAATTGGGTGAGTGCTGAACTGAGCAGACTCTCACCCACTACAGAGAGCTTGCAGAAATCTAGCCCTTCAAAAGGGAGATTCCAATACACCATTGAAGAAGAAAGGAAAAGGAGGGGTGCCTGGGTGGCTCAGTTGGTTAAGCGGTTAAGTGTCCGACTATGGCTCAGGTCATGATCTCATAGTTCATGAGTTCGAGCCCCATGTCAGGCTCTGTGCTGACAGCTCAGACCCTGGAGCCTGCTTCGGAGTCTGTGTCTCCCTCTCTCTCTGCCTCTCCTCTACTCATGCTCTGTCTCTGTCTCTCGGCCTCTGTCTCTCTCTCTCTCTCTCTCTCTTTCTCTCAAAAATAAATAAACATTAAAATAAAAAGAAAGGAAAAAGGAAAAAATGAGTTTAGTCATGGTGAAGTGGTAGGAGAAATTTTCTGGACACTGCCCTACCTCCAAGAAGGTGCCTTTTGGGGCTGATTTATCTAGTGAAGGTGACCTGTCCCACAGGAAAAGAGGAAGATGGTGAGAGAGGACCCAGCTTCCCCAGCTGGCAAGATGCAGCTTGAGATACCCATTTCTGTCCATCAGCACCCAGTGTACTAATGTGGGAGCTTAGTGGGTAGAAGCTTAGGGAGGATTTGGGGAAAGAGGAAGATAATATTTGCAGACATTGAGTCTGGTCAGCAGAAAGTCCATCTAGAAGCCTTTGGGAATGACATGCCCTACCCCATCTCCCTACCCAGTCCATGGGCCTCCCCAACTCACTAAGTGCTAAACCCATACTTCTCCCCCACTCTGCTGCCGGCTTTGTGTGTGTGTTCCCAGGTAACTCCAGGAGACAGGGAGTATGCTCAGAGAACAGGCCACACATGGTGGGCAAGGAAGTAACCATAAACTTGAAATATAACACTCCCCTCTGCAAATCAAAAAAAGAGGTTTCTAATTACCCACCTGGCCAAGTCTAAGAACCAGAGAAGACACAAGAGCTGGTTAAGAGGGTCTTGGCAATTTCAAATGCAAAAGCAAAAATGCATACCTATAAGCAACGTGAAAAACCAAGAAGTGTAGAGTCACAAAAGGAAAATAATTCTCCACCAACCAAGCTCAAAGGCATAGAGTATTAGGAGCTGATAAAGAATTTAAAGTAACCACTCTGAAGAAATTCAACACATTAAGAGGAAACTCAGAAAGACAATCCGGTGAAATCAGGAATCAGGAGTAACGTTAATAAACAAAAGGAGATCTTTACCAAGGCAGTTGAGATTCTAAAAAAGAACTAAAGGGAAATACTAGACCTGAATAAGTCAGGGAATGAGATGAAGAATGCAGAGGAGAAAATCTGTCACAAGGCAGACCAGGGGTAAGAAGGACACGTGGCTTGGAGGACATGAACATAGAATTAATATAGTCAGAAGAAGAGCGGGACCTGAGTTTAAAAAGAGTGAAGAAAGCCTAAAAGACCTCTCAGACTCTATCAGAAAAGCAAACATCTGAATGATCAGGCTCCAGAAGGAGAAGGGAAAGTGAAGGGGACAGAGTTGATTTAAAGAAATAATAGCCAAGAACTTCCCAAACCTGGACAATGACTTGGATGTACAAGTCCATGAAACCAATAGCACATGCTATTATCTGGGTGTAAAAAGACCTTCTCCAAGACACATTAAAAAAATTTTTTTTTAACGTTTATTCATTTTTGAGAGACAGAGCACCAGTGGGGGAGGGGCAGAGAGAGAGAGAGGGAGACACAGAATCCGAAGCAGGCTCCAGGCTATGAGCTGTCAGCACAGAGCCAGATATGGGGCTCGAACCCACGAACCGCGAGATCATGACCTGAGCCGAAGTCAGATGCTCAACCGACTGAGCCACTCAGGTGCCCCTCCAAGACACATCTTAATGAAACTGTCAAAAATCAACCATAAAGAAGGAATCTTGAAGCCAAGGAAAAAAGAAAGTAACTGACAAAGGAAGCCCCATTAGGCTACCTGCTGATTTCTCAACAGAAACTCTGACAGGCCAGGAGAGCGTGGAATGATGTATTCAAAGCATTGAAAGATAAAAATTGCCAGCCAGGAATATGTTGTATGGCAAAGGTATCCTTCAGATACGAAAGAGAAATAAAGCCTTTCCCAGACAAAAGCTGAGGGAGTTTACTGTCTCTAGACTGGCGTTACAAGAGATGCTGAAAGGAATTCTTTGTGCCGAAATGGGAAGACGCTATCCCAGAAACATAGGGTGTGAAAGCTCACAGCACGCTGGTCATGGGAAAGAATAGTCACACTTAGAGAACTGTAACTCTACATTCGGATGGTGTGTTAACCATGCAACCATAGTATGAAAGTCAAAGGAGACGAGTAATAAGAACTATAGCTGCTATAAATTGTTAACAAATGCATGACACAAAAGGAGATAAATTATAACACCAGTAATATGTAACGGAGAGTAAAGGTGGAGCCTTTTTAGGTGTTCAAAGATAAGTTGCTATCAGCCTAAAATGGACTGTTTTATCTGTAAGATGTTTTATTGTAATTCACAAGGTAACCACCAAGCAGAGACCTTGAGTGGATCCTCAAAAGACAAAGGGAAACAGAACATACCTCCATGGGGTATAACCAATTACAGAAGTAGGCATAAACAGAGCGGGAGCGTGGGGTGGGGGTGGGGGGCAGGAAACAATGGAAATGCAAAAGGACCAGAAGGCAATGAATAAGATGGCATTACTAAGTCCTTACTATCAATAATTACTCTAAATGTACATTGATTGAATTTACCCATCAAAAGGCACAGAGTGGCTGAATGGGGAAAAACATAACTCCTACAGGCTGCCTACAAGAGACCCATTTCAGATTTAAGGATGCACACAGACTCAAGTGTCATTTGCATTACATGCTACATTTCCTCTTCGAAAATAGGCCATTTGAGTGTGAGTGTTTTCTGATACATAATACACACCATTTCACTAAAAATCCTTAAGGACTTTTGTAGAATGTGTGATTCATGGTAGTTCTTTTCTCCCTTTCTCCTTATTCCTCCGCAGAACAAACAAGCAGACAGCTGAAGAGTGTAACACATTATATTATCGTCAATTCTTAAATTCACAAATCTTTGTACGTTTATTGTAAAGTGAAGCTCTGGACCCACTGCATAGTTTGATGAACATAGAGTCCATTTACTGTAGGAATAAAGAAAAAACGCAGTAGAAATAATCCACTTAGAGAGTTTATGATTGCCGATTTCTAATATGCCCAAGTAATTGAGATTTAGAAGCAAAACTATAGGTTTACTTTATATTTATGTATTAAAAAAAATTTTTTTTATAGAAAGAGAGAGTGACAGAGTGGGAGTGGGAGAGGGACACAGAGAGAGGGAGACAGAACCTGAAGCAGGCTCCAGGCTCTGATCTGTCAGCACAGAGCCCGATGTGGGGCTCAAACTCATGAACCATAAGATCATGACCTGAGCTGAAGTCGGATGCTTAACTGACTGAGCTACCCAGGTGCCCCCAAAACTATAGGTTTAAGTGAAAAGAAAATCCGTGTCTAAATACCAATGCCATTTATTAAAACTTTTCTTTAGCACTCATGTGTGTTAATAAATCAGCACAGAACATAGGACCAGGAACTGGTTGTCTGACTGTATCACTGGGAACAATAGGTAATGTTGAATTATGAATTGGTAGTGTTTAGATTGTCTGAGAGGTCTTTAAATCCAGTGACAAATCCCCTCCATACCCCACTTCCTTCTTACCACTAATGCTAATGAAGCCCCTGGTGGTGATGGGAAATGGAGGGGTAAGTGGTGTCTCAGGCATATTGAGCCACATAAAAGGCTAAGAATGATAATCTAAGGCTAAGAATGCATGTATATAGATACAAATGACTTTTTGAGATGAAGGCTTGGATGCTGAATGTGTGGACCCATGACGTAGTGCATGTACCAAATTCAGTTTGTGTAAATAGTTACCTAAGTGAAAGGCAGTGTTACAAATACCATTGGATTTTTTCTGTAATGGTGAGGCACTGTGATCACGAAAAAACAAAACCGGTTTATAGACTTCTTTTCTGTGTAAGGAGTAAATTTCACAAACCACAAATTAAAAAATGTGCTAGCGTGCGATGTTCTTTATTTTCTCTGATCAGGTTTAATCTTGCATTCAAGCCCAATGGGCCTTGCACCAGAACGCAGCTTAGTATTAGAAACTTAATCCTAGTCTTTTCAGGGAGAACTCTGTTAAAATCATTGTTTTCTGTGTTTATTCTCACCTTTAAATTTTTGATTGAAATGTCATATTCTCCAAGCGGTTTTTCTTGACATCTTAAAAAAAATAAAATAAAATAGTTCCCTATGTAAAATTGTACTTTTCCCCATGTCCCCTCTTCTACTTTATTTTTCCCCATAGCATTTACATCTTCTAACATACTATTGTTTTACACTTTGTTTACTGCCTACTTGCATCCGAATATAATTCCTATAGACTTTTTTGTCCATATTGTTCAGTGATATATCATTAGTTCCTGGAATAGGACCTAAAACATTCTACCGCCAAATGAATATTCGTTGTTGAATTTGAATTGAAGGTCTACCCTCCTCTTACTCCCAGGACCACCTGTGTTTAGGACACTCACCCAATGGGGAGCGAACACTGGATCCATCGTCCACCTCATTTGACTGTGCTGCCAGGACTGGTTTATGTCAAAGAAAACCAGAGCTGGACAGGAGTTAAAGACATAAAGGCAAATTGTATTCAGGAACTTTTGCAAATAGGGAAGAGAGACCTATGTATGGAACTAGACTCCATTCTGAATACAACAATGATAAGTGGGGATTTATAACCAAGGAGCAGCAGGGCTGCAGGTCAGTAGATAGAAAATTACTTAGGAAGACACATCAAGAAGGGGGATTCTGCAAGATGAACTTGATAGGATTGTTGCTGAAGGCAGACCAGATGATGGGATAACAAGGTAGGGGTTGAGGGATGCCATCCGATAGGAAGGTTGGAGGATTTTCCTTAAACTGATTGATCAGTAGGATTCTTGCTAAAATGGAACTAATTGGAACATGACAGAGCCCAAGGTCAGAGTCCTAGACAGAGGATTCAGAGGAGCCTGACTCGAGTTTGGTCTGAGTGTCTTTGTCTTTTGTCTTCATTCACCTCTGCTGGCATCTTATGGGGTGCCTGTTTTCTGCACTGGTCTTGGTAATGAGTCCACACAGTGGGTTTCTCCTTCTCATTTCTGTGAGTCCTCCAGGTCACTGCTCTTCTTTTTGCCTCTTCATTGCTAGAAACCTGAGAATATTCTCTCTGGCAACTTGGGGATTGCAGTCAGTTGGTGGAGGGAGGTGGGAGACTTGGCTGGCTGCCATATCTGTTTTTCTGTAGTCGTGCTGCACGATGAAGGGCTTGGGTGTGGGAGATTCTAGGACCTGGCCATTATCCTTGGTACACTCTGGGAACAAGACAGAAGTTCACTTTGGCCGAGGGATCTACCTGGTCTCTTCCTGGGTGGGGGTTGGAGAACTCTGGCTTCCCTCTAAATCCTCCTGTTCTTCTAGGCTCCGTGGAACCTATTTGGGCAGGGCATAAGAAGTCTTTATCTGGTCTTCCTTCTGTCCCAAGTCATCTGGGCTTTGCTCTTTTGATACACAAAAACCTAACTTTTACTGTCAGAAGGCCTTTATCTAAAAGACTATGGTCTCTGCAGTGAATTTTCAAAGTCTATTTTAAAAATCCAAACCAAGAATGGCTTTCTTTGGTCTCTCTCTTGAGATGACCCCTTCTTGGGGCACTGGATACCTTGTGGTTTTGTTTCAAAGGGGCTTTGGGGTAGGGGAAGGCCTTGGAGTAGAAAGAAATTGATAAAAGGGAGTTGGGTGGTGGGGGCAGGTCTCCAGGGCACTTCATCATATTACCTTTACTTAAAAACAAAGAAGTGAAGTAATAGAAGAAACATATCCCTTGTCCATTTCCCTCCTAATTTGTACATTGAAATTAATTCTCCTGTATTTGTGCTCTGGAGGAGTTTTGAATTCTCTTTCTGTTCTTTCTGTGAAAATGTCAGCCCAGTATGCATTTTTAGTAGATGTGCTTCCAGCAAAAACTTGTCCTGAATATCTCTGATGTGCAGTCATCTGAGATTTTCCCATTTGTTCCGAGGTACTTGAAGGGCGGATTTGGTTTGGAAATTTACACCTCACATCCACTGAACTTGGACATAATCTTTTCATGTTTACTGCGCATCTTTCACAGCATAATGGCTTCCAAGCTTCATTTAACCTGATTCATCCTAAACAAGGAAGCTTGAGAGGTGGGAGAGGCTAGAAAAAAAAAAAAAAAAAAAGGTTTTTCTCTTTAGTGTTTTTGGAATTCTGCCATGTTTTTGATGCCACCACTTTAATTGCCCCTTTAGTGATATTATACTGAGCACTTTATTCAGAGGCTCATTTAGAATACCTGCTTCAGAAAAATGCGGGTCAGGTGGGAATGAAGCCCAAAGTGAAACTGCTACTTCACGTGACAACTCATCAGTGGGGTCAAGTGCTGTCATTTTTTGTTTACATCTTTGATAATTTGGTGCAGATGACACTGGCAGTTTGCCAGTTTTGTTTAATTTTGTTTTATTTCTCCAGGCGCAAAGGTGTTTTAGAAAAGAAACTGAAGCCCTATACATGTAGTTTATTAATCTGTTTTTTTTTTAAATTACTGGATTTTATGCCACGTCAAAATAAATTAACTGAGAGATAATAACTACAAAAGAATTTTGATACCTTGGAAGGTCAGTATATTGAATGTATTTATTTAATTCCATATATATTCCTCATCGGCTGCATTTCAGGATGATTGATGGAATAGGGACTTTGCATATAAAAGTAAAGGAAGTAAAACGATACCTACTAACCAGACTGCAGGAGAAAGAGATCTATTGACTGATTCTGGCAGAATTTTCCCAGGAAGGTCAAAAAGGGAGAATGTAACACATCAACATCTTTAACATGAGATATTTTGTATTTGATGCATATGATGATGTATTTTGAATTAATAGAATTACTATTGATACAACTTTTCCCTATTATTTGAGCTACGAAATTCTACTCCCCAAGAATTATAATGGTAATCTTTCTTTCCTTTATTTCTTTTAAATTTCTGGAAATTAATCTGAAACTTTACTTGAAACCACTTAGTTTCCGGTTTACATGCAGTACAGGAAAAGCTTTGCTTTTTGTTCTTTTTCAACCACGAGAAGAGAATATTTCATATAAGCAGTTGGTTGATCTTTATGTACCTACTAAAATTACATTAATAAGGTGAAATGGACAGTATTTACCAAAGTTCATTTATGCTCCTTTAAAAAAAATCCTATTTTTATATAATGATTCGATTCTTACTTTCTCAATATGTACTCCAAACGAAAATAGTTTTAAAAATCATTGTGATACCACTAATTCATATTGGTTAAGCATTCATGATGTCACCATTTTTGTTAAGTCTGTGAATTTCAAAAATATCTGTATTTATTTTTACTATAGGTGATTTGAAGTACAACAGTATAGAAATAAGGGTCAGGGGGAATGGGAGTCAGTAACTTTAATTTGGATGGGATTATTAGCCATTTAAAAGAATCACTTTAGGGGCACCTGGGTGGCTCAGTCGGTTAAACGTCCGACTTCAGCTCAGGTCACGATCTCGCGGTCCGTGAGTTCGAGCCCCGCGTCGGGCTCTGGGCTGATGGCTCACAGCCTGGAGCCTGTTTCCGATTCTGTGTCTCCCTCTCTCTCTGCCCCTCCCCCATTCATGCTCTGTCTCTCTCTGTCTCAAAAATAAATAAACGTTAAAAAAATTAAAAAATAAAAGAATCACTTTATTATTATTTTTTAATGTTTATTTATTTTTAAGAGAGAAAGCATGCACAGGAAGGGCAGAGGGAGAGAGAGACAGAGAATCTGAAACAGGCTCCACATAGAGAGTCAGGTATCGCGAGATCATGACCTGAGCCAAAGTCGGATGCTTAACCGACTGAGCCATCCAGGTGCCTCTAAAAGAATCTCTTGAAGCTTCAAATCCTTTCTTGCACAGGGTTATGAAGAAAAGTAAAATAAATTATAGTCTACATCTGAAAATGAGCATAAACCAATTATTGTGCCATGTTAAATCAACGGATGCAAATACATCTCCAAGGGTTTTCATTATGATCACAGATTGAAGCCAGTCTAGTAGATATTCCATGTAGGAAGAGGAAATTTTAGAAGATAAAGAGAAACACTTATGTCACATATTATCCAGCTTTATACATTAGTAGAATTTATCTATAATTTTTGACATGGAAGGACCTCCTTCCCATCTTCCACCCTTCAAACATCCCTCCCCATTCCGTATGAGATATTGCTGGAAAGCCTACCATTAGAATTGGTTGTCAGGGGAAGGATTTTTTTCACTTCACATGCACATACCCCTCATTAAGATGGCTTAGGCTCTAATCGATTTTTCATAGATTAGTTTCCAAACTGTATCCGGTATGTCTCCTGTCTGACAGTTAGGAGGTCTCAGGGCCATTACAAAATGGGAGGAGAAAGACTTGTGTGCTGTTATGCTACCTCCTGCTGGGCGATGGTGGGGAAGCCAGGAGGAGGGTGTCAGGCAGAGGTGGGAAGACGGGGCGATAGAGAAGACTGAGTTCTTGATCACTGATTCTAACACTGCCTCCAGCTAGTCATGTTAAACTTGGAAATTAAACTGTGCTAGCTTGATCATATGTTGGTACTTGAAAAATAAACTCTGTTAGCTTGATCATCTGTTGGTACGTTGGAAATCTATTAGGAGCTCTTTCTTGAAGAAAATATTTTTTGAATGAGTGGCACCTGGCTGGCTCAGTCAGACGAGCATGTGACTGTGGATCTCAGGGTTGTGAGCACAAGCCCCTCGTTGAGTGTAGAGAAAATCTTTAAATGTACATATTTTCTGAAAAAAGAACTTGTATGTAGACTGTGCTTCTAGTTTACAGATTTATCTATTTATAACCAGAATTCTATAACACACAATGATTTGTATGAGTGGTCAAAAAATCCCATGTGATTTCTTTATATAAAAAAAAGACAGAAAAAAAAATATTGTTAATTACCCAAACCTGCAGAGTGCGGATTTAAAACAGAATGAAATTTCTTGTCTATAATTATAGCTTGTGACTATAAATTGAATGACATAAGGCAGGAATCAATTGCCAGACCAATCTAATCCACTTGAACAAAACAAAACAAAATATTTCTCATACTTTTGTCTATAGATAAATGACTTATAAAATACTAGAGGTCTCCTAAGGAAATAGAAGTAACTAAGGCAAAGTCAACCGTATTCAACCTTAAAATTATTTATTGCTGTAACACATCAATTCATTCAACATATTTTTATTGAATGCTTACCATGTATCTGGTACTATTCTCCGTTTGACAGATAGTGAGGAATACGGCAGTCAAACTCTCTGCTCCAAAGAAGGTTGCCTGCTAATTCTGAGAGCCATAGCCCAGAATACTTAAAAGAAAAACGATGACATAGTTTTATCTCAAAGAGCATTTTCTCATGTTCTAATAATTTTTTTTTTTAACTTGGTATAGTTAGCTGGTTTTCTTTGTACAAAGGAGAATCTTTGAGATGAAGCCGCATGTACTGGGGTGCCTGGGTGCCTCGGTCTGTTAAGCATCCAACTTTGGCTCAGGTCATGATCTTGCAGTTCATGGGTTGAGCCCCGCATGGGGCTCTGTGCTGGCAGCTCAGATCCTGGAGCCTGCTTCGGATTCTGTGTCTCCTCTGTCTCTGCCCCTCCCCACTCATGCTCTGTGTCTCCTTCTCAAAGATACACAAACATTAAATAAAAATGATGCATGTACCTTTATATTCAGTATATAAAGTTAATTCTTGCAAACACTACAATCATCAAAAGGCTGCTTATCTGCCATGCCCTGTTTCAAGTATAAAGACAGTTAGAAAAATGGATTAGAAACAGATCCTGACCTCAAGGCATAGTTGATTATAGGGAATAGAACAATGACAGAAGAATGGCAGGCAGGCAGCTATAAAATAGGCTTTGTTCAAATCTCAGTGGTTAAAAAAGAGAATGAGGCAGCTGTGTGTGTGTCTGTACAGAGAAGTAGGGCAGTATTATTGCCCTAATACGTGCATGTTTAAATTTTTATATTTTCAATTTTATATTTCTTCTGAAACATGAAAACTTATGCTCGTTTTAGTACTTTCTTTCCATTTCAGAGTATGGAAGTAGTCTCTGATAAGAATTCCCTAAAATCCAGGCCTTCCTAATATTTTAGATGATTATGCACCTGGGATTTCCTACGCTCTGTCTTTCCAGAGGCTTCCTAAATTATATAACCAGGGAAGTCAAAAAGGGGGAATGAATTCATAAATGCATTAAAATCTCCCTATGCAATAATGAACAGCTAGTATCTGAAAGGACCCACAGGTTTATTAAATAAATACATGCATTTAATATAACATTTGAAAATTGAAGAAAATATAAACGGGAAGAGAAATCTATCACATGTTTTCATTGGTAACCAGTATTTTCGTTAACACTATAAAAAAGCCTCAAATATTAGGAACTCAGAAACACTAAGTCCTTCTCAACTTTGAGAGATAGGTAAGGTGTCTTATTTTAGTTTTATTGACATAAAAATGAAAACAAAGATCGCGTGGCCTTTGTGCCTAATGAGTTATTAGCGTGCATGAAGGGCTCCAGGCTTGCTGACCGACAGGCCAGCGGTCACCAGTGTGGTGTCTGGAATCATTAGAAGTGAGTGGGGCCATAAAAAGACCCTTAGAGGGATTTCTAAGCCTGGACTTGTTTTTGAAAGGCCAATTACATATCTCTTTTGTTTTGCTTTGTAGTTACCAGCTGACAAGTGGGTATAAGCCTGCCCCGATGGACCTGAGCTTCATTAAACTCACGCCGTCTCAGGAAGCGATGGTGGACAAGTTGGCGGAGAACGCTCACAACGTGTGGGCCCGGGATCGAATCCGGCAGGGCTGGACTTACGGCATCCAGCAGGTACGTGGGTGTTGAGCTTTACGGCACGTGGGCTGCGATTTACGGCATGCAATAGGTACGTGGGAATTTAGCTTCATGGCGTGGGGGCTGAGATTTACTTAAGTGGTCATCAGCATGACTCCCAACAGGAGGGATTAAATAATGACCATTTTGAAACTCATATACCTTTCTTAATGTGCCTGTGCACTAAGGCCCCTCTTCAATGCTCGACTCAAGAAATCAGATGCCCATAGCTCTGAGTGTTGCCGTGAGGCACTCAGTGAATGTTAACTAGAACAGAGATTTTTAAGGCAGTTCTGTGGCATTTGTCTCTCTGAGGTTGTGTTGAAGGAGAATCCTTTGAAATAATGAGAAGATGGGGATAAAATAATAATAAAAGAGGTCCACAATTCCTTATTCGAATCCCCTGCGGCCAGATGAATTCCAGAATCGAGATATTTTTTTGGGTTTCTGGGACGTTGATGTGATGTAATATGTGACATATTACGTGTTACTTAGCACTCCCAGCAGGGCAGCAAAATGCTGCTACTAATTGTTCAGCACAGCGTAGGCATGATAACACCAGGAGGGATAAATAAAGACTATAAACAGGCTCGCATCAATTCAGATCACGTTTTACCACCAACGGAGTTTTTGTTAAACTTTGGTAAAAACTGAGTTTTCAGCGCTTTATGGATTTCAGAGCCATGGATCTCCATTAATGGGTGGCCCCCGTGGGAGTGACTGTCATTGAGTACATATTGGAATAAGCATGGCAGAGGGGTGAAGAGCAAATTTTAGCTTTACCTCCTTGTCACCATGTGACCTTGGGAAGGCTACTTCAATTCTCTGTGCCACTGAGAATTTAAGGCTACTTAAATTCTCTGCGCCACTGTTTTCCTCATCAGTAAGTGATTTAACTTCATTATATAACTCCTGTCTGAGAAAGGCTGATAACAGTGCCTGCCTTCTAACGCACACAGAGAGCAGTTTGCTATTATATTAGGTGCCATTCACCACGCCCAGACGTTTACATGTATTGTTTTTAACTCACAACAACAGTTACGTGAGGGAGAATGGTTTTTATTCCCAGTTCACATGTGTACAGGGGGCCTTATTGAGAGCACTGCGCTCAGTGCTGCACAGCTAGCAGGTGGCAGACACAGCTTGGGATCAAGGCTTCTGACTCCAGAGCCAAAAATTCTTCACTTTCTTGTTCCTTGTTGCCTCCAGCCAGCTCGTTTTGGGACTGCCGTGACTTAAAAATTTTTCGGGAATAAAATGGATTCTTACTTATAGGCTTAGACTGTGGTTTGATATACAGCCTCAGTGTTGACTTGAAAAAATGAATTTCCCAAATCCTTCTAAGCTGGTGACTTTTTGCCATTGGGAAGGCTAAAGAAAACTTGAATAGCCTTGAGTGGCCTCATAAAATATATGTTTATATTGAATTAAGCTGGCTATAACAGAGGAGAATGTCGGCACTAAATCTGCTTAAGCATTGTGTGTGTGTGTGTGTGAGAGAGACAGACAGAGAGACAGGGAGAACCTGATTCTTACACCCCAGAGGGCTAAGGGGTCCACACTGGCTCTCTGAGAAAGGAGGGCTTACTTGCCTTGAAGGCCACCTGGCGGTGTCAGACAAACCAGGATTTCCCTGATGTCCGTCTCTTCCTCGAGGGATGTTCTTTCCTGTTCATGCATTTCCTCCTACAAGCCTAAGGCTCTGTTTGAGCTGGCCAGAGCTCTCATTGAAATCCTTTCCCCATTCCCTCTCCCAGCTCCCACCCCTTCCCTCCACCGAATTCCCCACTGACATAACTCATGTTTGCTGGATTATTTGAACAAGCATTGTCTTGAATTTTCCATCACCTTCTTGTTAGCGTAATCTAGTTCAGACCTATACTGAAAGTCCTTGAAAACAGCTTCATTGAATTTACCTCTTCTCTGTCTGACTCTAGCACAGCTGGTCTCAAACCTGAGTGCGTGTGGAATCCCCTGGGGAGCTCCTGTGAACACTCAGAATCTCAGGACATCTCTAGAGAGGATGATTCATTGAAGGCTTCAGAATTTCTATAGAAAGTTTGGGGACAAAAACCATGCTGAAAAACAGGGGTGCTGGGTGGTGCATCTCACAGCTGGGCTGGCAGTGTAGGCGCTCTGTTTATACTGCTGGTTTATTTTGGAGGTGGCTTTGGAGTGGTGCCCCCCACCAAGCAACCTAGGTGCTCTTGACCCTAATGGAGCAGGTATTGGTACGAATTTGCTAGAGCGAGGGGAGAAGAAAGTAGGAAAGGCTTTCCTTGCTCCTACCCACCCAGAACAGACCCACCACAGAACTCATTTTTCTTGAGAAGGTTTGGGAGGAACCACAGCCTCCTAATTCTTCATCATGCTGGGGTTGTAGTGAGAGTTGAGTATGCTGCCCGAAATATGGAGAGTCTGACAAAAACTGCAGCGGAATCTCAGTGAGTGGATGGAAGGGAGTAGTTTCTTTGCCAGGACGGTAGGATAGCCCACTTTCTGGCTTTGCTGATACTGGTTTCATCACATTTATCAACTTGTAACCTCTTTTGTAACAGCCAAATTGTGAGTTTTGTAGTTCTTTCAGTATTTCTGTTATTAACTGGTCTCACAGGTTAATGGAGTCACTTGAGTGCATATTTTTCAAGCTAGTTGAGTTCATAGAATGGCTGCCTATATCACACTGAATTTTTCTGAGAAAGGGACCACAGCCTTATGTTGTTTGTAGACCGATGTCACTAAGAGGTGACCAGTGATCATTTGACTCTTCTTGGAACAAAGACTTATCAGTCAACTGTGCAAGGAAATGCTGTGTGCTCCAAATTAGCCCATTGCCCTGTGACCCCAGCAGATGAAAGATGGTTACAGAGATCCTTCCAATTGGCTTTTGTTACTGCTGTTTTTACTTTTTGTTACTGCTTTGAATGGATGCAGTTATGCATTGGATTGAATCTTCTGTATTGATAGTGGTTCAGTAACTTACCTGAGAAGACAAAGAAGGTGGGGGAGAGGCAGCTTTTAACTCAGGGACTTTACTTTTCTGTTGTATCTGGTGGCTGTCTCATTTCCAGAATGATTGCTTCAGCACTGCTTTGACGACCAACACCTTTTCTCTTCCCGTAGGATGTAAAGAACAGAAGAAACCCTCGCCTGGTTCCCTACACCCTTCTAGATGACCGCACCAAGAAGTCCAACAAGGACAGCCTCCGTGAGGCCGTGCGCACGCTGCTGGGATATGGCTACCATCTGGAGGCGCCAGATCAAGATCATGGTATTTGGGTTTTCCTTTCTTCCTCTTGGGTTGCAAAATTGTGTAGTAGTTCTTTAAAGCCAAATAATTGACTGAAAGGAGGGGAACGTACAAGATGGAGTCCTTCAGGATGTAATTTAGTTTGTAATTTAGGCCAGTAGTTGGAGCATTTTTTTTTTTTCCTGAGGACACAAAGGATTAGGCTCATCTCTCAGTAGAATGTCTTAGGACCACAGTGATTCTGCAAGGGGAAGAAATGGGTTTACCTTCCCAGAGAGTCTGAGGTTAATTAACCCTGAGATTGCCCCTGTTTCCATCCCACAGGCTTTCCTTCAGCTCTCCTTGTTTAGTTTGTGGGAGTAAATCCATAGCTACTGTCTTCGGAACCTTCATTATTTTTACTCATACCTATAGACACTATTCATTAATTAGTGCAACATTTTGCTTTAAGGTGAGCACATTAGAGTAAGCACTCAAGAAATATGTGTTGAAGAAATAGATTTTCAGAGGTTTTATAAAGAACACATTCCCCTTAAATAATACCTTTTAAGAATATGGTTTAAAATGATTAGTCCCTTAAAGCTTTGCCTGAAGTCTGAGTTGGTGTGAATATCCATATTTTAAAATTGGCAGAAATGAAATAAACTGTGCGTTTCCTTATAGTGGCTATATTTTTTGGTAGAAAGTTTTTAAAAATGCATCCTAAATATTCTCTGATGACTACTATTTTCAGTGTAATAGCTGTGCAAAGATGTCCAGACCATAAATAGTAATAATAGCTAATGATTTTACAGTGCTTATCAGGTACAGCAAATGTTTCTAAGACCTTAGGCAATTACTTACTCCTCACAGTAGTAATCCTGTGTGGATGGTTTCTCCCACATCCTGGCCAAGAATTGGTAGTGAATCTTTCTGATTTTAACCATTCTGATAGATACAAAATAGGATCTTATTAATAGTTTTAATTCTCATTTTCCTCAGAGTAATAGTGTTGAAATTTTTTCTTGCACTTATGGGCCATTGGGATAAGTGTTTTTTTCAAATCTATATCCATTTTTAAAAATTGGGTTGTTTTGTCTTCTTTTTATTGAATTGTAACTATATGTCATTGTAAATATTTGTACATATATGTAGATTTTCTGGATATGGAGACTGTGTCAGATATTGGAAATAACTCCTCCCAGGATCTGAGTTGTGCTTCCATTTTCTCAGTGAAATCTTTCAAAGAGCAGAACATTCTTAATTTTGATGAGGTCCATTTATGATTTTCCCTTCATGGTTATATGTTGAAATCTTGAATAGGTTGAAATCTTGGCCTGTGCAAAAACAAAGATTTTCTCTGGTGCTTTCTTCCGGAAGTTTTATGATTGTAACGTTTTCATTTAGGTCTATAATCTGAATTGATTGAGTGTTATTTGTGATGGGAGACTAAGGTCGAGGTTCATTTTTGTCCAGATGGATCTTCAGCTGTCTCAGCACTATTGGTTACAACAAATTATCCTTTCCCATTGAGTTACCTTGCCACCTTGGTCAAATCTCTATTGACCATTGTGTTCTATTCATCCATATGTCTATCTTTAAGTGAGTACCACACTGCTGTCTTTGTTATTACCACCTTATAACAAATCTTAACATCAGGTAGGGTAGGTCCTCTAACTTCTTCTTTAAGAGGTTTTTCGGGCTCCTTTTTTCTTTGCATTTCTTTATAAATTTTAGATTCCAGTTGTCAATTTGGTTTTGTTGGGATATAGTTGGCTTTATAGGTCAGTTAGGGGAGAATTGACATTTTAATAATATTTAGTCTATCAGTTCATGAACGAGACCTATCCTTCCATTTATTTTGGTCCTCTCTAGTTTATCTACTACTTTCAGAGTAGAGGGATTGCCCATTATTTTTAGAGGTATCTGATATTTTGGAAACTATTATAAATGAAATTAGTTTTCATTCATTTCATCTTCCAGTTGAAAGATGAATATGTTGAATATGAGAAACACAAATGTTATGTATATGTTGACATTACATCCTGTGGTCTGGCAGAATTTATCTTACTTTTTTTCCTTTCTCTTCTTTTCTTTCTTTCTTTCTTTCTTTCTTTCTTTCTTTCTTTCTTTCTTTCTTTCTTTTTAGGATTTTCTACCTACATAACCATGGGTCTCCCCCCAACACCCCAAAAAGTTTTACTTTTTCCTTTATAATTATCATGCCTTTTGTCTTTTGACTTATTGAACGGGGAAAGAATTACAATGTTTAATAAAGTGGCAAGGGAGATTATCCTGCCTTATTCCCAGTCGTAAGGGAAGAATTTTTATTGTTTCATCATGGAGTATGATGTTAACTGCTCTTATCACCATGAAGAAGTTCTCTTCCTAGTTTTCTGGGAGCTTTTATCATGAATGGGATATTAAATTTTACCAAATAATTTTTTTGCCATTTATTGAGAAGATTATATATTCTTCTCCTTTATTCTGAAAATACTGTGAATAACATTGATTTTTGAATGTTAAAACAAGGTTGCATTTCTAATACAACTCTACTTAGTCAAGGTGTGTTATCCATCTTTATATATACCTGGATTCTCTTTGCTATTCTATTAAGGATTTTTATATCTAAATTCATAAGCGATACTGGTATGTCATTTTCTTTTCTTGCAACATCTCTTTGTCAGCTTTTGTTATGAGGGTAATCCTGGCTTTGTGATACAAATTAGGAAATGTTCCCACTGTTCTCTGAATTTGAGATAGTTTTGTATTATGTTTTACCGAAATGTCGTATAGAATTTATCACGAAAACCATCTGGACCTATAGTTTTATATTGTAGGAAAGGTATTTGATCATGAATTCAAATGTCTTTAATAGCTATGGGAGATACTTAGATTTTGTTTCTTCTTATGTCAGTTTTGATAAGTTATGTTTTTTTCAGTAAGTTAGTAAATTCACAAATTTCATGAATTCAGTAAATTCATTTAAGTTGCCGTATTTGTTGGCGTAAAATTGTTCTAATGTCCCCTTATTATTCCTTTAATGTTTGGAGGGTCTGTAGTGCCACTTCTTTCCATTTTTGGTATTCACAGTTTATGTTTCTCTTTTTCTGTCATGGTCAGTCTTCTTAGGGATGTATTGACTTTACAAACCTTTCAAAGAGTGAATCAATCTTAAATGTATTTTTTGGAGGTTAAACTTTTTGACATGTGTTTATTTTCCCACATCACCAATCTTGGATTATTATGAGTCACTTGTCACAATTATGAGTGGCTTTGCATCACGTCTCCTCAGAAAGATGGCACTGTTGAATGACTGTGATGTCCTGTGGACAACTTCATTCTTTGATCGGTGTTAGAGCTCCTGGTTTCACAGCCCCGTGAGCCCCCTTTGAAGTGATCTATTAAATGTAATTAAAAAATATTTTTGATGTTTATTTATTTTTTCAGAGAGACAGAGAGACAGAGCATGAGCAGGGGAGGGGCAGAGAGAAGGGGAGACACAGAATCTGAAGCAGGCTCCAGGCTCTGAGCTGTCAGCACAGAGACCAACACGGGACTTGAACCCACGGACCTGAGCTGAAGTCAGACACTTAACCCACTGGGCCACCCAGGTGCCCCTAAGTGTAATTTTTAATGAACAACTAGGTATATCAGGCATATAAATATTTACTAATAACATAGCACTATGTTAACTAGACTTGTAGTGATCATTTTGCAATATATATAAATATTAGATCATTCTGTTGTAATATGAAAATAATACAATGGCATATATCAGTTACCTTAATAAAAAATAGACAAATAGGCAATATATGTAAATAGTAAGGGAAACTGCATCGATTTAAAAACACATGAAGATATTTCAGATCTCCCTAATCATTAGAGAAATGCAAAGTAAAATATTTATAGGTTTATATCCAACAAATGAAAATAATTAGAAAGCTACATGATATCATGTGTTGACATGGATGTGACACAATGGGAACCCTGTGCATCTCAGTTGAAAGTATAACTTGGCAAATTTGTTGCGTGAAAAGCTTGTATTATGTAGAAACCATGAGTATGACCCAGCAAATGGCACACTTGGGTGTAGAAACACTCATGTGTAGGTCTAGACACAGGTGTGGAGGAATGTGTTTATTATAGCACTATTTGTGATTGTGAAAGCTGAAAGTATCCTAGATAAAAATAATAGAAATGTTAAAACCTAGCATGCAGCAATTCAGAAGCAGTGATCATGAAGTATGGAATAGAGCAGGGATATAATACAATTAATATAATTTCTGAGTACCTTACTGCTTACAAAAACACAAACCTGTCCAAGGCAAAACAGCATACACATTGGAGTGATGTCAGTGGTGGACACGGAGTGAGGAAATGCATTTCAGGATAAAGGATTAGGGAAAAGGAAAAAAGTAATAGAGGAGACTTACACAGTCCAACAGAAAAATATAAATGACATGAATAGTGTAGTGTCTTAGCTCCCCAACACATCCGCATACACACACACACACACACACACACACACACACACACACACACCATAAAGTAAAACAAAGCACCAGATTAGACAACACTCTGGCGCATGGGAGCTGGTTAAAAATATCATGGTACATTCATACAATGGAATATTATGAAGTTCTTAAATATAATGAAGTGCCGATAGGAAGCAATCTCAGATGTATCATATTAAGGTAAAGTAGCAAAGTCCTGAGCTCTGTGAAGAACATGGTACTATTTGCATTATAAAAAAGAATATATGTAAATGCTTGCATATGCACAGTCTGACTCTGGAAAGACACAGAAAACAATGGTAACCGTGATTGCTTCCAGGAAAGATAACCAGATAGCTGACAGACAGCTGTGGGAGGGGAGATTTACATTTTGCCGCATATCATTTTTAAAAAAATTTTGTACTCTATTTGCATTACCCATTCAAACAAACAAAAGAAATGCACTGTTTAAAAAACTATATATGGTTGGTATCCAAGAGGGGGAGTCCGTTTTACCCTGTACAAGATGTGCAGTATATGCCACAAAAAAATAATCAGTGATGATTATATTTTAAAGACATTATCAGTCAAGGGCATAGTCTGTGTCAGTTCCATCTGTTGTATTCACTTTTACGGATAACCTTTTTTGGATACTGCGTAAGATGTTATCTTTATGACATATAGTTTTACACTATTTACAACCATAATATAATTTTATCTTCTTAACACCCTTGTGAGGCAATGTATTGCTACCTTACAGTTACCTACTTTCTTGTGACTTATGTGAATTTCAAGGAGAAAGGGAAGCAGTTCGTGTTTATAAAATCCATGTTTGGGTTTCATGTTACTTCCATATTTCAAGTCATCTTCATGTCCACTTGACTCTAATACATAGTTATTGAACATCTACTCTGCCCAGGTCTGGGGATTCAAAAATGAATAAAACAGTTTTTGCCCACAGGCAGCTCTCAGGGTAGGCAAGGAAGATAGACTGAATTGTCCACACTACTATATGGTGTAAGT